>NW_027175323.1:0-300000 GCF_028021215.1 Eschrichtius robustus
TGCTGCAAATGGCTTCTTCCCTTTCCTGGGGTGGGCTTCTCCGACATTCTGAGCGAATGAAGCCCAGGAGGTCACCTTAGTTTGTGATATTTGAGCCTTTTCTTGGACACCTTCTATCTTTTATTGGCTAGGTAGTTCAGAGGCCTCCTTAGTCGGGCTGGTGATCAGAATGTCATCTGCATATTGAAGGAGGGTTCCCTTCTCCAGAGGTAGATTTTTTAGGTCTTTAGCTAACATTTCCCCAAAGATGGTGTGGGAATTTTTGAACCCCTGGGGCAGGACGGCCAGCAGTATTGTTTTTGTTGTATGTTGAGTCCTGCCACTCACAGCAAAATTTCTTGTGACTCTGGGACGAATGGAATACAGAAGAAGGCATCATTGAAGTCTAATACAGAATACCATGTCCTGGTGGATGGTAGAATGACCAGCAGGGTGTAGGAATTAGGAACTACTAGATGTATATCCTCTGTGGCTTCACTGACTGTCCTGGCGTCCTCTACCAGGTCCCCAGCAGCTCACGGGGCTCTTGTGGTCAGGTCCCTCCCAGGATATGGAGCTCACCTGGGCAGGTACCCAGCAGCCCACGGGGCTGTGGTGGTTAGGCCCCTCCCAGGATATGGAGCTCACCTGGGCAGGTACCCAGCAGCCCATGGGGCCATCATGGTCAGGCCCCTCCCAGGATATGGAGCTCACCTGGGCAGGTACGCAGCAGCCCACGGGGCTCTCGTGGGCATGCCCCTCCCTGGATATGGAGCTCCCGTGGACAGGTACCCCGACAGGGCTGGGCACACAGGAACTGTGCATATAGCCCTCATTGCAGAGCACCCCCAGCACACCTGTCACTCAGAGCTGACACAGAGCACCTCAGAGCAGAGCTTGAACTAATAAACAGCAGCTCCAACAGGTCTGTGACCCTAGGCTTCACTCTGTGCGGCCTCCCTCTGCCTGGTCTTCTAGGGGCTTCCACAGCAGCCGGGGCACCAGGCCTCTGTCTCCACCCACCACCCCTCCTCTCCCTGACTCCTGGGTTCCTCTCATTAGCAGAGGGTCTTCTTGAAGTTGTCTCCCACTCCTGGACCAGATAAAATGATTAGAAAACAAGCCAGGGCTGCCGCCCCTTATCTATCCTGACTCTCGGGACCCTACACCTGTTCCTTGGATCTGGCCGGTGCAGCAAGGCCCATTTTCTGCAAATCTGAGCCCCTGAGGGGCGAGGATTGGCTGACCTGGGCAGCCTGACCCGGCCGGCCAGCCCTTCCCAGGTGTGCCTGGGTTGAGGTCAATATAAACACCCCTCCAGGCAGCAAAAGCCTCTGCAGCTGTGCCTGACGCCATATTCTCTGCCCCGTCAGCAGTCTCGGGGTTGGGCTGGTGGGAGGCAGTAGGGCCCACGGCTCTATGAGTGGCCCGTTGTGACTGGGGCTCTACTGGACTTTCTGCAGGAGTTGCCGGGCTGCCACCTGCTAAAGAAGAGGATGTGTCACCCATACTTGCTGCTGGAATTTCTCCCCGGGCAGAGGTAAGGAAGGAAAAAAGCAGTGGGGGCCGGGACAGGAGGGGTACCTCAGGCAGGGAAATGGAAAGTTTCCAGACGAGCGCCCGGGGCCAGGACCATCCTGGCTGGCCTGCAGGCACCAAGTCGGCCTGCGTGCTGTCGCTGGTGTGACTCCAAGCCCCTTCCTCTAGTTTTTAGTCTTTGCACACATTCAGGTGTTTTACCTGGGAACGGTGGGAAAAGTTCAGCAGCAGCTGGCCTGGGGCTCAGCTCACGTTTAGTCAGAGACGCCTCCTCACGGTCCCCCAGCTTTGCAATGAGGACGCTCCTTGTGTGGGGGCTGCTGGCTGCATGGGAGATGATTCCCCACCTGTGACCAACTTAAGAATTGTTTACCACTGGAGCAAGTGCGCTGATAGGGTTTTCCTCTGTATGACCAGTGGGTTCAGTTTTTTTTTTTTTCTTTTTTGGTTCAAGGTAAGTTTTATTCCTCTTTTTGTATTTATGGATATAAGCATGGAAATCATTCATTCATATAAATACGTCTATGGGAAGGACAGAACTTTTTTTTCTGTTTTATTTTCTTAAGTATTATTTATTTTTTAATTTTTGAATTTATTTTATTCATTTTTTTATACAGCAGGCTCTTATTGGTTATCTATTTTATACATATAAGTGTATATATGTCAATCCCAGGGTCGCAATTCATCCCACCACCACCACCCTGCCACTTTCCCCCCTTGGTGTCCATACATTTGTTCTCTACATCTGTGTCTCTATTTCTGCCTTGCAAACCAGTTCATCTTTACCATTTTTCTAGGTTCTACATGTATGCGTTAATATACGATATTTGTTTTTCTCTTTCTGACTTACTTCACTCTGTATGACAGTCTCTAGATCTATCCACGTCTCTACAAATGACCCAATTTCATTCCTTTTTATGGCTGAGTAATATTCCATTTTATATATGTAGCACATCTTTTCCGTTCGTCTGTCTATGGGCATTTAGGTTGCTTCCATGACCTGGCTATTGTAAATAGTGCTGCAATGAATATTGTGGTGAATATGTCTTTTTGAATTATGGTTTTCTCTGGGTATATGGCCAGTAGTGGGATTGCTGGGTCATATGGTTATTCTATTTTTAGTTTTTTAAGGAACCTCCATACTGTTCTCCATAGTGACTGTATCAATTTACATTCCCACAAATAGTGTAAGAGGGTTCCCTTTTCTCCACACCCTCTCCAGCATTTGTTGTTTGTAGATTTTCTGATGATGCCCATTCTAACTCGTGTGAGGTGATACCTCATTGTAGTTTTGGTTTATATTTCTCTAATAATTAGTGATGTTGAGTAGCTTTTCATGTGTTTCTTGGTCATCTGTATGTCTTCTTGGGACAAATGTCTATTTACGTCATCTGCCCATTTTTGGATTGGTTTGTTTGTTTTTTTACTGTTGAGCTGCATGAGCTGTTTATATACATTGGAGATTAATCCTTTGTCCATTGATTCGTTTGCAAATATTTTCTCCCATTCTGAGGGTTGTCTTTTCGTCTTGTTTGTAGTTTCCTTTGCTTTGCAAAAGCTTTTAGGTTTCATTTGCTTCCATTTGTTTTTTTTTTTTTTTTATTCCATTACTCTAGGAGGTGGATCAAAAAATATCTTGCTGTGATTTATGTCAAAGAGTATTCTTCCTATGTTTTCCTCTAAGAGTTTTATAGTGTCCGGTCTTACATTTCGGTCTCTAATCCATTTGGAGTTTATTTTTTGTGTATGGTGTTAGGGAGTGTTCTAATTTCATTCTTTTACATGTAGCTGTCCATTTTTCCCAGCACCACTTATTGAAGAGACTGTCTTTTCTCCATTGTATACCCTTGCCTCCTTTGTCATAGATTAGCGGGCCATAGGTGTGTAGGTTTATCTCTGGGCTTTCTTTCTTTTTTTTTTTTTTTCTTTACATCTTTATTGGAGTATAATTGCTTTACAATTGTGTGTTAGTTTCTGCTGTATAAAAAAGTGAATCAGCTATGCGTATACATATAACACCATATCCCCTCCCTCTTGCACCTCCCTCTCACTCCCTTATCCCACCCTTTTAGGTGGTCACAAAGCACAGAGCTGATCTCCCTGTGCTATGTGGCTGCTTCCCAGTAGCTATCAATTTTACATTTGGTAGTGTATATATGTCCATACCACTCTCTCACTTTGTCCCAGCTTACCCTTCCCTCTCCCCATGTCCTCAAGTCCTTTCTCTACGTCTGTGTCCTTAATCCTTTCCTGCCCCTAGGTTCTTCATAAACTTTTTTTTTTTAGATTCCATATATATGTGTTAGCATATGGTATTTGTTTTTCTCTTTCTGACTTACTTCACTCTGTAGGACAGACTCTAGATCCATCCACCTCACTAAAAATAACTCAATTTCGTTTCTTTTTATGGCTGAATAATGTTCCATCGTATATATGTGCCACATCTTCTTTTTCCATTTATCTGTTGATGGACACTTAGGTTGCTTCCATGTCCTGGCTATTGTAAATAGAGCTACAGTGAACATTGTGGTACATGACTCTTTTTGAATTATGGTTTTCTCAGGGTAAATGTCCAGGAGTGGGTTTGCTGGGTTGTATGGTAGTTCTATTTTTAGTTTTTAAGGAAGCCCCATACCGTTCTCCCTAGTGGCTATATCAATTTACATTCCCACCTACAGTGCAAGAGGGTTCCCTTTTCTCCAATAAATGCCTCTCCAGCATTTACTGTTGGTAGATTTTTTGATGATGGCCATTCTGACTGGTGTGAGGTGATACCTCACTGTAGTTTTGATTTGCATTTCTCTAATGATTAGTGATGCTCAGCATCCTTTCATGTGTTTGTTGGCAACCTGTATATCTTCTTTGGAGAAATTTCTATTTAGGTCTTCTGCCCATTTTTGGATTGGGTTGTTTGGTTTTGTGATATTGAGCTACATGAGCTGCTTTTTGTAGATTAATCCTTTGCCATTTGCTTCATTTGAAAATATTTTCTCCCATTCTGATGGTTGTCTTTTCATCTTGCTTAAGTTTTCCTTTGCTGTGCAAAAGAATTTATGTTTCATTCGGTCCCATTTTTTAATTTTTGTTTTTATTTCCATTTCTCTAGGAGGTGGGTCAAAAAGGATCTTGCTGTGATTTATGTCATAGACTGTTCTGCTTATGTTTTCTTCTAAGAGTTTTATAGTGGCTGGTCTTATATTTAGGTCTCTAATCCATTTTGAGTTACTTTTGTGTATGGTGTTAGGGAGTGTACTAATTTCATTCTTTTACATGTAGCTGTCCAGTTTTCCCAGCACCACTTACTGAAGACACTGTCTTTTCTCCATTGTATACCCTTGCCTCCTTTGTCATAGATTAGTTAACCATAGGTACGTGGGTTTATCTCTGTGCTTTCTATCCTTTTCTATTGACCTATATTTCTGTGTTTGTGTCAGTACCATATTATCTTGATTACTGTAGCTTTGTAATATAGTCTGAAGTCTGGAAGTCTGATTCCTCCAGCTCTTTTTTTTCCCCCTCAAGACTGCTTTGGCTATCCAGGGTCTTTTGTGTCTCCCTACAAATTTTAAGATTTTTTTTCTTGTTCTGTAGAAAATGCCAAAGGTATTTTGATCGGGATTGCATTGAATCTGTAGATTGCTTTGGGTAGTATAGTCATTTTCACAATATTGATTCTTCTAATCCAAGGACATGGTATATGTCTCCATCTGTTTATATCATCTTTGATTTCTTTCATCAGTGTCTTATAGTTTTCTGAGTACAGGTCTTTTACTTCCTTAGGTAGGTTTATTCCTAGGTATTTTATTCTTTTTGTTGCAGTGGTAATGGGATTGTTTCCTTAATTTCTCTTTCTGATCTTTCATTGTTAGTGTATAGGAATGCAAGCAATTTCTGTGCATTAATTTTGTATCCTGCAACTTTACCAAATTCATTGATTAGCTCCAGTGGTTTTCTGGTGGCATCTTTAAGATTCTCTATCTATGATATCATGTCATCTGCAAACAGTGACAATTTTACTTCTTCTTTTCCGTTTTGTATTCCTTTTATTTCTTTTTCTTCTCTGATTGCCATGGCTAGGACTTCCAAAACTATGTTGAATAGCAGTGGTGAGAGTGGACATCCTCGTCTTGTTCCTGATCTTAGAGGAAACGCTTTCAGTTTTTCACCATTGAGAATGCTGTTTGCTGTGGGTTTGTCATATATGGCCTTTATTATGTTGAGGTAGTTTCCGTCTATGCCCACACTCTGCAGAGTTTTTATCGTAAATGAGTGTTGAATTTTCTCAAAATCTTTTCCTTCATCTATTGAGATGACCATATGGTTTTATTCTACAATTTGTTAATATGGTGTATCACATTGATTTGTGTATATTGAAGAATCCTTGCATCCCTGGGATAAACCCCACTTGATCATGGTGTATGATCCTTTTAATGTGTTGTTCGATTCTGTTTGCTAGTATTTTGTTGAGGATTTTTGCATCTATATTCATCAGGGATATTGGTCTATAATTTTCTTTCCTTGTAGTATCTCTGTCTGATTTTGGTATCAGGGTGATGGTGGTCTCATAGAATGAGTTTGGGAGTGTTCCTTCCCCTGCAATTGTTTTGAAGAATTTGAGAAGGTTGGGTGTTAGCTCTTCTCTAAATGTTTGATAGAATTCACCTGTAATGCCATCTGGTTCTGGACTTTTGTTTGTTGGAAGATTTTTAATCACAGTTTCAATTTCATTGCTTGTGATAGGTTTGTTCATATTTTCTATTTCTTCCTGGTTCAGTCTTAGAAGGTTATACCTTTCTAAGAATTTGTCCATTTCTTCCAGATTGTCCATTTTATTGGCACAGAGTTGCTTGTAGTAGTCTCTTAGGATGCTTTGTATTCCTGT
Source organism: Eschrichtius robustus (assembly GCF_028021215.1). Lineage (NCBI taxonomy): Eukaryota > Metazoa > Chordata > Mammalia > Artiodactyla > Eschrichtiidae > Eschrichtius > Eschrichtius robustus. The sequence goes on from NW_027175323.1 coordinate 6,401, forward strand.
GGTGTCTGTTGTAACTTCTCCTTTTTCACTTCTAATTTTGTTGATTTGCGTCCTCTCCCTCTTTTTCTTGAGTGTGGCTAAAGGTTGATCATTTTTGCTTATCTTCTCAAAGAACCAGCTTTTAGTTTTGATGATCTTTGCTTCCGTTTTCTTTGTTTCTATTTCATTTATTTCTGCTCTGATCTTTAGGATTTCTTTCCTTCTACTAACTTTGGGTTTTGTTCTTCTTTCTCTAGTTCCTCTAGGTGTAAGGTTAGATTGTTTATTTGAGATTTTTCTTGTTTCTTGAGGTAGGCTTGTATTGCTATAAACTTCCCTCTTAGAACTCCTTTTGCTGCATCCCATAGGTTTTGGATCATCGTGTTTTGGTTGTCATTTGTCTCTAGGTAGTTTTTGATTTCCCCTTTGATTTCTTCAGTGATCTCTTGGTTATTTAGTAACGTATTGTTTAGCCTCCATGTGTTTGTGTTTTTTACAGTTTTTTCCGTGTAATTGATTTCTAATCTCATAGCATTGTGGTCGGAACAGCTGCTTGATATGATTTCAGTTTTCTTAAATTTACTGAGGCTTTATCTGTGACCCAAGATGTGATCTATCCTGGAGAATGTTCCGTGTGCAGTTGAGAAGAACGTGTAATCTGCTGTTTTTGGATGGAATGTCCTATAAATATCAATGAACTCTATCTGGTCTATTGTGTCATTTAAAGCTTGTGTTTCCTTATTAATTTTCTGTCTGGCTGATCTCCACTGGTGTAAGTGAGCTGTTAAAGTCCCCCGCTATTATTGTGTTACTGTCGATTTCCTCTTTTATAGCTGTTAGCAGTTGCCTTATACATTGAGGTGCTCCTATGTTGGGTACATATATATTTATAATTGTTATATCTTCTTCTTGGATTGATCCCTTGACCATTATGTAGTGTCTTTCCTTGTCTCTTGTAACATTCTTTATTTTAAAGTCTATTTTATCTGATATGAGTATTGCTACTCCAGCTTTCTTTTGATTTTCATTAGCATAGAATATATTTTTCCATCGCCTCACTTTCAGTCTGTATGTGTCCCTAGGTCTGAAATGGGTCTCTTGTAGACAGCATATATATGGGTCTTGTTTTTGTATCCATTCAGCCAGTCTATGTCTTTTGGTTGGAACATTTAGTGCATTCACGTTTAAGGTAATTATCGATATGTATGTTCCTACTACTATTTTCTTAATTGTTATGGGTTTGTCTTGGTGGGTCCTTTTCTTCTCTTGTGTTTCCCACTTAGAGAAGTTCTTTTAGCATTTGGTGTAGAGCTGGTTGCATGGTGCTGAATTCTCTTAGCTTTTGCTTGTCTGTAAGGCTTTTGATTTCTCCATCAAATCTGAATGAGCTCTTTGCAGGGTGCAGTACCCTTGGTTGTAGGTTCTTCCCTTTCATCACTTTAAATTTATCATGCCACTTCCTTCTGGCTTGTAGATTTTCTGCTGAGAAATCAGCTGTTATCCTTATGGGATTTCCCTTGTATGTTATTTGTCATTTTTCCCTTGCTGCTTTCAATAATTTTTCTTTGTCGTTAATTTTTGTCAATTTGATTACTATGTGTCTTGTCATTTTTCTCCTTTGGTTTCTCCTGCCTGGGACACTCTGTGCTTCTGGACTTGGGTGGCTATTTCTTTTCCCATGCTAGGGAAGTTTTTGACCATAATCTCTTCAAATATATTCTCGGGTCCTTTCTCTCTCTCTTCTCCTTCTGGGACCCCTATAATGCGAATGTTGTTGCGTTTAATGTTGTCCCAGAGGACTCTTGGGGTGTCTTCATTTATTTTCATTCTTTTTCTTTATTCTGTTCCATGGCAGTGATTTCCACCTTTCTGTCTTCCAGGCCACTTATCCGTTCTTCTGCCACAGTTATTCTGCTACTGATTCCTTCTAGTGTATTTTTCATTTCAGTTATTACATTGTTCACCTCTGTTTGTTTGTTCTTTAACTCTTCTAGGTGTTTGTTCCTTAATTCTTCTAGGTCTTTGTTAAGCATTTCTTGTGTCTTCTCGATCTTTGCCTCCTTTCTTTTTCTAAGGTCTTGGCTCAACTTCACTATCATTATTCTGAATTCTTTTTCTGGAAGGTTCCCTATCTCCACCTCATTCCGTTTTTTTTCTGGGGTTTTATCTTGTTCCTTGATCTGGTATAAAGTCCTCTGCCTTTTCATTTTGTCTATCTTTCTGTGAATGTGGTTTTCCTTCCACAGGCTGCAGAATTGTAGTTCTTCTTGCTTCTGCTGTCTGCTCTCTGGTGGATGAGTCTATCTTAGAGGCTTGTGCAAGCTTCCTGATGGGAGGGACTGGTGGTGGGTAGAGCTGGGTGTTGCTTTGGTGGGCAGAGCTTTAATCCGCTTGTCTACGGATTAAATAAAACTTTAATAAAAAGTTGAATCTGCTTGTCTGCTGATGCATGGGGCTGGGTTCCCTCCCTGTTGGTTGTTTGGCCTGAGGCGACCCAGCACTGGAGCCTACCTTGCTCTTGGTGGGGCTAATGGCGGACTCTGGGAGGGCTCACACCAAGGAGTATTTCCCAGAACTTCTGCTGCCAGTGTTGTTGTCCTCACGGTGAGCCACAGCCACAGCCACCAGCTGCCTCTGCAGGAGACCCTCTAAAAGTAGCAGGTAGTTCTGGTCATTCCCCTACGGGGTCACTGCTCCTTCCCCTGGGTCCTGATGTGCACACTACTTTGTGTGTGCCCTCCAAGAGTGGAGTATCTGAGTGGAGTTGAGACTCTGAGACTCTGTGTGGAGTCGCACAGACTCTGGGTCCTGTGAAGCTTCGATGTTTTGTGATTCTAGAAATCCTATAGGAGACGGTCCACAGCAGGTGAAGCTAATGTTGTCAGTAGAGGTGTTGAAGCCAAAGATCTGCAGTTCCGGCTATAGGTGCCGATGTACATACAGGACAAAATCATCTCGTGTGAATGTAGTTCAGGCATGTTTAAGATGAATGCAGTCATGTTAATGCCTACCATATTCTATCTTGAGCCTCTCCTCAGGGACCTCCTCCTCAGTTCCTGAGGCTCCTGTAAGTCATGTACAGGGGACTGGAGAGTGGGCTCTGTCCAGTCTGAGCCCTGAGTTACCCTGTGTGTATCTTAGGATACTTTGTATTTCTGTGGTGTCTGTTGTAACATCATCTCTTTCATTTCAGATTTATTTGGGCCCTCTCTTTTTTAACAAAACATACTACTGTTGTCTTTTATTCTTTACAGAAGTTTAATCAGTGTTTGATCTACTATCCTTACCCTATGTATACTTTTTGCAGTGAGATTTTTACTTTTCTTTGTTTCCTTGTTACTATCAATAATTAGTGAGACTTCTTTTAAGCTACCTTCAACATTGCTTATAAAGCTGCTTTATTAGTGATGACAGAGCCTTAATGGAAGTCATGTTCTGGTTGTAAATTAGAATGCAATGTGCCAGCACAAAGCCCCTTAAGTTTATGTCTCATTACTTCTTGTTCTTTTTTTAATTTAATTTTTATTTTTTGTCAGAGCAAATTTGATTAAAATGTTTTGTTTCTTCTAGGTGTGCAAGATGTGGTTCTTTTAAACATATACATATATCTATTCTTCTTTGGATCATTTTCCCATGTAGGTTATGACACCATGTTGAGTAGTCTTGTCTTGGTATTACGTAGGTCTTTGGTGATTACATATTTCACATGTGTTTCTATATCTATCTTAACCCCAATATCCTAATGTATCCAATCCTCACACCTTTCCATTTGGTGAACCCTAAGTTTGTTTAATGAATCTGTGATTGCATTTCTCTGTGGAAATATCTTCATTGGTATCAATTTTTAGCTAAGACCTATAAGTGATATTATAGGATATGTGTCTTTTGCTTTCTGACTTAGTACAATTTGCCTGATTAACTCAAGAATCATACACAGTGCTGCAAATGGCATTGTTTTGGTTTTTTCCCTGGCTAATATTCCACCTGTACGTGTACCAGTTATTCTTTGGCCACGCACCTCTTGATGGACTTTTTGGTTGCCTCCATGTCTTGGTTATTGTAATACTGCTGCAATGCACATTTGCTTGCCTGTGTCTTTCCAGTTCTATCTCCTTATGTTATAGGCCAAGGAGTGGGCTTGCTGTATCATATGGTAGCTCAGTGTGTACGTTTTAAAGGCACCACCATTCAGTTCTCATTAGTGGCTCTTTCCAGGTTATGTCCCACTTAAAATTGAGGGTATGCATTTCTCCAAAACACCTTCAATATTTATTGTTTGTAGTTTGCTTGCTGCTGGTTATTCTAACAGGTGCGAGCTGATACCTCTGTGTGGCTGAATTTGCATGTGTCCCATAATCTGTTGAAATTGATCTTTAAAGCATGCTCTTTTTATTTATCAAACTGTGATTACAGCTTAGTTCTTCAAATTGTTTTCTTAAAGTAAGTGTCACATTTTGAAAAGTTTTGGCCACTACCTCCCTCAAGACATTTTGAGGGCAGGTTTCATTTACAGCCCTGAAGTACTTGTTCATATGAAGTGACCATTAACACAGATTTTAAAGCTGCATTTGCAGGTAACGGCCAGAGGGCGGCAGCCTTTTTACGTTCCCCAATCTGGTAACTAGGGAAAGAGTCCTTCAGCTGCAAGAGTGTCCAGCTTTATTTCTCATCCAGCTGTGGGTCTAGATATGATCAAACAAGGTTGCATCACAGCCCAGGAACGAATTATGTAAAATTTCCTCTCTCTATCACTGTCTTATTTTTTTGGGTTTTTTAAAGTTATTTAATTTAAAATGGGGATTCGCTACTTTTCACTGCTGTGTTTATGCCGCTTTACACCCACTTGACTCACTTCCAGACAGATATCAATACATAGGTTTTAAGATTCTTACTAGTCACATATATTCTTGTGCGGTGAATAGGGGGTGTTGAGTCCAGTTCACTGAGCAAGGAGTAGGTCTTGTCTATTACATATTGGGTGTATGGAACGGTATCTGAGCGAATTTGAAACCCTTGTTTTATGCATCACCCCACCTCACCTTTCCCGTTAAGCAGCCATAGTGTGTTTTCTAAACGTGTGACTCTGTTCTGTTTTGTAATTCAGTTCAAGTGTAGCGGTTTTTACATTCCCTCTATAAGTGATAGCTTATGATAAGTGTCTTTTTCTGTGTGACTTATTTCACTTAGAATTGTCATACCTAAATCCACTCATCTTGCTTCTACTAGCCTTATGACATTGATTTCATGTCTGAGTGATATTCCTTTGTACATAAGGAACACAACTTCTTTATCCATTTTTCTCTTTCCTGGGATATTTAAGGTGTCATGAAGTGGAGGTTCTTGTCAACAGAGCAGCCCTAAACATTGGGGTGCCTGTGTCTTGCTGATTTTTAGTTTTCCCAATTTATACGCCCATGAGTGGACGTGCCCTATGCTCCCTAAGCTGTGTTTTTTCGATGTTTCAGGACACACCGTACACTTCTTCAGAGTGGCTGTTGGCAATTTACATCCCGCCCATCAGCGTAGCAAGGCTGCCATTTCTCCATGGCCTGTCCTGCATTTCTGGTTTTGACACTTTATGCAGCATGGCCCTTTTGACCGATGGGAAGCGAGACTTCATTGTAGCGCTGATTTGCCTTTCCAGGTTGCTTGGTTGGCAAAAAAGGGTGTATGCGTTTTTTCCTGAATATATTCAGGAAAAAACACATACGCCCTTTTTGGCCAAGGGCATCATTGTCGAAGATTTGCCACTTTTCATGTGCTTTAAAGGCGATTCGAATCTACCTCCTGAAACCTGTTTCCTGCAATTCTGCCTTGCTTTCAAATACTCTTCGTTGCCTTCCCTCAATACATTTGTGGATGAGAGTTATCATTTATAACTCTGCGGGTTTGTGAACTGCAGTGTGCCTGAGTTCCATTTTTCAACTCGCTTTTTTGGGAGCTGGCCGCAAAAGCGCGGGATTGCCTCAGGCCCTATTCTGGTTCCTGGCGGCAGGCTGAGCCTGTGGTTAATTCTTCTTCCTGATGGGAAAATAGAGTGACCTGGGCCTGTCCCAACACCTAGATCTAGTCTCTCATTGGTTGCCCCTCTTCCCGTTCATCCTCAGGAGAAATTGCAACCTGTAGGGAACAGGAGCTTAAAGGTGCTGATTCCCCAAGTAGAGAGATTGCTAGTAAAGTAGCTGGAAAGGCGAACCGGAGTACAAGGAGATGAGAAATTGGGTGCGTTTTAGAAACCTTTCAAAATCACACGGTGTACCATCTTCTGGGTTTCTCATGCATGTTTTCGATGTAGGAAGATGCCCTTGAACCTGGAGATTTGGGACCCATGGGATGGGTACCACACAGTATTACTTTAAAGGGTGTGCGTTTGCTCACCCAACCTCACCCAACCTCTAAGCCCCAAGAGTGTCCACCCTTATGTCTCATCCAGCTGTGGGTCTAGATATGGTCAATCCAGGTTGCATCACAGCCTCTGAACGAATTTTGTAAGAATTTCTCTCTCTTTCACTGTCTTTGTTTTACGGGTTTTTAAAAGTAATTTATTTTTATAATGGGGTTTAGCTGCTTTTCACGGCTGTGTTTATGCGGCTTTACACCCACTTGACTCACTTCCAGAGAGATATCAATACATAGGTTTTAAGATTCTTACTAGTCACATATATTCTTGTGCGGTGAATAGGGGGTGTTGAGTCCAGTTCACTGAGCAAGGAGTAGGTCTTGTCTATTACATATTGGGTGTATGGAACAGTATCTGAGCGAATTTGAAACCCTTGTTTTATGCATCACCCCACCTCACCTTTCCCGTTAAGCAGCCATAGTGTGTTTTCTAAACGTGTGACTCTGTTCTGTTTTGTAATTCAGTTCAAGTGTAGCGGTTTTTACATTCCCTCTATAAGTGATAGCTTATGATAAGTGTCTTTTTCTGTGTGACTTATTTCACTTAGAATCGTCGTACTTAAGTCCACTCATCTTGCGTCTACTAGCCTTATGACATTGATTTCATGTCTGAGTGATATTCCATTGTACATAAGGACCACAACTTCTTTATCCATTTTTCTCTTTCCTGGGATATTTAAGTTGTCATGAAGTGGAGGTTCTTGTCAACAGAGCAGCCCTAAACTTTGGGGTGCCTGTGTCTTGCTGATTTTTAGTTTTCCCAATTTATACGCCCATGAGTGGACGTGCCCTATGCTCCCTAAGCTGTGTTTTTTCGATGTTTCAGGACACACCGTACACTTCTCCAGAGTGGCTGTTGGCAATTTACATCCCGCCCATCAGCGTAGCAAGGCTGCCATTTCTCCATGGCCTGTCCTGCATTTCTGGTTTTGACACTTTTTGCAGCATCACCCTTTTGACTGATGGGAAGCGAAACTTCTTTGAAGCGCTGATTTGCCTTTCCAGGTTGCTTGGTTGGCCAAAAAGGGCGTATGCGTTTTTTCCTGAATATATTCAGGAAAAAACGCATACGCCCTTTTTGGCCAAGGGCATCATTGTCGACGTTTTGCCGCTTTTCATGTGCTTTAAAGGCGATTGGAATCTACCTCCTGAAATCTGTTTCCTGCAATTCTGCCTTGCTTTCAAATCCTCTTCGTTGCCTTCCCTCAATATATCTGTGGATGAGAGTTATCATTTATAACTCTGCGGGTTTGTGAATTGCAGTGTCCCTGAGCTCCATTTTTCAACTCGCTTTTTTGGTAGCTGGCCGCAAAAGCGCGGGATTGCCTCAGTCCCTATTCTGGTTCCTGGCGGCAGGCTGAGCCTGTGGTTAATTCTTCTTCCTGATGGGAAAATAGAGTGACCTGGGCCTGTCCCAACACCTAGATCTAGTCTCTCATTGGTTGCCCCTCTTCCCGTTCATCCTCAGGATAAATTGCAACCTGTAGGGAACAGGAGCTTAAAGGTGCTGATTCTCCAAGTAGGGAGATTTCTAGTAAAATAGCTGGAAAGGCGAACCCGAGCACAAGAAGATGAGAAATGGGGTGCGTTTTAGAAACCTTTCAAAATCACACGGTGTACCATCTTCTGGGTTTCTCATGCATGTTTTCGATGTAGGAAGATGCCCTTGAACCTGGAGATTTGGGACCCATGGGATGGGTACCACACAGTATTACTTTAAAGGGTCTGCGTTTGCTCACCCAACCTCACCCAACCTCTCAGCCCCAAGAGTGTCCACCCTTATGTCTCATCCAGCTGTGGGTCTAGATATGGTCAATCCAGGTTGCATCACAGCCCCTGAACGAATTTTGTAAGAATTTCTCTCTCTTTCACTGTCTTTGTTTTACGGGTTTTTAAAAGTAATTTATTTTTATAATGGGGTTTAGCTGCTTTTCACGGCTGTGTTTATGCGGCTTTACACCCACTTGGCTCACTTCCAGAGAGATATCAATACATAGGTTTTACGATTCTTACTAGTCAGATATATTCTTGTGCGGTGAATAGGGGGTGTTGAGTCCAGTTCACTGAGCAAGGAGTAGGTCTTGTCTATTACATATTGGGTGTATGGAACAGTATCTGAGCGAATTTGAAACCCTTGTTTTATGCATCACCCCACCTCACCTTTCCCGTTAAGCAGCCATAGTGTGTTTTCTAAACGTGTGACTCTGTTCTGTTTTGTAATTCAGTTCAAGTGTAGCGGTTTTTACATTCCCTCTATAAGTGATAGCTTATGATAAGTGTCTTTTTCTGTGTGACTTATTTCACTTAGAATCGTCATACCTAAATCCACTCATCTTGCTTCTACTAGCCTTATGACATTGATTTCATGTCTGAGTGATATTCCATTGTACATAAGAACTACAACTTCTTTATCCATTTTTCTCTTTCCTGGGATATTTAAGGTGTCATGAAGTGGAGGTTCTTGTCAACAGAGCAGCCCTAAACTTTTGGGTGCCTGTGTCTTGCTGATTTTTAGTTTTCCCAATTTATACGCCCATGAGTGGAGGTGCCCTATGCTCCCTAAGCTGTGTTTTTTCAATGTTTCAGGACACACCGTACACTTCTCCAGAGTGGCTGTTGGCAATTTACATCCCGCCCATCAGCGTAGCAAGGCTGCCATTTCTCCATGGCCTGTCCTGCATTTCTGGTTTTGACACTTTTTGCAGCATGACCCTTTTGACCGATGGGTAGCGAAACTTCTTTGAAGCGCTGATTTGCCTTTCCAGGTTGCTTGGTTGGCCAAAAAGGGCGTATGCGTTTTTTCCTGAATATATTCAGGAAAAAACGCATACGCCTTTTTTGGCCAAGGGCATCATTGTCGACGTTTTGCCGCTTTTCATGTGCTTTAAAGGCGATTCGAATCTACCTCCTGAAATCTGTTTCCTGCAATTCTGCCTTGCTTTCAAATCCTCTTTGTTGCCTTCCCTCAATATATCTGTGGATGAGAGTTATCATTTATAACTCTGCGGGTTTGTGAATTGCAGTGTCCCTGAGCTCCATTTTTCAACTCGCTTTTTTGGGAGCTGGCCGCAAAAGCGCGGGATTGCCTCAGGCCCTATTCTGGTTCCTGGCGGCATGCTGAGCCTGTGGTTAATTCTTCATTCTGATGGGAAAATAGAGTGACCTGGGCCTGTCCCAACACCTAGACCTAGTCTCTCATTGGTTGCCCCTCTTCCCGTTCATCCTCAGGACAAATTGCAACCTGTAGGGAACAGGAGCTTAAAGGTGCTGATTCTCCAAGTAGGGAGATTGCTAGTAAAATAGCTGGAAAGGCGAACCCGAGCACAAGAAGATGAGAAATGGGGTGCGTTTTAGAAACCTTTCAAAATCACACGGTGTACCATCTTCTGGGTTTCTCATGCATGTTTTCGATGTAGGAAGATGCCCTTGAACCTGGAGATTTGGGACCCATGGGATGGGTACCACACAGTATTACTTTAAAGGGTCTGCGTTTGCTCACCCAACCTCTCAGCCCCAAGAGTGTCCACCCTTATGTCTCATCCAGCTGTGGGTCTAGATATGGTCAATCCAGGTTGCATCACAGCCCCTGAACGAATTTTGTAAGAATTTCTCTCTCTTTCACTGTCTTTGTTTTACGGGTTTTTAAAAGTAATTTATTTTTATAATGGGGTTTAGCTGCTTTTCACGGCTGTGTTTATGCGGCTTTACACCCACTTGGCTCACTTCCAGAGAGATATCAATACATAGGTTTTACGATTCTTACTAGTCAGATATATTCTTGTGCGGTGAATAGGGGGTGTTGAGTCCAGTTCACTGAGCAAGGAGTAGGTCTTGTCTATTACATATTGGGTGTATGGAACAGTATCTGAGCGAATTTGAAACCCTTGTTTTATGCATCACCCCACCTCACCTTTCCCGTTAAGCAGCCATAGTGTGTTTTCTAAACGTGTGACTCTGTTCTGTTTTGTAATTCAGTTCAAGTGTAGCGGTTTTTACATTCCCTCTATAAGTGATAGCTTATGATAAGTGTCTTTTTCTGTGTGACTTATTTCACTTAGAATCGTCATACCTAAATCCACTCATCTTGCTTCTACTAGCCTTATGACATTGATTTCATGCCTGAGTGATATTCCATTGTACATAAGAACTACAACTTCTTTATCCATTTTTCTCTTTCCTGGGATATTTAAGGTGTCATGAAGTGGAGGTTCTTGTCATCAGAGCAGCCCTAAACTTTTGGGTGCCTGTGTCTTGCTGATTTTTAGTTTTCCCAATTTATACGCCCATGAGTGGAGGTGCCCTATGCTCCCTAAGCTGTCTTTTTTCAATGTTTCAGGACACACCGTACACTTCTCCAGAGTGGCTGTTGGCAATTTACATCCCGCCCATCAGCGTAGCAAGGCTGCCATTTCTCCATGGCCTGTCCTGCATTTCTGGTTTTGACACTTTTTGCAGCATGACCCTTTTGACCGATGGGTAGCGAAACTTCTTTGAAGCGCTGATTTGCCTTTCCAGGTTGCTTGGTTGGCCAAAAAGGGCGTATGCGTTTTTTCCTGAATATATTCAGGAAAAAACGCATACGCCTTTTTTGGCCAAGGGCATCATTGTCGACGTTTTGCCGCTTTTCATGTGCTTTAAAGGCGATTCGAATCTACCTCCTGAAATCTGTTTCCTGCAATTCTGCCTTGCTTTCAAATCCTCTTCGTTGCCTTCCCTCAATATATCTGTGGATGAGAGTTATCATTTATAACTCTGCGGGTTTGTGAATTGCAGTGTCCCTGAGCTCCATTTTTCAACTCGCTTTTTTGGGAGCTGGCCGCAAAAGCGCGGGATTGCCTCAGGCCCTATTCTGGTTCCTGGCGGCATGCTGAGCCTGTGGTTAATTCTTCATTCTGATGGGAAAATAGAGTGACCTGGGCCTGTCCCAACACCTAGATCTAGTCTCTCATTGGTTGCCCCTCTTCCCGTTCATCCTCAGGACAAATTGCAACCTGTAGGGAACAGGAGCTTAAAGGTGCTGATTCTCCAAGTAGGGAGATTGCTAGTAAAATAGCTGGAAAGGCGAACCCGAGCACAAGAAGATGAGAAATGGGGTGCGTTTTAGAAACCTTTCAAAATCACACGGTGTACCATCTTCTGGGTTTCTCATGCATGTTTTCGATGTAGGAAGATGCCCTTGAACCTGGAGATTTGGGACCCATGGGATGGGTACCACACAGTATTACTTTAAAGGGTCTGCGTTTGCTCACCCAACCTCTCAGCCCCAAGAGTGTCCACCCTTATGTCTCATCCAGCTGTGGGTCTAGATATGGTCAATCCAGGTTGCATCACAGCCCCTGAACGAATTTTGTAAGAATTTCTCTCTCTTTCACTGTCTTTGTTTTACGGGTTTTTAAAAGTAATTTATTTTTATAATGGGGTTTAGCTGCTTTTCACGGCTGTGTTTATGCGGCTTTACACCCACTTGGCTCACTTCCAGAGAGATATCAATACATAGGTTTTACGATTCTTACTAGTCAGATATATTCTTGTGCGGTGAATAGGGGGTGTTGAGTCCAGTTCACTGAGCAAGGAGTAGGTCTTGTCTATTACATATTGGGTGTATGGAACAGTATCTGAGCGAATTTGAAACCCTTGTTTTATGCATCACCCCACCTCACCTTTCCCGTTAAGCAGCCATAGTGTGTTTTCTAAACGTGTGACTCTGTTCTGTTTTGTAATTCAGTTCAAGTGTAGCGGTTTTTACATTCCCTCTATAAGTGATAGCTTATGATAAGTGTCTTTTTCTGTGTGACTTATTTCACTTAGAATCGTCATACCTAAATCCACTCATCTTGCTTCTACTAGCCTTATGACATTGATTTCATGTCTGAGTGATATTCCTTTGTACATAAGGACCACAACTTCTTTATCCATTTTTCTCTTTCCTGGGATATTTAAGGTGTCATGAAGTGGAGGTTCTTGTCAACATAGCAGCCCTAAACATTGGGGTGCCTGTGTCTTGCTGATTTTCAGTTTACCCAATTTATACGCCAATGAGTGGACGTGCCCTATGCTCCCTAAGCTGTGTTTTTTCGATGTTTCAGGACACACCGTACACTGCTCCAGAGTGGCTGTTGGCAATTTACATCCCGCCCATCAGCGTAGCAAGGCTGCCATTTCTCCATGGCCTGTCCTGCATTTCTGGTTTTGACACTTTTTGCAGCATGGCCCTTTTGACCGATGGGAAGCGAGACTTCTTTGTAGCGCTGATTTGCATTTCCAGTTTGCTTGGTTGGCCAAAAAGGGCGTATGCGTTTTTTCCTGAATATATTCAGGAAAAAACGCATACGCCCTTTTTGGCCAAGGGCATCACTGTCGACGTTTTGCCACTTTTCATGTGCTTTAAAGGCGATTCGAATCTACATCCTGAAACCTGTTTCCTGCAATTCTGCCTTGCTTTCAAATCCTCTTCGTTGCCTTCCCTCAATATATCTGTGGACGAGAGTTATCATTTATAACTCAGCAGGTTTGTGAATTGCAGTGCCCCTGAGCTCCATTTTTCAACTGTCTTTTTTGGGAGCTGGCCGCAAAAGCGCGGGATTGCCTCAGGCCCTATTCTGGTTCCCGGCGGCAGGCTGAGCCTGTGTTTAATTCTTCTTCCTGATGGGAAAATAGAGTGACCTGTGCCTGTCCCAACACCTAGATCTAGTCTCTCATTATTTGCCCCTCTTCCCGTTCATTCTCAGGACAAATTGCAACCTGTAGGGAACAGGAGCTTAAAGGTGCTGATTCTCCAAGTAGGGAGATTGCTAGTAAAGTAGCTGGAAAGGCGAACCCGAGCACAAGGAGATGAGAAATTGGGTGCGTTTTAGAAACCTTTCAAAATCACACTGTGTACCATCTTCTGGGTTTCTCATGCATGTTTTCGATGTAGGAAGATGCCTTTGAACCTGGAGATTTGGGACCCATGGAATGGGTACCACGCAGTATTAATTTAAAGGGTCTGAGTTTGCTCACCCAACCTCTCAGCCCCAAGAGTGTCCACCCTTATGTCTCATCCCAGTGTGGGTCTAGATATGGTCAATCCAGGTTGCATCACAGCCCCTGAACGAATTGTGTAAGAATTTCTCTCTCTTTCACTCTTTGTTTTACGGGTTTTTAAAAGTAATTTATTTTTATAATGGGGTTTAGCTGCTTTTCACGGCTGTGTTTATGCGGCTTTACACCCACTTGACTCACTTCCAGACAGATATCAATACATAGGTTTTAAGATTCTTACTAGTCACATATATTCTTGTGCGGTGAATAGGGGGTGTTGAGTCCAGTTCACTGAGCAAGGAGTAGGTCTTGTCTATTACATATTGGGTGTATGGAACAGTATCTGAGCGAATTTGAAACCCTTGTTTTATGCATCACCCCACCTCACCTTTCCCGTTAAGCAGCCATAGTGTGTTTTCTAAACGTGTGACTCTGTTCTGTTTTGTAATTCAGTTCAAGTGTAGCGGTTTTTACATTCCCTCTATAAGTGATAGCTTATGATAAGTGTCTTTTTCTGTGTGACTTATTTCACTTAGAATCGTCGTACCTAAGTCCACTCATCTTGCTTCTACTAGCCTTATGACATTGATTTCATGTCTGAGTGATATTCCATTGTACATAAGGACCACAACATCTTTATCCATTTTTCTCTTTCCTGGGATATTTAAGTTGTCATGAAGTGGAGGTTCTTGTCAACAGAGCAGCCCTAAACTTTGGGGTGCCTGTGTCTTGCTGATTTTTAGTTTTCCCAATTTATACGCCCATGAGTGGACGTGCCCTATGCTCCCTAAGCTGTGTTTTTTCGATGTTTCAGGACACACCGTACACTTCTCCAGAGTGGCTGTTGGCAATTTACATCCCGCCCATCAGCGTAGCAAGGCTGCCATTTCTCCATGGCCTGTCCTGCATTTCTGGTTTTGACACTTTTTGCAGCATCACCCTTTTGACTGATGGGAAGTGAAACTTCTTTGAAGCGCTGATTTGCCTTTCCAGGTTGCTTGGTTGGCCAAAAAGGGCGTATGCGTTTTTTCCTGAATATATTCAGGAAAAAACGCATACGCCCTTTTTGGCCAAGGGCATCATTGTCGACGTTTTGCCGCTTTTCATGTGCTTTAAAGGCGATTCGAATCTACCTCCTGAAATCTGTTTCCTGCAATTCTGCCTTGCTTTCAAATCCTCTTCGTTGCCTTCCCTCAATATATCTGTGGATGAGAGTTATCATTTATAACTCTGCGGGTTTGTGAATTGCAGTGTCCCTGAGCTCCATTTTTCAACTCGCTTTTTTGGTAGCTGGCCGCAAAAGCGCGGGATTGCCTCAGGCCCTATTCTGGTTCCTGGCGGCAGGCTGAGCCTGTGGTTAATTCTTCTTCCTGATGGGAAAATAGAGTGACCTGGGCCTGTCCCAACACCTAGATCTAGTCTCTCATTGGTTGCCCCTCTTCCCGTTCATCCTCAGGATAAATTGCAACCTGTAGGGAACAGGAGCTTAAAGGTGCTGATTCTCCAAGTAGGGAGATTGCTAGTAAAATAGCTGGAAAGGCGAACCCGAGCACAAGAAGATGAGAAATGGGGTGCGTTTTAGAAACCTTTCAAAATCACACGGTGTACCATCTTCTGGGTTTCTCATGCATGTTTTCGATGTAGGAAGATGCCCTTGAACCTGGAGATTTGGGACCCATGGGATGGGTACCACACACTATTACTTTAAAGGGTCTGCGTTTGCTCACCCAACCTCACCCAACCTCTCAGCCCCAAGAGTGTCCACCCTTATGTCTCATCCAGCTGTGGGTCTAGATATGGTCAATCCAGGTGTCATCACAGCCCCTGAACGAATTTTGTAAGAATTTCTCTCTCTTTCACTGTCTTTGTTTTACGGGTTTTTAAAAGTAATTTATTTTTATAATGGGGTTTAGCTGCTTTTCACGGCTGTGTTTATGCGGCTTTACACCCACTTGGCTCACTTCCAGAGAGATATCAATACATAGGTTTTACGATTCTTACTAGTCAGATATATTCTTGTGCGGTGAATAGGGGGTGTTGAGTCCAGTTCACTGAGCAAGGAGTAGGTCTTGTCTATTACATATTGGGTGTATGGAACAGTATCTGAGCGAATTTGAAACCCTTGTTTTATGCATCACCCCACCTCACCTTTCCCGTTAAGCAGCCATAGTGTGTTTTCTAAACGTGTGACTCTGTTCTGTTTTGTAATTCAGTTCAAGTGTAGCGGTTTTTACATTCCCTCTATAAGTGATAGCTTATGATAAGTGTCTTTTTCTGTGTGACTTATTTCACTTAGAATCGTCATACCTAAATCCACTCATCTTGCTTCTACTAGCCTTATGACATTGATTTCATGTCTGAGTGATATTCCTTTGTACATAAGGACCACAACTTCTTTATCCATTTTTCTCTTTCCTGGGATATTTAAGGTGTCATGAAGTGGAGGTTCTTGTCAACATAGCAGCCCTAAACATTGGGGTGCCTGTGTCTTGCTGATTTTTAGTTTTCCCAATTTATACGCCAATGAGTGGACGTGCCCTATGCTCCCTAAGCTGTGTTTTTTCGATGTTTCAGGACACACCGTACACTTCTCCAGAGTGGCTGTTGGCAATTTACATCCCGCCCATCAGCGTAGCAAGGCTGCCATTTCTCCATGGCCTGTCCTGCATTTCTGGTTTTGACACTTTTTGCAGCATGGCCCTTTTGACCGATGGGAAGCGAGACTTCTTTGTAGCGCTGATTTGCATTTCCAGTTTGCTTGGTTGGCCAAAAAGGGCGTATGCGTTTTTTCCTGAATATATTCAGGAAAAAACGCATACGCCCTTTTTGGCCAAGGGCATCACTGTCGACGTTTTGCCACTTTTCATGTGCTTTAAAGGCGATTCGAATCTACATCCTGAAACCTGTTTCCTGCAATTCTGCCTTGCTTTCAAATCCTCTTCGTTGCCTTCCCTCAATATATTTGTGGACGAGAGTTATCATTTATAACTCAGCAGGTTTGTGAATTGCAGTGCCCCTGAGCTCCATTTTTCAACTGTCTTTTTTGGGAGCTGGCCGCAAAAGCACGGGATTGCCTCAGGCCCTATTCTGGTTCCCGGCGGCAGGCTGAGCCTGTGTTTAATTCTTCTTCCTGATGGGAAAATAGAGTGACCTGTGCCTGTCCCAACACCTAGATCTAGTCTCTCATTATTTGCCCCTCTTCCCGTTCATTCTCAGGACAAATTGCAACCTGTAGGGAACAGGAGCTTAAAGGTGCTGATTCTCCAAGTAGGGAGATTGCTAGTAAAGTAGCTGGAAAGGTGAACCCGAGCACAAGGAGATGAGAAATTGGGTGCGTTTTAGAAACCTTTCAAAATCACACGGTGTACCATCTTCTGGGTTTCTCATGCATGTTTTCGATGTAGGAAGATGCCTTTGAACCTGGAGATTTTGGACCCATGGGATGGGTACCACGCAGTATTACTTTAAAGGGTCTGAGTTTGCTCACCCAACCTCTCAGCCCCAAGAGTGTCCACCCTTATGTCTCATCCCAGTGTGGGTCTAGATATGGTCAATCCAGGTTGCATCACAGCCCCTGAACGAATTTTGTAAGAATTTCTCTCTCTTTCACTGTCTTTGTTTTACGGGTTTTTAAAAGTAATTTATTTTTATAATGGGGTTTAGCTGCTTTTCACGGCTGTGTTTATGCGGCTTTACACCCACTTGGCTCACTTCCAGAGAGATATCAATACATAGGTTTTACGATTCTTACTAGTCAGATATATTCTTGTGCGGTGAATAGGGGGTGTTGAGTCCAGTTCAGTGAGCAAGGAGTACGTCTTGTCTATTACATATTGGGTGTATGGAACAGTATCTGAGCGAATTTGAAACCCTTGTTTTATGCATCACCCCACCTCACCTTTCCCGTTAAGCAGCCATAGTGTGTTTTCTAAACGTGTGACTCTGTTCTGTTTTGTAATTCAGTTCAAGTGTAGCGGTTTTTACATTCCCTCTATAAGTGATAGCTTATGATAAGTGTCTTTTTCTGTGTGACTTATTTCACTTAGAATCGTCATACCTAAATCCACTCATCTTGCTTCTACTAGCCTTATGCCATTGATTTCATGTCTGAGTGATAGTCCA
Source organism: Eschrichtius robustus (assembly GCF_028021215.1). NCBI lineage: Eukaryota > Metazoa > Chordata > Mammalia > Artiodactyla > Eschrichtiidae > Eschrichtius > Eschrichtius robustus. The sequence goes on from NW_027175323.1 coordinate 23,921, forward strand.
TTGTACATAAGAACTACAACTTCTTTATCCATTTTTCTCTTTCCTGGGATATTTAAGGTGTCATGAAGTGGAGGTTCTTGTCAACAGAGCAGCCCTAAACTTTTGGGTGCCTGTGTCTTGCTGATTTTTAGTTTTCCCAATTTATACGCCCATGAGTGGAGGTGCCCTATGCTCCCTAAGCTGTGTTTTTTCGATGTTTCAGGACACACCGTACACTTCTCCAGAGTGGCTGTTGGCAATTTACATCCCGCCCATCAGCGTAGCAAGGCTGCCATTTCTCCATGGCCTGTCCTGCATTTCTGGTTTTGACACTTTTTGCAGCATGACCCTTTTGACCGATGGGAAGCGAAACTTCTTTGAAACGCTGATTTGCCTTTCCAGGTTGCTTGGTGGGCCAAAAAGGGCGTATGCGTTTTTTCCTGAATATATTCAGGAAAAAACGCATACGCCTTTTTTGGCCAAGGGCATCATTGTCGACGTTTTGCCGCTTTTCATGTGCTTTAAAGGCGATTCGAATCTACCTCCTGAAATCTGTTTCCTGCAATTCTGCCTTGCTTTCAAATCCTCTTCGTTGCCTTCCCTCAATATATCTGTGGATGAGAGTTATCATTTATAACTCTGCGGGTTTGTGAATTGCAGTGTCCCTGAGCTCCATTTTTCAACTCGCTTTTTTGGGAGCTGGCCGCAAAAGCGTGGGATTGCCTCAGGCCCTATTCTGGTTCCTGGCGGCAGGCTGAGCCTGTGGTTAATTCTTCTTACTGATGGGAAAATAGAGTGACCTGGGCCTGTCCCAACACCTAGATCTAGTCTCTCATTGGTTGCCCCTCTTCCCGTTCATCCTCAGGACAAATTGCAACCTGTAGGGAACAGGAGCTTAAAGGTGCTGATTCTCCAAGTAGGGAGATTGCTAGTAAAGTAGCTGGAAAGGCGAACCCGAGCACAAGGAGATGAGAAATTGGGTGCGTTTTAGAAACCTTTCAAAATCACACGGTGTACCATCTTCTGGGTTTCTCATGCATGTTTTCTATGTAGGAAGATGCCTTTGAACCTGGAGATTTGGGACCCATGGGATGGGTACCACGCAGTATTACTTTAAAGGGTCTGAGTTTGCTCACCCAACCTCACCCAACCTCTCAGCCCCAAGAGTGTCCACCCTTATGTCTCATCCCGGTGTGGGTCTAGATATGGTCAATCCAGGTTGCATCACAGCCCCTGATCGAATTTTGTAAGAATTTCTCTCTCTTTCACTGTCTTTGTTTTACGGGTTTTTAAAAGTAATTTATTTTTATAATGGGGTTTAGCTGCTTTTCACGGCTGTGTTTATGCGGCTTTACACCCACTTGGCTCACTTCCAGAGAGATATCAATACATAGGTTTTACGATTCTTACTAGTCAGATATATTCTTGTGCGGTGAATAGGGGGTGTTGAGTCCAGTTCACTGAGCAAGGAGTAGGTCTTGTCTATTACATATTTGGTGTATGGAACAGTATCTGAGCGAATTTGAAACCCTTGTTTTATGCATCACCCCACCTCACCTTTCCCGTTAAGCAGCCATAGTGTGTTTTCTAAACGTGTGACTCTGTTCTGTTTTGTAATTCAGTTCAAGTGTAGCGGTTTTTACATTCCCTCTATAAGTGATAGCTTATGATAAGTGTCTTTTTCTGTGTGACTTATTTCACTTAGAATCGTCATACCTAAATCCACTCATCTTGCTTCTACTAGCCTTATGACATTGATTTCATGTCTGAGTGATATTCCTTTGTACATAAGGACCACAACTTCTTTATCCATTTTTCTCTTTCCTGGGATATTTAAGGTGTCATGAAGTGGAGGTTCTTGTCAACATAGCAGCCCTAAACATTGGGGTGCCTGTGTCTTGCTGATTTTCAGTTTTCCCAATTTATACGCCAATGAGTGGACGTGCCCTATGCTCCCTAAGCTGTGTTTTTTCGATGTTTCAGGACACACCGTACTCTCCTCCAGAGTGGCTGTTGGCAATTTACATCCCGCCCATCAGCGTAGCAAGGCTGCCATTTCTCCATGGCCTGTCCTGCATTTCTGGTTTTGACACTTTTTGCAGCATGGCCCTTTTGACCGATGGGAAGCGAGACTTCTTTGTAGCGCTGATTTGCATTTCCAGTTTGCTTGGTTGGCCAAAAAGGGCGTATGCGTTTTTTCCTGAATATATTCAGGAAAAAACGCATACGCCCTTTTTGGCCAAGGGCATCACTGTCGACGTTTTGCCACTTTTCATGTGCTTTAAAGGCGATTCGAATCTACATCCTGAAACCTGTTTCCTGCAATTCTGCCTTGCTTTCAAATCCTCTTCGTTGCCTTCCCTCAATATATCTGTGGACGAGAGTTATCATTTATAACTCAGCAGGTTTGTGAATTGCAGTGCCCCTGAGCTCCATTTTTCAACTGTCTTTTTTGGGAGCTGGCCGCAAAAGCACGGGATTGCCTCAGGCCCTATTCTGGTTCCCGGCGGCAGGCTGAGCCTGTGTTTAATTCTTCTTCCTGATGGGAAAATAGAGTGACCTGTGCCTGTCCCAACACCTAGATCTAGTCTCTCATTATTTGCCCCTCTTCCCGTTCATTCTCAGGACAAATTGCAACCTGTAGGGAACAGGAGCTTAAAGGTGCTGATTCTCCAAGTAGGGAGATTGCTAGTAAAGTAGCTGGAAAGGTGAACCCGAGCACAAGGAGATGAGAAATTGGGTGCGTTTTAGAAACCTTTCAAAATCACACGGTGTACCATCTTCTGGGTTTCTCATGCATGTTTTCGATGTAGGAAGATGCCTTTGAACCTGGAGATTTTGGACCCATGGGATGGGTACCACGCAGTATTACTTTAAAGGGTCTGAGTTTGCTCACCCAACCTCTCAGCCCCAAGAGTGTCCACCCTTATGTCTCATCCCAGTGTGGGTCTAGATATGGTCAATCCAGGTTGCATCACAGCCCCTGAACGAATTTTGTAAGAATTTCTCTCTCTTTCACTGTCTTTGTTTTACGGGTTTTTAAAAGTAATTTATTTTTATAATGGGGTTTAGCTGCTTTTCACGGCTCTGTTTATGCGGCTTTACACCCACTTGGCTCACTTCCAGAGAGATATCAATACATAGGTTTTACGATTCTTACTAGTCAGATATATTCTTGTGCGGTGAATAGGGGGTGTTGAGTCCAGTTCAGTGAGCAAGGAGTACGTCTTGTCTATTACATATTGGGTGTATGGAACAGTATCTGAGCGAATTTGAAACCCTTGTTTTATGCATCACCCCACCTCACCTTTCCCGTTAAGCAGCCATAGTGTGTTTTCTAAACGTGTGACTCTGTTCTGTTTTGTAATTCAGTTCAAGTGTAGCGGTTTTTACATTCCCTCTATAAGTGATAGCTTATGATAAGTGTCTTTTTCTGTGTGACTTATTTCACTTAGAATCGTCATACCTAAATCCACTCATCTTGCTTCTACTAGCCTTATGCCATTGATTTCATGTCTGAGTGATAGTCCATTGTACATAAGAACTACAACTTCTTTATCCATTTTTCTCTTTCCTGGGATATTTAAGGTGTCATGAAGTGGAGGTTCTTGTCAACAGAGCAGCCCTAAACTTTTGGGTGCCTGTGTCTTGCTGATTTTTAGTTTTCCCAATTTATACGCCCATGAGTGGAGGTGCCCTATGCTCCCTAAGCTGTGTTTTTTCGATGTTTCAGGACACACCGTACACTTCTCCAGAGTGGCTGTTGGCAATTTACATCCCGCCCATCAGCGTAGCAAGGCTGCCATTTCTCCATGGCCTGTCCTGCATTTCTGGTTTTGACACTTTTTGCAGCATGACCCTTTTGACCGATGGGAAGCGAAACTTCTTTGAAACGCTGATTTGCCTTTCCAGGTTGCTTGGTGGGCCAAAAAGGGCGTATGCGTTTTTTCCTGAATATATTCAGGAAAAAACGCATACGCCTTTTTTGGCCAAGGGCATCATTGTCGACGTTTTGCCGCTTTTCATGTGCTTTAAAGGCTATTCGAATCTACCTCCTGAAATCTGTTTCCTGCAATTCTGCCTTGCTTTCAAATCCTCTTCGTTGCCTTCCCTCAATATATCTGTGGATGAGAGTTATCATTTATAACTCTGCGGGTTTGTGAATTGCAGTGTCCCTGAGCTCCATTTTTCAACTCGCTTTTTTGGGAGCTGGCCGCAAAAGCGTGGGATTGCCTCAGGCCCTATTCTGGTTCCTGGCGGCAGGCTGAGCCTGTGGTTAATTCTTCTTACTGATGGGAAAATAGAGTGACCTGGGCCTGTCCCAACACCTAGATCTAGTCTCTCATTGGTTGCCCCTCTTCCCGTTCATCCTCAGGACAAATTGCAACCTGTAGGGAACAGGAGCTTAAAGGTGCTGATTCTCCAAGTAGGGAGATTGCTAGTAAAGTAGCTGGAAAGGCGAACCCGAGCACAAGGAGATGAGAAATTGGGTGCGTTTTAGAAACCTTTCAAAATCACACGGTGTACCATCTTCTGGGTTTCTCATGCATGTTTTCTATGTAGGAAGATGCCTTTGAACCTGGAGATTTGGGACCCATGGGATGGGTACCACGCAGTATTACTTTAAAGGGTCTGAGTTTGCTCACCCAACCTCACCCAACCTCTCAGCCCCAAGAGTGTCCACCCTTATGTCTCATCCCGGTGTGGGTCTAGATATGGTCAATCCAGGTTGCATCACAGCCCCTGAACGAATTTTGTAAGAATTTCTCTCTCTTTCACTGTCTTTGTTTTACGGGTTTTTAAAAGTAATTTATTTTTATAATGGGGTTTAGCTGCTTTTCACGGCTGTGTTTATGCGGCTTTACACCCACTTGGCTCACTTCCAGAGAGATATCAATACATAGGTTTTACGATTCTTACTAGTCAGATATATTCTTGTGCGGTGAATAGGGGGTGTTGAGTCCAGTTCACTGAGCAAGGAGTAGGTCTTGTCTATTACATATTGGGTGTATGGAACAGTATCTGAGCGAATTTGAAACCCTTGTTTTATGCATCACCCCACCTCACCTTTCCCGTTAAGCAGCCATAGTGTGTTTTCTAAACGTGTGACTCTGTTCTGTTTTGTAATTCAGTTCAAGTGTAGCGGTTTTTACATTCCCTCTATAAGTGGTATATTATGATAAGTGTCTTTTTCTGTGTGACTTATTTCACTTAGAATCGTCATACCTAAATCCACTCATCTTGCTTCTACTAGCCTTATGACATTGATTTCATGTCTGAGTGATATTCCTTTGTACATAAGGACCACAACTTCTTTATCCATTTTTCTCTTTCCTGGGATATTTAAGGTGTCATGAAGTGGAGGTTCTTGTCAACATAGCAGCCCTAAACATTGGGGTGCCTGTGTCTTGCTGATTTTCAGTTTTCCCAATTTATACGCCAATGAGTGGACGTGCCCTATGCTCCCTAAGCTGTGTTTTTTCGATGTTTCAGGACACACCGTACTCTCCTCCAGAGTGGCTGTTGGCAATTTACATCCCGCCCATCAGCGTAGCAAGGCTGCCATTTCTCCATGGCCTGTCCTGCATTTCTGGTTTTGACACTTTTTGCAGCATGGCCCTTTTGACCGATGGGAAGCGAGACTTCTTTGTAGCGCTGATTTGCATTTCCAGTTTGCTTGGTTGGCCAAAAAGGGCGTATGCGTTTTTTCCTGAATATATTCAGGAAAAAACGCATACGCCCTTTTTGGCCAAGGGCATCACTGTCGACGTTTTGCCACTTTTCATGTGCTTTAAAGGCGATTCGAATCTACATCCTGAAACCTGTTTCCTGCAATTCTGCCTTGCTTTCAAATCCTCTTCGTTGCCTTCCCTCAATATATCTGTGGACGAGAGTTATCATTTATAACTCAGCAGGTTTGTGAATTGCAGTGCCCCTGAGCTCCATTTTTCAACTGTCTTTTTTGGGAGCTGGCCGCAAAAGCGCGGGATTGCCTCAGGCCCTATTCTGGTTCCCGGCGGCAGGCTGAGCCTGTGTTTAATTCTTCTTCCTGATGGGAAAATAGACTGACCTGTGCCTGTCCCAACACCTAGATCTAGTCTCTCATTATTTGCCCCTATTCCCGTTCATTCTCAGGACAAATTGCAACCTGTAGGGAACAGGAGCTTAAAGGTGCTGATTCTCCAAGTAGGGAGATTGCTAGTAAAGTAGCTGGAAAGGCGAACCCGAGCACAAGGAGATGAGAAATTGGGTGCGTTTTAGAAACCTTTCAAAATCACACTGTGTACCATCTTCTGGGTTTCTCATGCATGTTTTCGATGTAGGAAGATGCCTTTGAACCTGGAGATTTGGGACCCATGGAATGGGTACCACGCAGTATTAATTTAAAGGGTCTGAGTTTGCTCACCCAACCTCTCAGCCCCAAGAGTGTCCACCCTTATGTCTCATCCCAGTGTGGGTCTAGATATGGTCAATCCAGGTTGCATCACAGCCCCTGAACGAATTGTGTAAGAATTTCTCTCTCTTTCACTCTTTGTTTTACGGGTTTTTAAAAGTAATTTATTTTTATAATGGGGTTTAGCTGCTTTTCACGGCTGTGTTTATGCGGCTTTACACCCACTTGACTCACTTCCAGACAGATATCAATACATAGGTTCTAAGATTCTTACTAGTCACATATATTCTTGTGCGGTGAATAGGGGGTGTTGAGTCCAGTTCACTGAGCAAGGAGTAGGTCTTGTCTATTACATATTGGGTGTATGGAACAGTATCTGAGCGAATTTGAAACCCTTATTTTATGCATCACCCCACCTCACCTTTCCCGTTAAGCAGCCATAGTGTGTTTTCTAAACGTGTGACTCTGTTCTGTTTTGTAATTCAGTTCAAGTGTAGCGGTTTTTACATTCCCTCTATAAGTGATAGCTTATGATAAGTGTCTTTTTCTGTGTGACTTATTTCACTTAGAATCGTCGTACCTAAGTCCACTCATCTTGCTTCTACTAGCCTTATGACATTGATTTCATGTCTGAGTGATATTCCATTGTACATAAGGACCACAACATCTTTATCCATTTTTCTCTTTCCTGGGATATTTAAGTTGTCATGAAGTGGAGGTTCTTGTCAACAGAGCAGCCCTAAACTTTGGGGTGCCTGTGTCTTGCTGATTTTTAGTTTTCCCAATTTATACGCCCATGAGTGGACGTGCCCTATGCTCCCTAAGCTGTGTTTTTTCGATGTTTCAGGACACACCGTACACTTCTCCAGAGTGGCTGTTGGCAATTTACATCCCGCCCATCAGCGTAGCAAGGCTGCCATTTCTCCATGGCCTGTCCTGCATTTCTGGTTTTGACACTTTTTGCAGCATCACCCTTTTGACTGATGGGAAGTGAAACTTCTTTGAAGCGCTGATTTGCCTTTCCAGGTTGCTTGGTTGGCCAAAAAGGGCGTATGCGTTTTTTCCTGAATATATTCAGGAAAAAACGCATACGCCCTTTTTGGCCAAGGGCATCATTGTCGACGTTTTGCCGCTTTTCATGTGCTTTAAAGGCGATTCGAATCTACCTCCTGAAATCTGTTTCCTGCAATTCTGCCTTGCTTTCAAATCCTCTTCGGTGCCTTCCCTCAATATATTTGTGGACAAGAGTTATCATTTATAACTCTGCAGGTTTGTGAATTGCAGTGCCCCTGAGCTCCATTGTTCAACTCGCTTACTTGGGAGCTGGCCGCAAAAGCACAGGATTGCTTCAGGCCCTATTCTGGTTCCTGGCGGCAGGCTGAGCCTGTGGTTAATTCTTCTTCCTGATGGGAAAATAGAGTGACCTGGGCCTGTCCCAACACCTAGATCTAGTATCTCATTGGTTGCCCCTCTTCCCGTTCATCCTCAGGACAAATTGCAACCTGTAGGGAACAGGAGCTTAAAGGTGCTGATTCTCCAAGTAGGGAGATTGCTAGTAAAATAGCTGGAAAGGCGAACCCGAGCACAAGAAGATGAGAAATGGGGTGCGTTTTAGAAACCTTTCAAAATCACACGGTGTACCATCTTCTGGGTTTCTCATGCATGTTTTCGATGTAGGAAGATGCCCTTGAACCTGGAGATTTGGGACCCATGGGATGGGTACCACACACTATTACTTTAAAGGGTCTGCGTTTGCTCACCCAACCTCACCCAACCTCTCAGCCCCAAGAGTGTCCACCCTTATGTCTCATCCAGCTGTGGGTCTAGATATGGTCAATCCAGGTGTCATCACAGCCCCTGAACGAATTTTGTAAGAATTTCTCTCTCTTTCACTGTTTTGTTTTACGGGTTTTTAAAAGTAATTTATTTTTATAATGGGGTTTAGCTGCTTTTCACGGCTGTGTTTATGCGGCTTTACACCCACTTGGCTCACTTCCAGAGAGATATCAATACATAGGTTTTACGATTCTTACTAGTCAGATATATTCTTGTGCGGTGAATAGGGGGTGTTGAGTCCAGTTCACTGAGCAAGGAGTAGGTCTTGTCTATTACATATTGGGTGTATGGAACAGTATCTGAGCGAATTTGAAACCCTTGTTTTATGCATCACCCCACCTCACCTTTCCCGTTAAGCAGCCATAGTGTGTTTTCTAAACGTGTGACTCTGTTCTGTTTTGTAATTCAGTTCAAGTGTAGCGGTTTTTACATTCCCTCTATAAGTGATAGCTTATGATAAGTGTCTTTTTCTGTGTGACTTATTTCACTTAGAATCGTCATACCTAAATCCACTCATCTTGCTTCTACTAGCCTTATGACATTGATTTCATGTCTGAGTGATATTCCTTTGTACATAAGGAACACAACTTCTTTATCCATTTTTCTATTTCCTGGGATATTTAAGGTGTCATGAAGTGGAGGTTCTTGTCAACATAGCAGCCCTAAACATTGGGGTGCCTGTGTCTTGCTGATTTTTAGTTTTCCCAATTTATACGCCAATGAGTGGACGTGCCCTATGCTCCCTAAGCTGTGTTTTTTCGATGTTTCAGGACACACCGTACACTTCTCCAGAGTGGCTGTTGGCAATTTACATCCCGCCCATCAGCGTAGCAAGGCTGCCATTTCTCCATGGCCTGTCCTGCATTTCTGGTTTTGACACTTTTTGCAGCATGGCCCTTTTGACCGATGGGAAGCGAGACTTCTTTGTAGCGCTGATTTGCATTTCCAGTTTGCTTGGTTGGCCAAAAAGGGCGTATGCGTTTTTTCCTGAATATATTCAGGAAAAAACGCATACGCCCTTTTTGGCCAAGGGCATCACTGTCGACGTTTTGCCACTTTTCATGTGCTTTAAAGGCGATTCGAATCTACATCCTGAAACCTGTTTCCTGCAATTCTGCCTTCCTTTCAAATCCTCTTCGTTGCCTTCCCTCAATATATTTGTGGACGAGAGTTATCATTTATAACTCAGCAGGTTTGTGAATTGCAGTGCCCCTGAGCTCCATTTTTCAACTGTCTTTTTTGGGAGCTGGCCGCAAAAGCACGGGATTGCCTCAGGCCCTATTCTGGTTCCCGGCGGCAGGCTGAGCCTGTGTTTAATTCTTCTTCCTGATGGGAAAATAGAGTGACCTGTGCCTGTCCCAACACCTAGATCTAGTCTCTCATTATTTGCCCCTCTTCCCGTTCATTCTCAGGACAAATTGCAACCTGTAGGGAACAGGAGCTTAAAGGTGCTGATTCTCCAAGTAGGGAGATTGCTAGTAAAGTAGCTGGAAAGGTGAACCCGAGCACAAGGAGATGAGAAATTGGGTGCGTTTTAGAAACCTTTCAAAATCACACGGTGTACCATCTTCTGGGTTTCTCATGCATGTTTTCGATGTAGGAAGATGCCTTTGAACCTGGAGATTTGGGACCCATGGGATGGGTACCACGCAGTATTACTTTAAAGGGTCTGAGTTTGCTCACCCAACCTCTCAGCCCCAAGAGTGTCCACCCTTATGTCTCATCCCAGTGTGGGTCTAGATATGGTCAATCCAGGTTGCATCACAGCCCCTGAACGAATTTTGTAAGAATTTCTCTCTCTTTCACTGTCTTTGTTTTACGGGTTTTTAAAAGTAATTTATTTTTATAATGGGGTTTAGCTGCTTTTCACGGCTGTGTTTATGCGGCTTTACACCCACTTGGCTCACTTCCAGAGAGATATCAATACATAGGTTTTACGATTCTTACTAGTCAGATATATTCTTGTGCGGTGAATAGGGGGTGTTGAGTCCAGTTCAGTGAGCAAGGAGTACGTCTTGTCTATTACATATTGGGTGTATGGAACAGTATCTGAGCGAATTTGAAACCCTTGTTTTATGCATCACCCCACCTCACCTTTCCCGTTAAGCAGCCATAGTGTGTTTTCTAAACGTGTGACTCTGTTCTGTTTTGTAATTCAGTTCAAGTGTAGCGGTTTTTACATTCCCTCTATAAGTGATAGCTTATGATAAGTGTCTTTTTCTGTGTGACTTATTTCACTTAGAATCGTCATACCTAAATCCACTCATCTTGCTTCTACTAGCCTTATGCCATTGATTTCATGTCTGAGTGATAGTCCATTGTACATAAGAACTACAACTTCTTTATCCATTTTTCTCTTTCCTGGGATATTTAAGGTGTCATGAAGTGGAGGTTCTTGTCAACAGAGCAGCCCTAAACTTTTGGGTGCCTGTGTCTTGCTGATTTTTAGTTTTCCCAATTTATACGCCCATGAGTGGAGGTGCCCTATGCTCCCTAAGCTGTGTTTTTTCGATGTTTCAGGACACACCGTACACTTCTCCAGAGTGGCTGTTGGCAATTTACATCCCGCCCATCAGCGTAGCAAGGCTGCCATTTCTCCATGGCCTGTCCTGCATTTCTGGTTTTGACACTTTTTGCAGCATCACCCTTTTGACTGATGGGAAGTGAAACTTCTTTGAAGCGCTGATTTGCCTTTCCAGGTTGCTTGGTTGGCCAAAAAGGGCGTATGCGTTTTTTCCTGAATATATTCAGGAAAAAACGCATACGCCCTTTTTGGCCAAGGGCATCATTGTCGACGTTTTGCCGCTTTTCATGTGCTTTAAAGGCGATTCGAATCTACCTCCTGAAATCTGTTTCCTGCAATTCTGCCTTGCTTTCAAATCCTCTTCGGTGCCTTCCCTCAATATATTTGTGGACAAGAGTTATCATTTATAACTCTGCAGGTTTGTGAATTGCAGTGCCCCTGAGCTCCATTGTTCAACTCGCTTACTTGGGAGCTGGCCGCAAAAGCACAGGATTGCTTCAGGCCCTATTCTGGTTCCTGGCGGCAGGCTGAGCCTGTGGTTAATTCTTCTTCCTGATGGGAAAATAGAGTGACCTGGGCCTGTCCCAACACCTAGATCTAGTATCTCATTGGTTGCCCCTCTTCCCGTTCATCCTCAGGACAAATTGCAACCTGTAGGGAACAGGAGCTTAAAGGTGCTGATTCTCCAAGTAGGGAGATTGCTAGTAAAATAGCTGGAAAGGCGAACCCGAGCACAAGAAGATGAGAAATGGGGTGCGTTTTAGAAACCTTTCAAAATCACACGGTGTACCATCTTCTGGGTTTCTCATGCATGTTTTCGATGTAGGAAGATGCCCTTGAACCTGGAGATTTGGGACCCATGGGATGGGTACCACACACTATTACTTTAAAGGGTCTGCGTTTGCTCACCCAACCTCACCCAACCTCTCAGCCCCAAGAGTGTCCACCCTTATGTCTCATCCAGCTGTGGGTCTAGATATGGTCAATCCAGGTGTCATCACAGCCCCTGAACGAATTTTGTAAGAATTTCTCTCTCTTTCACTGTTTTGTTTTACGGGTTTTTAAAAGTAATTTATTTTTATAATGGGGTTTAGCTGCTTTTCACGGCTGTGTTTATGCGGCTTTACACCCACTTGGCTCACTTCCAGAGAGATATCAATACATAGGTTTTACGATTCTTACTAGTCAGATATATTCTTGTGCGGTGAATAGGGGGTGTTGAGTCCAGTTCACTGAGCAAGGAGTAGGTCTTGTCTATTACATATTGGGTGTATGGAACAGTATCTGAGCGAATTTGAAACCCTTGTTTTATGCATCACCCCACCTCACCTTTCCCGTTAAGCAGCCATAGTGTGTTTTCTAAACGTGTGACTCTGTTCTGTTTTGTAATTCAGTTCAAGTGTAGCGGTTTTTACATTCCCTCTATAAGTGATAGCTTATGATAAGTGTCTTTTTCTGTGTGACTTATTTCACTTAGAATCGTCATACCTAAATCCACTCATCTTGCTTCTACTAGCCTTATGACATTGATTTCATGTCTGAGTGATATTCCTTTGTACATAAGGAACACAACTTCTTTATCCATTTTTCTATTTCCTGGGATATTTAAGGTGTCATGAAGTGGAGGTTCTTGTCAACATAGCAGCCCTAAACATTGGGGTGCCTGTGTCTTGCTGATTTTTAGTTTTCCCAATTTATACGCCAATGAGTGGACGTGCCCTATGCTCCCTAAGCTGTGTTTTTTCGATGTTTCAGGACACACCGTACACTTCTCCAGAGTGGCTGTTGGCAATTTACATCCCGCCCATCAGCGTAGCAAGGCTGCCATTTCTCCATGGCCTGTCCTGCATTTCTGGTTTTGACACTTTTTGCAGCATGGCCCTTTTGACCGATGGGAAGCGAGACTTCTTTGTAGCGCTGATTTGCATTTCCAGTTTGCTTGGTTGGCCAAAAAGGGCGTATGCGTTTTTTCCTGAATATATTCAGGAAAAAACGCATACGCCCTTTTTGGCCAAGGGCATCACTGTCGACGTTTTGCCACTTTTCATGTGCTTTAAAGGCGATTCGAATCTACATCCTGAAACCTGTTTCCTGCAATTCTGCCTTCCTTTCAAATCCTCTTCGTTGCCTTCCCTCAATATATTTGTGGACGAGAGTTATCATTTATAACTCAGCAGGTTTGTGAATTGCAGTGCCCCTGAGCTCCATTTTTCAACTGTCTTTTTTGGGAGCTGGCCGCAAAAGCACGGGATTGCCTCAGGCCCTATTCTGGTTCCCGGCGGCAGGCTGAGCCTGTGTTTAATTCTTCTTCCTGATGGGAAAATAGAGTGACCTGTGCCTGTCCCAACACCTAGATCTAGTCTCTCATTATTTGCCCCTCTTCCCGTTCATTCTCAGGACAAATTGCAACCTGTAGGGAACAGGAGCTTAAAGGTGCTGATTCTCCAAGTAGGGAGATTGCTAGTAAAGTAGCTGGAAAGGTGAACCCGAGCACAAGGAGATGAGAAATTGGGTGCGTTTTAGAAACCTTTCAAAATCACACGGTGTACCATCTTCTGGGTTTCTCATGCATGTTTTCGATGTAGGAAGATGCCTTTGAACCTGGAGATTTGGGACCCATGGGATGGGTACCACGCAGTATTACTTTAAAGGGTCTGAGTTTGCTCACCCAACCTCTCAGCCCCAAGAGTGTCCACCCTTATGTCTCATCCCAGTGTGGGTCTAGATATGGTCAATCCAGGTTGCATCACAGCCCCTGAACGAATTTTGTAAGAATTTCTCTCTCTTTCACTGTCTTTGTTTTACGGGTTTTTAAAAGTAATTTATTTTTATAATGGGGTTTAGCTGCTTTTCACGGCTGTGTTTATGCGGCTTTACACCCACTTGGCTCACTTCCAGAGAGATATCAATACATAGGTTTTACGATTCTTACTAGTCAGATATATTCTTGTGCGGTGAATAGGGGGTGTTGAGTCCAGTTCAGTGAGCAAGGAGTACGTCTTGTCTATTACATATTGGGTGTATGGAACAGTATCTGAGCGAATTTGAAACCCTTGTTTTATGCATCACCCCACCTCACCTTTCCCGTTAAGCAGCCATAGTGTGTTTTCTAAACGTGTGACTCTGTTCTGTTTTGTAATTCAGTTCAAGTGTAGCGGTTTTTACATTCCCTCTATAAGTGATAGCTTATGATAAGTGTCTTTTTCTGTGTGACTTATTTCACTTAGAATCGTCATACCTAAATCCACTCATCTTGCTTCTACTAGCCTTATGCCATTGATTTCATGTCTGAGTGATAGTCCATTGTACATAAGAACTACAACTTCTTTATCCATTTTTCTCTTTCCTGGGATATTTAAGGTGTCATGAAGTGGAGGTTCTTGTCAACAGAGCAGCCCTAAACTTTTGGGTGCCTGTGTCTTGCTGATTTTTAGTTTTCCCAATTTATACGCCCATGAGTGGAGGTGCCCTATGCTCCCTAAGCTGTGTTTTTTCGATGTTTCAGGACACACCGTACACTTCTCCAGAGTGGCTGTTGGCAATTTACATCCCGCCCATCAGCGTAGCAAGGCTGCCATTTCTCCATGGCCTGTCCTGCATTTCTGGTTTTGACACTTTTTGCAGCATGACCCTTTTGACCGATGGGAAGCGAAACTTCTTTGAAACGCTGATTTGCCTTTCCAGGTTGCTTGGTGGGCCAAAAAGGGCGTATGCGTTTTTTCCTGAATATATTCAGGAAAAAACGCATACGCCTTTTTTGGCCAAGGGCATCATTGTCGACGTTTTGCCGCTTTTCATGTGCTTTAAAGGCGATTCGAATCTACCTCCTGAAATCTGTTTCCTGCAATTCTGCCTTGCTTTCAAATCCTCTTCGTTGCCTTCCCTCAATATATCTGTGGATGAGAGTTATCATTTATAACTCTGCGGGTTTGTGAATTGCAGTGTCCCTGAGCTCCATTTTTCAACTCGCTTTTTTGGGAGCTGGCCGCAAAAGCGTGGGATTGCCTCAGGCCCTATTCTGGTTCCTGGCGGCAGGCTGAGCCTGTGGTTAATTCTTCTTCCTGATGGGAAAATAGAGTGACCTGGGCCTGTCCCAACACCTAGATCTAGTCTCTCATTGGTTGCCCCTCTTCCCGTTCATCCTCAGGACAAATTGCAACCTGTAGGGAACAGGAGCTTAAAGGTGCTGATTCTCCAAGTAGGGAGATTGCTAGTAAAGTAGCTGGAAAGGCGAACCCGAGCACAAGGAGATGAGAAATTGGGTGCGTTTTAGAAACCTTTCAAAATCACACGGTGTACCATCTTCTGGGTTTCTCATGCATGTTTTCTATGTAGGAAGATGCCTTTGAACCTGGAGATTTGGGACCCATGGGATGGGTACCACGCAGTATTACTTTAAAGGGTCTGAGTTTGCTCACCCAACCTCACCCAACCTCTCAGCCCCAAGAGTGTCCACCCTTATGTCTCATCCCGGTGTGGGTCTAGATATGGTCAATCCAGGTTGCATCACAGCCCCTGAACGAATTTTGTAAGAATTTCTCTCTCTTTCACTGTCTTTGTTTTACGGGTTTTTAAAAGTAATTTATTTTTATAATGGTGTTTAGCTGCTTTTCACGGCTGTGTTTATGCGGCTTTACACCCACTTGGCTCACTTCCAGAGAGATATCAATACATAGGTTTTAAGATTCTTACTAGTCAGATATATTCTTGTGCGGTGAATAGGGGGTGTTGAGTCCAGTTCACTGAGCAAGGAGTAGGTCTTGTCTATTACATATTGGGTGTATGGAACGGTATCTGAGCGAATTTGAAATCCTTGTTTTATGCATCACCCCACCTCACCTTTCCCGTTAAGCAGCCATAGTGTGTTTTCTAAACGTGTGACTCTGTTATGTTTTGTAATTCATTTCAGGTGTAGCGGTTTTTACATTCCCTCTATAAGTGATAGCTTATGATAAGTGTCTTTTTCTGTGTCACTTATTTCACTTAGAATCGTCGTACCTAAATCCACTCATCTTGCTTCTACTAGCCTTATGACATTGATTTCATGTCTGAGGGATATTCCTTTGTACATAAGGACCACAACTTCTTTATCCATTTTTCTCTTTCCTGGGATATTTAAGGTGTCATGAAGTGGAGGTTCTTGTCAACATAGCAGCACTAAACATTGGGGTGCCTGTGCCTTGCTGATTTTTAGTTTTCCCAATTTATACGCCCATGAGTGGACGTGCCCTATGCTCCCTAAGCTGTGTTTTTTCGATGTTTCAGGACACACCGTACATTTCTCCAGAGTGGCTTTTGGCAATTTACATCCCACCCATCAGCGTAGCAAGGCTGCCATTTCTCCATGACCTGTCCTGCATTTCTGGTTTTGACACTTTTTGCAGCATGACCCTTTTGACCGATGGGAAGCGAGACTTCTTTGTAGCGCTGATTTGCCTGTCCAGGTTGCTTGGTTGGCCAAAAAGGGCGTATGCGTTTTTTCCTGAATATATTCAGGAAAAAACGCATACGCCCTTTTTGGCCAAGGGCATCATTGTCGACATTTTGCCGCTTTTCATGTGCTTTAAAGGCGATTCGAATCTACCTCCTGAAATCTGTTTCCTGCAATTCTGCCTTGCTTTCAAATCCTCTTCGTTGCCTTCCCTCAATATATCTGTGGATGAGAGTTATCATTTATAACTCTGCGGGTTTGTGAATTGCAGTGTCCCTGAGCTCCATTTTTCAACTCGCTTTTTTGGTAGCTGGCCGCAAAAGCGCGGGATGGCCTCAGGGCCTATTCTGGTTCCTGGCGGCAGGCTGAGCCTGTGGTTAATTCTTCTTCCTGATGGGAAAATAGAGTGACCTGGGCCTGTCCCAACACCTAGATCTAGTCTCTCATTGGTTGCCCCTCTTCCCGTTCATCCTCAGGACAAATTGCAACCTGTAGGGAACAGGAGCTTAAAGGTGCTGATTCTCCAAGTAGGGAGATTGCTAGTAAAATAGCTGGAAAGGCGAACCCGAGCACAAGAAGATGAGAAATGGGGTGCGTTTTAGAAACCTTTCAAAATCACACGGTGTACCATCTTCTGGGTTTCTCATGCATGTTTTCGATGTAGGAAGATGCCCTTGAACCTGGAGATTTGGGACCCATGGGATGGGTACCACACAGTATTACTTTAAAGGGTCTGCGTTTGCTCACCCAACCTCACCCAACCTCTCAGCCCCAAGAGTGTCCACCCTTATGTCTCATCCAGCTGTGGGTCTAGATATGGTCAATCCAGGTTGCATCACAGCCCCTGAACGAATTTTGTAAGAATTTCTCTCTCTTTCACTGTCTTTGTTTTACGGGTTTTTAAAAGTAATTTATTTTTATAATGGGGTTTAGCTGCTTTTCACGGCTGTGTTTATGCGGCTTTACACCCACTTGGCTCACTTCCAGAGAGATATCAATACATAAGTTTTACGATTCTTACTAGTCAGATATATTCTTGTGCGGTGAATAGGGGGTGTTGAGTCCAGTTCACTGAGCAAGGAGTAGGTCTTGTCTATTACATATTGGGTGTATGGAACGGTATCTGAGCGAATTTGAAACCCTTGTTTTATGCATCACCCCACCTCACCTTTCCCGTTAAGCAGCCATAGTGTGTTTTCTAAACGTGTGACTCTGTTCTGTTTTGTAATTCAGTTCAAGTGTAGCGGTTTTTACATTCCCTCTATAAGTGATAGCTTATGATAAGTGTCTTTTTCTGTGTGACTTATTTCACTTAGAATCGTCATACCTAAATCCACTCATCTTGCTTCTACTAGCCTTATGACATTGATTTCATGTCTGAGTGATATTCCTTTGTACATAAGGACCACAACTTCTTTATCCATTTTTCTCTTTCCTGGGATATTTAAGGTGTCATGAAGTGGAGGTTCTTGTCAACATAGCAGCCCTAAACATTGGGGTGCCTGTGTCTTGCTGATTTTTAGTTTTCCCAATTTATACGCCCATGAGTGGAGGTGCCCTATGCTCCCTAAGCTGTGTTTTTTCGATGTTTCAGGACACACCATACACTTCTCCAGAGTGGCTGTTGGCAATTTACATCCCGCCCATCAGCGTAGCAAGGCTGCCATTTCTCCATGGCCTGTCCTGCATTTCTGGTTTTGACACTTTTTGCAGCATGACCCTTTTGACCGATGGGAAGCGAAACTTCTTTGAAGCGCTGATTTGCCTTTCCAGGTTGCTTGGTTGGCCAAAAAGGGCGTATGCGTTTTTTCCTGAATATATTCAGGAAAAAACGCATACGCCTTTTTTGGCCAAGGGCATCATTGTCGACGTTTTGCCGCTTTTCATGTGCTTTAAAGGCGATTCGAATCTACCTCCTGAAATCTGTTTCCTGCAATTCTGCCTTGCTTTCAAATCCTCTTCGTTGCCTTCCCTCAATATATCTGTGGATGAGAGTTATCATTTATAACTCTGCGGGTTTGTGAATTGCAGTGTCCCTGAGCTCCATTTTTCAACTCGCTTTTTTGGGAGCTGGCCGCAAAAGCGCGGGATTGCCTCAGGCCCTATTCTGGTTCCTGGCGGCAGGCTGAGCCTGTGGTTAATTCTTCTTCCTGATGGGAAAATAGAGTGACCTGGGCCTGTCCCAACACCTAGATCTAGTCTCTCATTGGTTGCCCCTCTTCCCGTTCATCCTCAGGACAAATTGCAACCTGTAGGGAACAGGAGCTTAAAGGTGCTGATTCTCCAAGTAGGGAGATTTCTAGTAAAGTAGCTGGAAAGGCGAACCCGAACACAGGGAGATGAGAAATTGGGTGCGTTTTAGAAACCTTTCAAAATCACACGGTGTACCATCTTCTGGGTTTCTCATGCATGTTTTCGATGTAGGAAGATGGCTTTGAACCTGGAGATTTGGGACCCATGGGATGGGTACCACGCAGTATTACTTTAAAGGGTCTGAGTTTGCTCACCCAACCTCTCAGCCCCAAGAGTGTCCACCCTTATGTCTCATCCCAGTGTGGGTCTAGATATGGTCAATCCAGGTTGCATCACAGCCCCTGAACGAATTTTGTAAGAATTTCTCTCTCTTTCACTGTCTTTGTTTTACGGGTTTTTAAAAGTAATTTATTTTTATAATGGGGTTTAGCTGCTTTTCACGGCTGTGTTTATGCGGCTTTACACCCACTTGGCTCACTTCCAGAGAGATATCAATACATAGGTTTTACGATTCTTACTAGTCAGATATATTCTTGTGCGGTGAATAGGGGGTGTTGAGTCCAGTTCACTGAGCAAGGAGTAGGTCTTGTCTATTACATATTGGGTGTATGGAACAGTATCTGAGCGAATTTGAAACCCTTGTTTTATGCATCACCCCACCTCACCTTTCCCGTTAAGCAGCCATTGTGTGTTTTCTAAACGTGTGACTCTGTTCTGTTTTGTAATTCAGTTCAAGTGTAGCGGTTTTTACATTCCCTCTATAAGTGATAGCTTATGATAAGTGTCTTTTTCTGTGTGACTTATTTCACTTAGAATCGTCATACCTAAATCCACTCATCTTGCTTCTACTAGCCTTATGACATTGATTTCATGTCTGAGTGATATTCCATTGTACATAAGAACTACAACTTCTTTATCCATTTTTCTCTTTCCTGGGATATTTAAGGTGTCATGAAGTGGAGGTTCTTGTCAACAGAGCAGCCCTAAACTTTTGGGTGCCTGTGTCTTGCTGATTTTTAGTTTTCCCAATTTATACGCCCAAGAGTGGAGGTGCCCTATGCTCCCTAAGCTGTGTTTTTTCGATGTTTCAGGACACACCGTACACTTCTCCAGAGTGGCTGTTGGCAATTTACATCCCGCCCATCAGCGTAGCAAGGCTGCCATTTCTCCATGGCCTGTCCTGCATTTCTGGTTTTGACACTTTTTGCAGCATGACCCTTTTGACCGATGGGAAGCGAAACTCCTTTGAAGCGCTGATTTGCCTTTCCAGGTTGCTTGGTTGGCCAAAAAGGGCGTATGCGTTTTTTCCTGAATATATTCAGGAAAAAACGCATACGCCTTTTTTGGCCAAGGGCATCATTGTCGACGTTTTGCCGCTTTTCATGTGCTTTAAATGCGATTCGAATCTACCTCCTGAAATCTGTTTCCTGCAATTCTGCCTTGCTTTCAAATCCTCTTCGTTGCCTTCCCTCAATATATCTGTGGATGAGAGTTATCATTTATAACTCTGCGGGTTTGTGAATTGCAGTGTCCCTGAGCTCCATTTTTCAACTCGCTTTTTTGGGAGCTGGCCGCAAAAGCGCGGGATTGCCTCAGGCCCTATTCTGGTTCCTGGCGGCAGGCTGAGCCTGTGGTTAATTCTTCTTCCTGATGGGAAAATAGAGTGACCTGTGCCTGTCCCAACACCTAGATCTAGTCTCTCATTGGTTGCCCCTCTTCCCGTTCATCCTCAGGACAAATTGCAACCTGTAGGGAACAGGAGCTTAAAGGTGCTGATTCTCCAAGTAGGGAGATTGCTAGTAAAGTAGCTGGAAAGGCGAACCCGAGCACAAGGAGATGAGAAATTGGGTGCGTTTTAGAAACCTTTCAAAATCACACGGTGTACCATCTTCTGGGTTTCTCATGCATGTTTTCGATGTAGGAAGATGCCCTTGAACCTGGAGATTTGGGACCCATGGGATGGGTACCACGCAGTACTACTTTAAAGGGTCTGAGTTTGCTCACCCAACCTCACCCAACCTCTCAGCCCCAAGAGTGTCCACCCTTATGTCTCATCCCGGTGTGGGTCTAGATATGGTCAATCCAGGTTGCATCACAGCCCCTGAACGAATTTTGTAAGAATTTCTCTCTCTTTCACTGTCTTTGTTTTACGGGTTTTCAAAAGTAATTTATTTTTATAATGGTGTTTAGCTGCTTTTCACGGCTGTGTTTATGCGGCTTTACACCCACTTGGCTCACTTCCAGAGAGATATCAATACATAGGTTTTAAGATTCTTACTAGTCAGATATATTCTTGTGCGGTGAATAGGGGGTGTTGAGTCCAGTTCACTGAGCAAGGAGTAGGTCTTGTCTATTACATATTGGGTGTATGGAACGGTATCTGAGCGAATTTGAAACCGTTGTTTTATGCATCACCCCACCTCACCTTTCCCGTTAAGCAGCCATAGTGTGTTTTCTAAACGTGTGACTCTGTTATGTTTTGTAATTCATTTCAGGTGTAGCGGTTTTTACATTCCCTCTATAAGTGATAGCTTATGATAAGTGTCTTTTTCTGTGTCACTTATTTCACTTAGAATCGTCGTACCTAAATCCACTCATCTTGCTTCTACTAGCCTTATGACATTGATTTCATGTCTGAGGGATATTCCTTTGTATATAAGGACCACAACTTCTTTATCCATTTTTCTCTTTCCTGGGATATTTAAGGTGTCATGAAGTGGAGGTTCTTGTCAACATAGCAGCCCTTAACATTGGGGTGCCTGTGTCTTGCTGATTTTTAGTTTTCCCAATTTATACGCCCATGAGTGGACGTGCCCTATGCTCCCTAAGCTGTGTTTTTTCGATGTTTCAGGACACACCGTACATTTCTCCAGAGTGGCTTTTGGCAATTTACATCCCGCCCATCAGCGTAGCAAGGCTGCCATTTCTCCATGGCCTATCCTGCATTTCTGGTTTTGACACTTTTTGCAGCATCACCCTTTTGACTGATGGGAAGCGAAACTTCTTTGAAGCGCTGATTTGCCTTTCCAGGTTGCTTGGTTGGCCAAAAAGGGCGTATGCGTTTTTTCCTGAATATATTCAGGAAAAAACGCATACGCCCTTTTTGGCCAAGGGCATCATTGTCGACGTTTTGCCGCTTTTCATGTGCTTTAAAGGCGATTCGAATCTACCTCCTGAAATCTGTTTCCTGCAATTCTGCCTTGCTTTCAAATCCTCTTCGTTGCCTTCCCTCAATATATCTGTGGATGAGAGTTATCATTTATAACTCTGCGGGTTTGTGAATTGCAGTGTCCCTGAGCTCCATTTTTCAACTCGCTTTTTTGGTAGCTGGCCGCAAAAGCGCGGGATTGCCTCAGGCCCTATTCTGGTTCCTGGCGGCAGGCTGAGCCTGTGGTTAATTCTTCTTCCTGATGGGAAAATAGAGTGACCTGGGCCTGTCCCAACATCTAGATCTAGTCTCTCATTGGTTGCCCCTCTTCCCGTTCATCCTCAGGACAAATTGCAACCTGTAGGGAACAGGAGCTTAAAGGTGCTGATTCTCCAAGTAGGGAGATTGCTAGTAAAATAGCTGGAAAGGCGAACCCGAGCACAAGAAGATGAGAAATGGGGTGCGTTTTAGAAACCTTTCAAAATCACACGGTGTACCATCTTCTGGGTTTCTCATGCATGTTTTCGATGTAGGAAGATGCCCTTGAACCTGGAGATTTGGGACCCATGGGATGGGTACCACACAGTATTACTTTAAAGGGTCTGCGTTTGCTCACCCAACCTCACCCAACCTCTCAGCCCCAAGAGTGTCCACCCTTATGTCTCATCCAGCTGTGGGTCTAGATATGGTCAATCCAGGTTGCATCACAGCCCCTGAACGAATTTTGTAAGAATTTCTCTCTCTTTCACTGTCTTTGTTTTACGGGTTTTTAAAAGTAATTTATTTTTATAATGGGGTTTAGCTGCTTTTCACGGCTGTGTTTATGCGGCTTTACACCCACTTGGCTCACTTGCAGAGAGATATCAATACATAGGTTTTACGATTCTTACTAGTCAGATATATTCTTGTGCGGTGAATAGGGGGTGTTGAGTCCAGTTCACTGAGCAAGGAGTAGGTCTTGTCTATTACATATTGGGTGTATGGAACAGTATCTGAGCGAATTTGAAACCCTTGTTTTATGCATCACCCCACCTCACCTTTCCCGTTAAGCAGCCATAGTGTGTTTTCTAAACGTGTGACTCTGTTCTGTTTTGTAATTCAGTTCAAGTGTAGCGGTTTTTACATTCCCTCTATAAGTGATAGCTTATGATAAGTGTCTTTTTCTGTGTGACTTATTTCACTTAGAATCGTCATACCTAAATCCACTCATCTTGCTTCTACTAGCCTTATGACATTGATTTCATGTCTGAGTGATATTCCTTTGTACATAAGGACCACAACTTCTTTATCCATTTTTCTCTTTCCTGGGATATTTAAGGTGTCATAAAGTGGAGGTTCTTGTCAACATAGCAGCCCTAAACATTGGGGTGCCTGTGTCTTGCTGATTTTTAGTTTTCCCAATTTATACGCCCATGAGTGGAGGTGCCCTATGCTCCCTAAGCTGTGTTTTTTCGATGTTTCAGGACACACCATACACTTCTCCAGAGTGGCTGTTGGCAATTTACATCCCGCCCATCAGCGTAGCAAGGCTGCCATTTCTCCATGGCCTGTCCTGCATTTCTGGTTTTGACACTTTTTGCAGCATGACCCTTTTGACCGATGGGAAACGAAACTTCTTTGAAGCGCTGATTTGCCTTTCCAGGTTGCTTGGTTGGCCAAAAAGGGCGTATGCGTTTTTTCCTGAATATATTCAGGAAAAAACGCATACGCCTTTTTTGGCCAAGGGCATCATTGTCGACGTTTTGCCGCTTTTCATGTGCTTTAAAGGCGATTCGAATCTACCTCCTGAAATCTGTTTCCTGCAATTCTGCCTTGCTTTCAAATCCTCTTCGTTGCCTTCCCTCAATATATCTGTGGATGAGAGTTATCATTTATAACTCTGCGGGTTTGTGAATTGCAGTGTCCCTGAGCTCCATTTTTCAACTCGCTTTTTTGGGAGCTGGCCGCAAAAGCACGGGATTGCCTCAGGCCCTATTCTGGTTCCTGGCAGCAGGCTGAGCCTGTGGTTAATTCTTCTTCCTGATGGGAAAATAGAGTGACCTGGGCCTGTCCCAACACCTAGATCTAGTCTCTCATTGGTTGCCCCTCTTCCCGTTCATCCTCAGGACAAATTGCAACCTGTAGGGAACAGGAGCTTAAAGATGCTGATTCTCCAAGTAGGGAGATTGCTAGTAAAGTAGCTGGAAAGGCGAACCCGAGCACAAGGAGATGAGACATTGTGTGCGTTTTAGAAACCTTTCAAAATCACACGGTGTACCATCATCTGGGTTTCTCATGCATGTTTTCGATGTAAGAAGATGCCCTTGAACCTGGAGATTTGGGACACATGGTATGGGTACCACACAGTATTACTTTAAAGGGTCTGCGTTTGCTCACCCAACCTCACCCAACCTCTCAGCCCCAAGAGTGTCCACCCTTATGTCTCATCCAGGTGTGTGTCTAGATATGGTCAATCCAGGTTGCATCACAGCCCCTGAACGAATTTTGTGAGAATTTCTCTCTCTTTCACTGTCTTTGTTTTACGGGTTTTTAAAAGTAATTTATTTTTATAATGGGGTTTAGCTGCTTTTCACGGCTGTGTTTATGCGGCTTTACACCCACTTGGCTCACTTCCAGAGAGATATCAATACATAGGTTTTACGATTCTTACTAGTCAGATATATTCTTGTGCGGTGAATAGGGGGTGTTGAGTCCAGTTCACTGAGCAAGGAGTACGTCTTGTCTATTACATATTGGGTGTATGGAACAGTATCTGAGCGAATTTGAAACCCTTGTTTTATGCATCACCCCACCTCATCTTTCCCGTTAAGCAGCCATAGTGTGTTTTCTAAACGTGTGACTCTGTTCTGTTTTGTAATTCAGTTCAAGTGTAGCGGTTTTTACATTCCCTCTATAAGTGATAGCTTATGATAAGTGTCTTTTTCTGTGTGACTTATTTCATTTAGAATCGTTATACCTAAATCCACTCATCTTGCTTCTACTAGCCTTATGACATTGATTTCATGTCTGAGTGATATTCCTTTGTTCATAAGGACCACAACTTCTTTATCCATTTTTCTCTTTCCTGGGATATTTAAGGTGTCATGAAGTGGAGGTTCTTGTCAACATAGCAGCCCTAAACATTGGGGTGCCTGTGTCTTGCTGATTTTTAGTTTTCCCAATTTATACGCCCATGAGTGGAGGTGCCCTATGCTCCCCAAGCTGTGTTTTTTCGATGTTTCAGGACACACCATACACTTCTCCAGAGTGGCTGTTGGCAATTTACATCCCGCCCATCAGCGTAGCAAGGCTGCCATTTCTCCATGGCCTGTCCTGCATTTCTGGTTTTGACACTTTTTGCAGCATCACCCCTTTGACTGATGGGAAGCGAAACTTCTTTGAAGCGCTGATTTGCCTTTCCAGGTTGCTTGGTTGGCCAAAAAGTGCGTATGCGTTTTTTCCTGAATATATTCAGGAAAAAACGCATACGCCCTTTTTGGCCAAGGGCATCATTGTCGACGTTTTGCCGCTTTTCATGTGCTTTAAAGGCGATTCGAATCTACCTCCTGAAATCTGTTTCCTGCAATTCTGACTTGCTTTCAAATCCTCTTCGTTGCCTTCCCTCAATATATCTGTGGATGAGAGTTATCATTTATAACTCTGCGGGTTTGTGAATTGCAGTGTCCCTGAGCTCCATTTTTCAACTCGCTTTTTTGGTAGCTGGCCGCAAAAGCGCGGGATTGCCTCAGGCCCTATTCTGGTTCCTGGCGGCAGGCTGAGCCTGTGGTTAATTCTTCTTCCTGATGGGAAAATAGAGTGACCTGGGCCTGTCCCAACATCTAGATCTAGTCTCTCATTGGTTGCCCCTCTTCCCGTTCATCCTCAGGACAAATTGCAACCTGTAGGGAACAGGAGCTTAAAGGTGCTGATTCTCCAAGTAGGGAGATTGCTAGTAAAATAGCTGGAAAGGCGAACCCGAGCACAAGAAGATGAGAAATGGGGTGGGTTTTAGAAACCTTTCAAAATCACACGGTGTACCATCTTCTGGGTTTCTCATGCATGTTTTCGATGTAGGAAGATGCCCTTGAACCTGGAGATTTGGGACCCATGGGATGGGTACCACACAGTATTACTTTAAAGGGTCTGCGTTTGCTCACCCAACCTCACCCAACCTCTCAGCCCCAAGAGTGTCCACCCTTATGTCTCATCCCGGTGTGGGTCTAGATATGGTCAATCCGGGTTGCATCACAGCCCCTGAACGAATTTTGTAAGAATTTCTCTCTCTTTCACTGTCTTTGTTTTACGGGTTTTTAAAAGTAATTTATTTTTATAATGGTGTTTAGCTGCTTTTCACGGCTGTGTTTATGCGGCTTTACACCCACTTGGCTCACTTCCAGAGAGATATCAATACATAGGTTTTACGATTCTTACTAGTCAGATATATTCTTGTGCGGTGAATAGGGGGTGTTGAGTCCAGTTCACTGAGCAAGGAGTAGGTCTTGTCTATTACATATTGGGTGTATGGAACAGTATCTGAGCGAATTTGAAACCCTTGTTTTATGCATCACCCCACCTCACCTTTCCCGTTAAGCATCCATAGTGTGTTTTCTAAACGTGTGACTCTGTTCTGTTTTGTAATTCAGTTCAAGTGTAGCGGTTTTTACATTCCCTCTATAAGTGATAGCTTATGATAAGTGTCTTTTTCTGTGTGACTTATTTCACTTAGAATCGTCATACCTAAATCCACTCATCTTGCTTCTACTAGCCTTATGACATTGATTTCATGTCTGAGTGATATTCCTTTGTACATAAGGACCACAACTTCTTTATCCATTTTTATCTTTCCTGGGATATTTAAGGTGTCATGAAGTGGAGGTTCTTGTCAACATAGCAGCCCTAAACATTGGGGTGCCTGTGTCTTGCTGATTTTTAGTTTTCCCAATTTATACGCCCATGAGTGGAGGTGCCCTATGCTCCCTAAGCTGTGTTTTTTCGATGTTTCAGGACACACCATACACTTCTCCAGAGTGGCTGTTGGCAATTTACATCCCGCCCATCAGCGTAGCAAGGCTGCCATTTCTCCATGGCCTGTCCTGCATTTCTGGTTTTGACACTTTTTGCAGCATGACCCTTTTGACCGATGGGAAGCGAAACTTCTTTGAAGCGCTGATTTGCCTTTCCAGGTTGCTTGGTTGGCCAAAAAGGGCGTATGCGTTTTTTCCTGAATATATTCAGGAAAAAACGCATACGCCCTTTTTGGCCAAGGGCATCATTGTCGACGTTTTGCCGCTTTTCATGTGCTTTAAAGGCGATTCGAATCTACCTCCTGAAATCTGTTTCCTGCAATTCTGCCTTGCTTTCAAATCCTCTTCGTTGCCTTCCCTCAATATATCTGTGGATGAGAGTTATCATTTATAACTCTGCGGGTTTGTGAATTGCAGTGTCCCTGAGCTCCATTTTTCAACTCGCTTTTTTGGTAGCTGGCCGCAAAAGCGCGGGATTGCCTCAGGCCCTATTCTGGTTCCTGGCGGCAGGCTGAGCCTGTGGTTAATTCTTCTTCCTGATGGGAAAATAGAGTGACCTGGGCCTGTCCCAACACCTAGATCTAGTCTCTCATTGGTTGCCCCTCTTCCCGTTCATCCTCAGGACAAATTGCAACCTGTAGGGAACAGGAGCTTAAAGGTGCTGATTCTCCAAGTAGGGAGATTGCTAGTAAAGTAGCTGGAAAGGCGAACCCGAGCACAAGGAGATGAGAAATTGGGTGCGTTTTAGAAACCTTTCAAAATCACATGGTGTACCATCTTCTGGGTTTCTCATGCATGTTTTCGATGTAGGAAGATGCCCTTGAACCTGGAGATTTGGGACCCATGGGATGGGTACCACACAGTATTACTTTAAAGGGTCTGCGTTTGCTCACCCAACCTCACCCAACCTCTCAGCCCCAAGAGTGTCCAACCTAATGTCTCATCCCGGTGTGGGTCTAGATATGGTCAATCCAGGTTGCATCACAGCCCCTGAACGAATTTTGTAAGAATTTCTCTCTCTTTCACTGTCTTTGTTTTACGGGTTTTTAAAAGTAATTTATTTTTATAATGGGGTTTAGCTGCTTTTCACGGCTGTGTTTATGCGGCTTTACACCCACTTGGCTCACTTCCAGAGAGATATCAATACATAGGTTTTACGATTCTTACTAGTCAGATATATTCTTGTGCGGTGAATAGGGGGTGTTGAGTCCAGTTCACTGAGCAAGGAGTAGGTCTTGTCTATTACATATTGGGTGTATGGAACAGTATCTGAGCGAATTTGAAACCCTTGTTTTATGCATCACCCCACCTCACCTTTCCCGTTAAGCAGCCATAGTGTGTTTTCTAAACGTGTGACTCTGTTCTGTTTTGTAATTCAGTTCAAGTGTAGCGGTTTTTACATTCCCTCTATAAGTGATAGCTTATGATAAGTGTCTTTTTCTGTGTGACTTATTTCTCTTAGAATCGTCATACCTAAATCCACTCATCTTGCTTCTACTAGCCTTATGACATTGATTTCATGTCTGAGTGATATTCCTTTGTACATAAGGACCACAACTTCTTTATCCATTTTTCTCTTTCCTGGGATATTTAAGGTGTCATGAAGTGGAGGTTCTTGTCAACATAGCAGCCCTAAACATTGGGGTGCCTGTGTCTTGCTGATTTTTAGTTTTCCCAATTTATACGCCCATGAGTGGAGGTGCCCTATGCTCCCTAAGCTGTGTTTTTTCGATGTTTCAGGACACACCATACACTTCTCCAGAGTGGCTGTTGGCAATTTACATCCCGCCCATCAGCGTAGCAAGGCTGCCATTTCTCCATGGCCTGTCCTGCATTTCTGGTTTTGACACTTTTTGCAGCATGACCCTTTTGACCGATGGGAAGCGAAACTTCTTTGAAGCGCTGATTTGCCTTTCCAGGTTGCTTGGTTGGCCAAAAAGGGCGTATGCGTTTTTTCCTGAATATATTCAGGAAAAAACGCATACGCCCTTTTTGGCCAAGGGCATCATTGTCGACGTTTTGCCGCTTTTCATGTGCTTTAAAGGCGATTCGAATCTACCTCCTGAAATCTGTTTCCTGCAATTCTGCTTTGCTTTCAAATCCTCTTCGTTGCCTTCCCTCAATATATCTGTGGATGAGAGTTATCATTTATAACTCTGCGGGTTTGTGAATTGCAGTGTCCCTGAGCTCCATTTTTCAACTCGCTTTTTTGGGAGCTGGCCGCAAAAGCGCGGGATTGCCTCAGGCCCTATTCTGGTTCCTGGCGGCAGGCTGAGCCTGTGGTTAATTCTTCTTCCTGATGGGAAAATAGAGTGACCTGGGCCTGTCCCAACACCTAGATATAGTCTCTCATTGGTTGCCCCTCTTCCCGTTCATCCTCAGGACAAATTGCAACCTGTAGGGAACAGGAGCTTAAAGGTGCTGATTCTCCAAGTAGGGAGATTGCTAGTAAAGTAGCTGGAAAGGCGAACCCGAGCACAAGGAGATGAGAAATTGGGTGCGTTTTAGAAACCTTTCAAAATCACACGGTGTACCATCTTCTGGGTTTCTCATGCATGTTTTCGATGTAGGAAGATGCCCTTGAACCTGGAGATTTGGGACCCATGGGATGGGTACCACACAGTATTACTTTAAAGGGTCTGCGTTTGCTCACCCAACCTCACCCAACCTCTCAGCCCCAAGAGTGTCCAACCTTATGTCTCATCCCGGTGTGGGTCTAGATATGGTCAATCCAGGTTGCATCACAGCCCCTGAACGAATTTTGTAAGAATTTCTCTCTCTTTCACTGTCTTTGTTTTACGGGTTTTTAAAAGTAATTTATTTTTATAATGGGGTTTAGCTGCTTTTCACGGCTGTGTTTATGCGGCTTTACACCCACTTGGCTCACTTCCAGAGAGATATCAATACATAGGTTTTACGATTCTTACTAGTCAGATATATTCTTGTGCGGTGAATAGGGGGTGTTGAGTCCAGTTCACTGAGCAAGGAGTAGGTCTTGTCTATTACATATTGGGTGTATGGAACAGTATCTGAGCGAATTTGAAACCCTTGTTTTATGCATCACCCCACCTCACCTTTCCCGTTAAGCAGCCATAGTGTGTTTTCCAAACGTGTGACTCTGTTCTGTTTTGTAATTCAGTTCAAGTGTAGCGGTTTTTACATTCCCTCTATAAGTGATAGCTTATGATAAGTGTCTTTTTCTGTGTGACTTATTTCACTTAGAATCGTCATACCTAAATCCACTCATCTTGCTTCTACTAGCCTTATGACATTGATTTCATGTCTGAGTGATATTCCTTTGTACATAAGGACCACAACTTCTTTATCCATTTTTCTCTTTCCTGGGATATTTAAGGTGTCATGAAGTGGAGGTTCTTGTCAACATAGCAGCCCTAAACATTGGGGTGCCTGTGTCTTGCTGATTTTTAGTTTTCCCAATTTATACTCCCATGAGTGGTCGTGCCCTATGCTCCCTAAGCTGTGTTTTTTCGATGTTTCAGGACACACCGTACACTTCTCCAGAGTGGCTGTTGGCAATTTACATCCCGCCCATCAGCGTAGCAAGGCTGCCATTTCTCCATGGCCTGTCCTGCATTTCTGGTTTTGACACTTTTTGCAGCATGACCCTTTTGACCGATGGGAAGCGAAACTTCTTTGAAGCGCTGATTTGCCTTTCCAGGTTGCTTGGTTGGCCAAAAAGGGCGTATGCGTTTTTTCCTGAATATATTCAGGAAAAAACGCATACGCCTTTTTTGGCCAAGGGCATCATTGTCGACGTTTTGCCGCTTTTCATGTGCTTTAAAGGCGATTCGAATCTACCTCCTGAAATCTGTTTCCTGCAATTCTGCCTTGCTTTCAAATCCTCTTCGTTGCCTTCCCTCAATATATCTGTGGATGAGAGTTATCATTTATAACTCTGCGGGTTTGTGAATTGCAGTGTCCCTGAGCTCCATTTTTCAACTCGCTTTTTTGGTAGCTGGCCGCAAAAGCGCGGGATTGCCTCAGGCCCTATTCTGGTTCCTGGCGGCAGGCTGAGCCTGTGGTTAATTCTTCTTCCTGATGGGAAAATAGAGTGACCTGGGCCTGTCCCAACACCTAGATCTAGTCTCTCATTGGTTGCCCCTCTTCCCGTTCATCCTCAGGACAAATTGCAACCTGTAGGGAACAGGAGCTTAAAGGTGCTGATTCTCCAAGTAGGGAGATTGCTAGTAAAATAGCTGGAAAGGCGAACCCGAGCACAAGAAGATGAGAAATTGGGTGCGTTTTAGAATCCTTTCAAAATCACACGGTGTACCATCTTCTGGGTTTCTCATGCATGTTTTCGATGTAGGAAGATGCCCTTGAACCTGGAGATTTGGGACCCATGGGATGGGTCCCACACAGTATTACTTTAAAGGGTCTGTGTTTGCTCACCCAACCTCACCCAACCTCTCAGCCCCAAGAGTGTCCACCCTTATGTCTCATGCAGCTGTGGGTCTAGATATGGTCAATCCAGGTTGCATCACAGCCCCTGAACGAATTTTGTAAGAATTTCTCTCTCTTTCACTGTCTTTGTTTTACGGGTTTTTAAAAGTAATTTATTTTTATAATGGGGTTTAGCTGCTTTTCACGGCTGTGTTTATGCGGCTTTACACCCACTTGGCTCACTTCCAGAGAGATATCAATACATAGGTTTTACGATTCTTATTGTCAGATATATTCTTGTGCGGTGAATAGGGGGTGTTGAGTCCAGTTCACTGAGCAAGGAGTAGGTCTTGTCTATTACATATTGGGTGTATGGAACAGTATCTGAGCGAATTTGAAACCCTTGTTTTATGCATCACCCCACCTCACCTTTCCCGTTAAGCAGCCATAGTGTGTTTTCTAAACGTGTGACTCTGTTCTGTTTTGTAATTCAGTTCAAGTGTAGCGGTTTTTACATTCCCTCTATAAGTGATAGCTTATGATAAGTGTCTTTTTCTGTGTGACTTATTTCACTTAGAATCGTCATACCTAAATCCACTCATCTTGCTTCTACTAGCCTTATGACATTGATTTCATGTCTGAGTGATATTCCTTTGTTCATAAGGACCACAGCTTCTTTATCCATTTTTCTCTTTCCTGGGATATTTAAGGTGTCATGAAGTGGAGGTTCTTGTCAACATAGCAGCCCTAAACATTGGGGTGCCTGTGTCTTGCTGATTTTTAGTTTTCCCAATTTATATGCCCATGAGTGGACGTGCCCTATGCTCCCTAAGCTGTTTTTTTTCGATGTTTCAGGACACACCGTACACTTCTCCAGAGTGGCTGTTGGCAATTTACATCCCGCCCATCAGCGTAGCAAGGCTGCCATTTCTCCATGGCCTGTCCTGCATTTCTGGTTTTGACACTTTTTGCAGCATCACCCTTTTGACTGATGGGAAGCGAAACTTCTTTGAAGCGCTGATTTGCCTTTCCAGGTTGCTTGGTTGGCCAAAAAGGGCGTATGCGTTTTTTCCTGAATATATTCAGGAAAAAACGCATACGCCCTTTTTGGCCAAGGGCATCATTGTCGACGTTTTGCCGCTTTTCATGTGCTTTAAAGGCGATTCGAATCTACCTCCTGAAATCTGTTTCCTGCAATTCTGCCTTGCTTCCAAATCCTCTTCGTTGCCTTCCCTCAATATATCTGTGGATGAGAGTTATCATTTATAACTCTGCGGGTTTGTGAATTGCAGTGTCCCTGAGCTCCATTTTTCAACTCGCTTTTTTGGTAGCTGGCCGCAAAAGCGCGGGATTGCCTCAGGCCCTATTCTGGTTCCTGGCGGCAGGCTGAGCCTGTGGTTAATTCTTCTTCCTGATGGGAAAATAGAGTGACCTGGGCCTGTCCCAACACCTAGATCTAGTCTCTCATTGGTAGCCCCTCTTCCCGTTCATCCTCAGGACAAATTGCAACCTGTAGGGAACAGGAGCTTAAAGGTGCTGATTCTCCAAGTAGGGAGATTGCTAGTAAAATAGCTGGAAAGGCGAACCCGAGCACAAGAAGATGAGAAATGGGGTGCGTTTTAGAAACCTTTCAAAATCACACGGTGTACCATCTTCTGGGTTTCTCATGCATGTTTTCGATGTAGGAAGATGCCCTTGAACCTGGAGATTTGGGACCCATGGGATGGGTACCACACAGTATTACTTTAAAGGGTCTGCGTTTGCTCACCCAACCTCTCAGCCCCAAGAGTGTCCACCCTTATGTCTCATCCAGCTGTGGGTCTAGATATGGTCAATCCAGGTTGCATCACAGCCCCTGAACGAATTTTGTAAGAATTTCTCTCTCTTTCACTGTCTTTGTTTTACGGGTTTTTAAAAGTAATTTATTTTTATAATGGGGTTTAGCTGCTTTTCACGGCTGTGTTTATGCGGCTTTACACCCACTTGGCTCACTTCCAGAGAGATATCAATACATAGGTTTTACGATTCTTACTAGTCAGATATATTCTTGTGCGGTGAATAGGGGGTGTTGAGTCCAGTTCACTGAGCAAGGAGTAGGTCTTGTCTATTACATATTGGGTGTATGGAACTGTATCTGAGCGAATTTGAAACCGTTGTTTTATGCATCACCCCACCTCACCTTTCCCGTTAAGCAGCCATAGTGTGTTTTCTAAACGTGTGACTCTGTTCTGTTTTGTAATTCAGTTCATGTGTAGCGGTTTTTACATTCCCTCTATAAGTGATAGCTTATGATAAGTGTCTTTTTCTGTGTGACTTATTTCACTTAGAATCGTCGTACCTAAATCCACTCATCTTGCTTCTACTAGCCTTATGACATTGATTTCATGTCTGAGTGATATTCCTTTGTACATAAGGACCACAACTTCTTTATCCATTTTTCTCTTTCCTGGGATATTTAAGGTGTCATGAAGTGGAGGTTCTTGTCAACATAGCAGCCCTAAACATTGGGGTGCCTGTGTCTTGCTGATTTTTAGTTTTCCCAATTTATACGCCAATGAGTGGACGTGCCCTATGCTCCCTAAGCTGTGTTTTTTCGATGTTTCAGGACACACCGTACACTTCTCCAGAGTGGCTGTTGGCAATTTACATCCCGCCCATCAGCGTAGCAAGGCTGCCATTTCTCCATGGCCTGTCCTGCATTTCTGGTTTTGACACTTTTTGCAGCATGGCCCTTTTGACCGATGGGAAGCGAGACTTCTTTGTAGCGCTGATTTGCCTTTCCAGTTTGCTTGGTTGGCCAAAAAGGGCGTATGCGTTTTTTCCTGAATATATTCAGGAAAAAACGCTTACGCCCTTTTTGGCCAAGGGCATCACTGTCGACGTTTTGCCACTTTTCATGTGCTTTAAAGGCGATTCGAATCTACCTCCTGAAACCTGTTTCCTGCAATTCTGCCTTGCTTTCAAATCCTCTTCGTTGCCTTCCCTCAATATATTTGTGGACGAGAGTTATCACTTATAACTCAGCAGGTTTGTGAATTGCAGTGCCCCTGAGCTCCATTTTTCAACTGTCTTTTTTGGGAGCTGGCCGCAAAAGCACGGGATTGCCTCAGGCCCTATTCTGGTTCCCGGCGGCAGGCTGAGCCTGTGTTTAATTCTTCTTCCTGATGGGAAAATAGAGTGACCTGTGCCTGTCCCAACACCTAGATCTAGTCTCTCATTATTTGCCCCTCTTCCCGTTCATCCTCAGGACAAATTGCAACCTGTAGGGAACAGGAGCTTAAAGGTGCTGATTCTCCAAGTAGGGAGATTGCTAGTAAAGTAGCTGGAAAGGCGAACCCGAGCACAAGGAGATGAGAAATTGGGTGCGTTTTAGAAACCTTTCAAAATCACACGGTGTACCATCTTCTGGGTTTCTCATGCATGTTTTCGATGTAGGAAGATGCCTTTGAACCTGGAGATTTGGGACCCATGGGATGGGTACCACGCAGTATTACTTTAAAGGGTCTGAGTTTGCTCACCCAAACTCTCAGCCCCAAGAGTGTCCACCCTTATGTCTCATCCAGGTGTGTGTCTAGATATGGTCAATCCAGGTTGCATCACAGCCCCTGAACGAATTTTGTGAGAATTTCTCTCTCTTTCACTGTCTTTGTTTTACGGGTTTTTAAAAGTAATTTATTTTTATAATGGGGTTTAGCTGCTTTTCACGGCTGTGTTTATGCGGCTTTACACCCACTTGGCTCACTTCCAGAGAGATATCAATACATAGGTTTTACGATTCTTACTAGTCAGATATATTCTTGTGCGGTGAATAGGGGGTGTTGAGTCCAGTTCACTGAGCAAGGAGTACGTCTTGTCTATTACATATTGGGTGTATGGAACAGTATCTGAGCGAATTTGAAACCCTTGTTTTATGCATCACCCCACCTCATCTTTCCCGTTAAGCAGCCATAGTGTGTTTTCTAAACGTGTGACTCTGTTCTGTTTTGTAATTCAGTTCAAGTGTAGCGGTTTTTACATTCCCTCTATAAGTGATAGCTTATGATAAGTGTCTTTTTCTGTGTGACTTATTTCACTTAGAATCGTTATACCTAAATCCACTCATCTTGCTTCTACTAGCCTTATGACATTGATTTCATGTCTGAGTGATATTCCTTTGTACATAAGGACCACAACTTCTTTATCCATTTTTCTCTTTCCTGGGATATTTAAGGTGTCATGAAGTGGAGGTTCTTGTCAACATAGCAGCCCTAAACATTGGGGTGCCTGTGTCTTGCTGATTTTTAGTTTTCCCAATTTATACGCCCATGAGTGGTCGTGCCCTATGCTCCCTAAGCTGTGTTTTTTCGATGTTTCAGGACACACCGTACACTTCTCCAGAGTGGCTGTTGGCAATTTACATCCCGCCCATCAGCGTAGCAAGGCTGCCATTTCTCCATGGCCTGTCCTGCATTTCTGGTTTTGACACTTTTTGCAGCATCACCCTTTTGACTGATGGGAAGCGAAACTTCTTTGAAGCGCTGATTTGCCTTTCCAGGTTGCTTGGTTGGCCAAAAAGGGCGTATGCGTTTTTTCCTGAATATATTCAGGAAAAAACGCATACGCCCTTTTTGGCCAAGGGCATCATTGTCGACGTTTTGCCGCTTTTCATGTGCTTTAAAGGCGATTCG
Organism: Eschrichtius robustus; assembly: GCF_028021215.1. NCBI lineage: Eukaryota > Metazoa > Chordata > Mammalia > Artiodactyla > Eschrichtiidae > Eschrichtius > Eschrichtius robustus. Next base: position 59,560 of record NW_027175323.1, read on the forward strand.
AATCTACCTCCTGAAATCTGTTTCCTGCAATTCTGCCTTGCTTTCAAATCCTCTTCGTTGCCTTCCCTCAATATATCTGTGGATGAGAGTTATCATTTATAACTCTGCGGGTTTGTGAATTGCAGTGTCCCTGAGCTCCATTTTTCAACTCGCTTTTTTGGTAGCTGGCCGCAAAAGCGCGGGATTGCCTCAGGCCCTATTCTGGTTCCTGGCGGCAGGCTGAGCCTGTGGTTAATTCTTCTTCCTGATGGGAAAATAGAGTGACCTGGGCCTGTCCCAACACCTAGATCTAGTCTCTCATTGGTTGCCCCTCTTCCCGTTCATCCTCAGGACAAATTGCAACCTGTAGGGAACAGGAGCTTAAAGGTGCTGATTCTCCAAGTAGGGAGATTGCTAGTAAAGTAGCTGGAAAGGCGAACCCGAGCACAAGGAGTTGAGAAATTGGGTGCGTTTTAGAAACCTTTCAAAATCACACGGTGTACCATCTTCTGGGTTTCTCATTCATGTTTTCGATGTAGGAAGATGCCCTTGAACCTGGAGATTTGGGACCCATGGGATGGGTACCACACAGTATTACTTTAAAGGGTCTGCGTTTGCTCACCCAACCTCACCCAACCTCTCAGCCCCAAGAGTGTCCACCCTTATATCTCATCCAGGTGTGGGTCTAGATATGGTCAATCCAGGTTGCATCACAGCCCCTGAACGAATTTTGTAAGAATTTCTCTCTCTTTCACTGTCTTTGTTTTACGGGTTTTTAAAAGTAATTTATTTTTATAATGGGGTTTAGCTGCTTTTCACGGCTGTGTTTATGCGGCTTTACACCCACTTGACTCACTTCCAGACAGATATCAATACATAGGTTTTAAGATTCTTACTAGACACATATATTCTTGTGCGGTGAATAGGGGGTGTTGAGTCCAGTTCACTGAGCAAGGAGTAGGTCTTGTCTATTACATTTTGGGTGTATGGAACAGTATCTGAGCGAATTTGAAACCCTTGTTTTATGCATCACCCCACCTCACCTTTCCCGTTAAGCAGCCATAGTGTGTTTTCTAAACGTGTGACTCTGTTCTGTTTTGTAATTCAGTTCAAGTGTAGCGGTTTTTACATTCCCTCTATAAGTGATAGCTTATGATAAGTGTCTTTTTCTGTGTGACTTATTTCACTTAGAATCGTCGTACCTAAGTCCACTCATCTTGCTTCTACTAGCCTTATGACATTGATTTCATGTCTGAGTGATATTCCATTGTACATAAGGACCACAACTTCTTTATCCATTTTTCTCTTTCCTGGGATATTTAAGGTGTCATGAAGTGGAGGTTCTTGTCAACAGAGCAGCCCTAAACTTTGGGGTGCCTGTGTCTTGCTGATTTTTAGTTTTCCCAATTTATACGCCCATGAGTGGACGTGCCCTATGCTCCCTAAGCTGTGTTTTTTCGATGTTTCAGGACACACCGTACACTTCTCCAGAGTGGCTGTTGGCAATTTACATCCCGCCCATCAGCGTAGCAAGGCTGCCATTTCTCCATGGCCTGTCCTGCATTTCTGGTTTTGACACTTTTTGCAGCATCACCCTTTTGACTGATGGGAAGCGAAACTTCTTTGAAGCGCTGATTTGCCTTTCCAGGTTGCTTGGTTGGCCAAAAAGGGCGTATGCGTTTTTTCCTGAATATATTCAGGAAAAAACGCATACGCCCTTTTTGGCCAAGGGCATCATTGTCGACGTTTTGCCGCTTTTCATGTGCTTTAAAGGCGATTCGAATCTACCTCCTGAAATCTGTTTCCTGCAATTCTGCCTTGCTTCCAAATCCTCTTCGTTGCCTTCCCTGAATATATCTGTGGATGAGAGTTATCATTTATAACTCTGCGGGTTTGTGAATTGCAGTGTCCCTGAGCTCCATTTTTCAACTCGCTTTTTTGGTAGCTGGCCGCAAAAGCGCGGGATTGCCTCAGGCCCTATTCTGGTTCCTGGCGGCAGGCTGAGCCTGTGGTTAATTCTTCTTCCTGATGGGAAAATAGAGTGACCTGGGCCTGTCCCAACACCTAGATCTAGTCTCTCATTGGTTGCCCCTCTTCCCGTTCATCCTCAGGACAAATTGCAACCTGTAGGGAACAGGAGCTTAAAGGTGCTGATTCTCCAAGTAGGGAGATTGCTAGTAAAGTAGCTGGAAAGGCGAACCCGAGCACAAGGAGATGAGAAATTGGGTGCGTTTTAGAAACCTTTCAAAATCACACGGTGTACCATCTTCTGGGTTTCTCATTCATGTTTTCGATGTAGGAAGATGCCCTTGAACCTGGAGATTTGGGACCCATGGGATGGGTACCACACAGTATTACTTTAAAGGGTCTGCGTTTGCTCACCCAACCTCACCCAACCTCTCAGCCCCAAGAGTGTCCACCCTTATGTCTCATCCAGGTGTGGGTCTAGATATGGTCAATCCAGGTTGCATCACAGCCCCTGAACGAATTTTGTAAGAATTTCTCTCTCTTTCACTGTCTTTGTTTTACGGGTTTTTAAAAGTAATTTATTTTTATAATGGGGTTTAGCTGCTTTTCACGGCTGTGTTTATGCGGCTTTACACCCACTTGACTCACTTCCAGACAGATATCAATACATAGGTTTTAAGATTCTTACTAGACACATATATTCTTGTGCGGTGAATAGGGGGTGTTGAGTCCAGTTCACTGAGCAAGGAGTAGGTCTTGTCTATTACATATTGGGTGTATGGAACAGTATCTGAGCGAATTTGAAACCCTTGTTTTATGCATCACCCCACCTCACCTTTCCCGTTAAGCAGCCATAGTGTGTTTTCTAAACGTGTGACTCTGTTCTGTTTTGTAATTCAGTTCAAGTGTAGCGGTTTTTACATTCCCTCTATAAGTGATAGCTTATGATAAGTGTCTTTTTCTGTGTGACTTATTTCACTTAGAATCGTCGTACCTAAGTCCACTCATCTTGCTTCTACTAGCCTTATGACATTGATTTCATGTCTGAGTGATATTCCATTGTACATAAGGACCACAACTTCTTTATCCATTTTTCTCTTTCCTGGGATATTTAAGTTGTCATGAAGTGGAGGTTCTTGTCAACAGAGCAGCCCTAAACTTTGGGGTGCCTGTGTCTTGCTGATTTTTAGTTTTCCCAATTTATACGCCCATGAGTGGACGTGCCCTATGCTCCCTAAGCTATGTTTTTTCGATGTTTCAGGACACACCGTACACTTCTCCAGAGTGGCTGTTGGCAATTTACATCCCGCCCATCAGCGTAGCAAGGCTGCCATTTCTCCATGGCCTGTCCTGCATTTCTGGTTTTGACACTTTTTGCAGCATCACCGTTTTGACTGATGGGAAGCGAAACTTCTTTGAAGCGCTGATTTGCCTTTCCAGGTTGCTTGGTTGGCCAAAAAGGGCGTATGCGTTTTTTCCTGAATATATTCAGGAAAAAACGCATACGCCCTTTTTGGCCAAGGGCATCATTGTCGACGTTTTGCCGCTTTTCATGTGCTTTAAAGGCGATTCGAATCTACCTCCTGAAATCTGTTTCCTGCAATTCTGCCTTGCTTCCAAATCCTCTTCGTTGCCTTCCCTCAATATATCTGTGGATGAGAGTTATCATTTATAACTCTGCGGGTTTGTGAATTGCAGTGTCCCTGAGCTCCATTTTTCAACTCGCTTTTTTGGTAGCTGGCCGCAAAAGCGCGGGATTGCCTCAGGCCCTATTCTGGTTCCTGGCGGCAGGCTGAGCCTGTGGTTAATTCTTCTTCCTGATGGGAAAATAGAGTGACCTGGGCCTGTCCCAACACCTAGATCTAGTCTCTCATTGGTAGCCCCTCTTCCCGTTCATCCTCAGGACAAATTGCAACCTGTAGGGAACAGGAGCTTAAAGGTGCTGATTCTCCAAGTAGGGAGATTGCTAGTAAAATAGCTGGAAAGGCGAACCCGAGCACAAGAAGATGAGAAATGGGGTGCGTTTTAGAAACCTTTCAAAATCACACGGTGTACCATCTTCTGGGTTTCTCATGCATGTTTTCGATGTAGGAAGATGCCCTTGAACCTGGAGATTTGGGACCCATGGGATGGGTACCACACAGTATTACTTTAAAGGGTCTGTGTTTGCTCACCCAACCTCACCCAACCTCTCAGCCCCAAGAGTGTCCACCCTTATGTCTCATCCAGCTGTGGGTCTAGATATGGTCAATCCAGGTTGCATCACAGCCCCTGAACGAATTTTGTAAGAATTTCTCTCTCTTTCACTGTCTTTGTTTTACGGGTTTTTAAAAGTAATTTATTTTTATAATGGGGTTTAGCTGCTTTTCACGGCTGTGTTTATGCGGCTTTACACCCACTTGGCTCACTTCCAGAGAGATATCAATACATAGGTTTTACGATTCTTACTAGTCAGATATATTCTTGTGCGGTGAATAGGGGGTGTTGAGTCCAGTTCACTGAGCAAGGAGTAGGTCTTGTCTATTACATATTGGGTGTATGGAACTGTATCTGAGCGAATTTGAAACCGTTGTTTTATGCATCACCCCACCTCACCTTTCCCGTTAAGCAGCCATAGTGTGTTTTCTAAACGTGTGACTCTGTTCTGTTTTGTAATTCAGTTCAAGTGTAGCGGTTTTTACATTCCCTCTATAAGTGATAGCTTATGATAAGTGTCTTTTTCTGTGTGACTTATTTCACTTAGAATCGTCGTACCTAAATCCACTCATCTTGCTTCTACTAGCCTTATGACATTGATTTCATGTCTGAGTGATATTCCTTTGTACATAAGGACCACAACTTCTTTATCCATTTTTCTCTTTCCTGGGATATTTAAGGTGTCATGAAGTGGAGGTTCTTGTCAACATAGCAGCCCTAAACATTGGGGTGCCTGTGTCTTGCTGATTTTTAGTTTTCCCAATTTATACGCCAATGAGTGGACGTGCCCTATGCTCCCTAAGCTGTGTTTTTTCGATGTTTCAGGACACACCGTACACTTCTCCAGAGTGGCTGTTGGCAATTTACATCCCGCCCATCAGCGTAGCAAGGCTGCCATTTCTCCATGGCCTGTCCTGCATTTCTGGTTTTGACACTTTTTGCAGCATGGCCCTTATGACCGATGGGAAGCGAGACTTCTTTGTAGCGCTGATTTGCCTTTCCAGTTTGCTTGGTTGGCCAAAAAGGGCGTATGCGTTTTTTCCTGAATATATTCAGGAAAAAACGCTTACGCCCTTTTTGGCCAAGGGCATCACTGTCGACGTTTTGCCACTTTTCATGTGCTTTAAAGGCGATTCGAATCTACCTCCTGAAACCTGTTTCCTGCAATTCTGCGTTGCTTTCAAATCCTCTTCGTTGCCTTCCCTCAATATATTTGTGGACGAGAGTTATCATTTATAACTCAGCAGGTTTGTGAATTGCAGTGCCCCTGAGCTCCATTTTTCAACTGTCTTTTTTGGGAGCTGGCCGCAAAAGCACGGGATTGCCTCAGGCCCTATTCTGGTTCCCGGCGGCAGGCTGAGCCTGTGTTTAATTCTTCTTCCTGATGGGAAAATAGAGTGACCTGTGCCTGTCCCAACACCTAGATCTAGTCTCTCATTATTTGCCCCTCTTCCCGTTCATCCTCAGGACAAATTGCAACCTGTAGGGAACAGGAGCTTAAAGGTGCTGATTCTCCAAGTAGGGAGATTGCTAGTAAAGTAGCTGGAAAGGCGAACCCGAGCACAAGGAGATGAGAAATTGGGTGCGTTTTAGAAAACTTTCAAAATCACACGGTGTACCATCTTCTGGGTTTCTCATGCATGTTTTCGATGTAGGAAGATGCCTTTGAACCTGGAGATTTGGGACCCTTGGGATGGGTACCACGCAGTATTACTTTAAAGGGTCTGAGTTTGCTCACCCAACCTCTCAGCCCCAAGAGTGTCCACCCTTATGTCTCATCCAGGTGTGTGTCTAGATATGGTCAATCCAGGTTGCATCACAGCCCCTGAACGAATTTTGTGAGAATTTCTCTCTCTTTCACTGTCTTTGTTTTACGGGTTTTTAAAAGTAATTTATTTTTATAATGGGGTTTAGCTGCTTTTCACGGCTGTGTTTATGCGGCTTTACACCCACTTGGCTCACTTCCAGAGAGATATCAATACATAGGTTTTACGATTCTTACTAGTCAGATATATTCTTGTGCGGTGAAAAGGGGGTGTTGAGTCCAGTTCACTGAGCAAGGAGTACGTCTTGTCTATTACATATTGGGTGTATGGAACAGTATCTGAGCGAATTTGAAACCCTTGTTTTATGCATCACCCCACCTCATCTTTCCCGTTAAGCAGCCATAGTGTGTTTTCTAAACGTGTGACTCTGTTCTGTTTTGTAATTCAGTTCAAGTGTAGCGGTTTTTACATTCCCTCTATAAGTGATAGCTTATGATAAGTGTCTTTTTCTGTGTGACTTATTTCACTTAGAATCGTTATACCTAAATCCACTCATCTTGCTTCTACTAGCCTTATGACATTGATTTCATGTCTGAGTGATATTCCTTTGTACATAAGGACCACAACTTCTTTATCCATTTTTCTCTTTCCTGGGATATTTAAGGTGTCATGAAGTGGAGGTTCTTGTCAACATAGCAGCCCTAAACATTGGGGTGCCTGTGTCTTGCTGATTTTTAGTTTTCCCAATTTATACGCCCATGAGTGGTCGTGCCCTATGCTCCCTAAGCTGTGTTTTTTCGATGTTTCAGGACACACCGTACACTTCTCCAGAGTGGCTGTTGGCAATTTACATCCCGCCCATCAGCGTAGCAAGGCTGCCATTTCTCCATGGCCTGTCCTGCATTTCTGGTTTTGACACTTTTTGCAGCATGGCCCTTTTGCCCGATGGGAAGCGAGACTTCTTTGTAGCGCTGATTTGCCTTTCCAGGTTGCTTGGTTGGCCAAAAAGGGCGTATGCGTTTTTTCCTGAATATATTCAGGAAAAAACGCTTACGCCCTTTTTGGCCAAGGGCATCACTGTCGATGTTTTGCCACTTTTCATGTGCTTTAAAGGCGATTCGAATCTACCTCCTGAAACCTGTTTCCTGCAATTCTGCCTTGCTTTCAACTCCTCTTCGTTGCCTTCCCTCAATATATTTGTGGACGAGAGTTATCATTTATAACTCAGCAGCTTTGTGAATTGCAGTGCCCCTGAGCTCCATTTTTCAACTGTCTTTTTTGGGAGCTGGCCGCAAAAGCTCGGGATTGCCTCAGGCCCTATTCTGGTTCCTGGCGGCAGGCTGAGCCTGTGTTTAATTCTTCTTCCTGATGGGAAAATAGAGTGACCTGTGCCTGTCCCAACACCTAGATCTAGTCTCTCATTTGTTTCCCCTCTTCCCGTTCATCCTCAGGACAAATTGCAACCTGTAGGGAACAGGAGGTTAAAGGTGCTGATTCTCCAAGTAGGGAGATTGCTAGTAAAGTAGCTGGAAAGGTGAACCCGAGCACAAGGAGATGAGAAATTGGGTGCGTTTTAGAAACCTTTCAAAATCAAACGGTGTACCATCTTCTGGGTTTCTCATGCATGTTTTCTATGTTGGAAGATGCCTTTGAACCTGGAGATTTGGGACCCATGGGATTGGTACCACGCAGTATTACTTTAAAGGGTCTGAGTTTGCTCACCCAACCTCACCCAACCTCTCAGCCCCAAGAGTGTCCACCCTTATGTCTCATCCCGGTGTGGGTCTAGATATGGTCAATCCAGGTTGCATCACAGCCCCTGAACGAATTTTGTAAGAATTTCTCTCTCTTTCACTATCTTTGTTTTACGGGTTTTTAAAAGTAATTTATTTTTATAATGGTGTTTAGCTGCTTTTCACGGCTGTGTTTATGCGGCTTTACACCCACTTGGCTCACTTCCAGAGAGATATCAATACATAGGTTTTAAGATTCTTACTAGTCAGATATATTCTTGTGCGGTGAATAGGGGGTGTTGAGTCCAGTTCACTGAGCAAGGAGTAGGTCTTGTCTATTACATATTGGGTGTATGGAACGGTATCTGAGCGAATTTGAAATCCTTGTTTTATGCATCACCCCACCTCACCTTTCCCGTTAAGCAGCCATAGTGTGTTTTCTAAACGTGTGACTCTGTTATGTTTTGTAATTCATTTCAGGTGTAGCGGTTTTTACATTCCCTCTATAAGTGATAGCTTATGATAAGTGTCTTTTTCTGTGTCACTTATTTCACTTAGAATCGTCGTACCTAAATCCACTCATCTTGCTTCTACTAGCCTTATGACATTGATTTCATGTCTGAGGGATATTCTTTGTATATAAGGACCACAACTTCTTTATCCATTTTTCTCTTTCCTGGGATATTTAAGGTGTCATGAAGTGGAGGTTCTTGTCAACATAGCAGCCCTAAACATTGGGGTGCCTGTGTCTTGCTGATTTTTAGTTTTCCCAATTTATACGCCCATGAGTGGACGTGCCCTATGCTCCCTAAGCTGTGTTTTTTCGATGTTTCAGGACACACCGTACATTTCTCCAGAGTGGCTTTTGGCAATTTACATCCCGCCCATCAGCGTAGCAAGGCTGCCATTTCTCCATGGCCTGTCCTGCATTTCTGGTTTTGACACTTTTTGCAGCATCACCCTTTTGACTGATGGGAAGCGAAACTTCTTTGAAGCGCTGATTTGCCTTTCCAGGTTGCTTGGTTGGCCAAAAAGGGCGTATGCGTTTTTTCCTGAATATATTCAGGAAAAAACGCATACGCCCTTTTTGGCCAAGGGCATCATTGTCGACGTTTTGCCGCTTTTCATGTGCTTTAAAGGCGATTCGAATCTACCTCCTGAAATCTGTTTCCTGCAATTCTGCCTTGCTTTCAAATCCTCTTCGTTGCCTTCCCTCAATATATCTGTGGATGAGAGTTATCATTTATAACTCTGCGGGTTTGTGAATTGCAGTGTCCCTGAGCTCCATTTTTCAACTCGCTTTTTTGGAAGCTGGCCGCAAAAGCGCGGGATTGCCTCAGGCCCTATTCTGGTTCCTGGCGGCAGGCTGAGCCTGTGGTTAATTCTTCTTCCTGATGGGAAAATAGAGTGACCTGGGCCTGTCCCAACATCTAGATCTAATCTCTCATTGGTTGCCCCTCTTCCCGTTCATCCTCAGGACAAATTGCAACCTGTAGGGAACAGGAGCTTAAAGGTGCTGATTCTCCAAGTAGGGAGATTGCTAGTAAAATAGCTGGAAAGGCGAACCCGAGCACAAGAAGATGAGAAATGGGGTGCGTTTTAGAAACCTTTCAAAATCACACGGTGTACCATCTTCTGGGTTTCTCATGCATGTTTTCGATGTAGGAAGATGCCCTTGAACCTGGAGATTTGGGACCCATGGGATGGGTACCACACAGTATTACTTTAAAGGGTCTGCGTTTGCTCACCCAACCTCACCCAACCTCTCAGCCCCAAGAGTGTCCACCCTTATGTCTCATCCAGCTGTGGGTCTAGATATGGTCAATCCAGGTTGCATCACAGCCCCTGAACGAATTTTGTAAGAATTTCTCTCTCTTTCACTGTCTTTGTTTTACGGGTTTTTAAAAGTAATTTATTTTTATAATGGGGTTTAGCTGCTTTTCACGGCTGTGTTTATGCGGCTTTACACCCACTTGACTCACTTCCAGACAGATATCAATACATAGGTTTAAGATTCTTACTACTCAGACATATTCTTGTGCGGTGAATAGGGGGTGTTGAGTCCTGTTCACTGAGCAAGGAGTAGGTCTTGTCTATTACATATTGGGTGTATGGAACGGTATCTGAGCGAATTTGAAACCCTTGTTTTATGCCTCACCCCACCTCACCTTTCCCGTTAAGCAGCCATAGTGTGTTTTCTAAACGTGTGACTCTGTTCTGTTTTGTAATTCAGTTCAAGTGTAGCGGTTTTTACATTCCCTCTATAAGTGATAGCTTATGATAAGTGTCTTTTTCTGTGTGACTTATTTCACTTAGAATCGTCGTACCTAAATCCACTCATCTTGCTTCTACTAGCCTTATGACATTGATTTCATGTCTGAGTGATATTCCATTGTACATAAGGACCACAACTTCTTTATCCATTTTTCTCTTTCCTGGGATATTTAAGGTGTCATGAAGTGGAGGTTCTTGTCAACAGAGCAGCCCTAAACTTTGGGGTGCCTGTGTCTTGCTGATTTTTAGTTTTCCCAATTTATACGCCCATGAGAGGACGTGCCCTATGCTCCTAGAGCTGTGTTTTTTCGATGTTTCAGGACACACCTTACACTTCTCCAGAGTGGCTGTTGGCAATTTACATCCCGCCCATCAGCGTAGCAAGGCTGCCATTTCTCCAGGGCCTGTCCTGCATTTCTGGTTTTGACACTTTTTGCAGCATGGCCCTTTTGACCGATGGGAAGCGAGACTTCTTTGTAGCGCTGATTAGCCTTTCCAGGTTGCTTGGTTGGCCAAACAGGGCGTATGCGTTTTTTCCTGAATATATTCAGGAAAAAACGCATACGCCCTGTTTGGCCAAGGGCATCATTGTCGACGTTTTACCACTTTTCATGTGCTTTAAAGGCGATTCGAATCTACCTCCTGAAACCTGTTTCCTGCAATCCTGCCTTGCTTTCAAATCCTCTTCGTTGCCTTCCCTCAATATATCTGTGGATGAGAGTTATCATTTATAGCTCTGCGGGTTTGTGAATTGCAGTGTCCCTGAGCTCCATTTTTCAACTGGCTTTTTTGGGAGCTGGCCGCAAAAGCGCGGGATTGCCTCAGGCCCTATTCAGCTTCTGGCCGGCAGGCTGAGCCTGTGGTTACTTATTCTTCCCGATGGGAAAATAGAGTGACCTGTGCCTGTCCCAACACCAAGATCTAGTCTCTCATTGGTTTCCCCTCTTCCCGTTCATCCTCAGGACAAATTGCAACCTGTAGGGAACAGGAGCTTAAAGGTGCTGATTCTCCAAGTAGGGAGATTGCTAGTAAAGTAGCTGGAAAGGCGAACCCGAGCACAAGGAGATGAGAAATGAGGTGCGTATTAGAAACCTTTCAAAATCACACGGTGTACCATCTTCTGGGTTTCTCATGCATGTTTTCTATGTTGGAAGATGCCTTTGAACCTGGAGATTTGGGACCCATGGGATTGGTACCACGCAGTATTACTTTAAAGGGTCTGAGTTTGCTCACCCAACCTCACCCAACCTCTCAGCCCCAAGAGTGTCCACCCTTATGTCTCATCCCGGTGTGGGTCTAGATATGGTCAATCCAGGTTGCATCACAGCCCCTGAACGAATTTTGTAAGAATTTCTCTCTCTTTCACTATCTTTGTTTTACGGGTTTTTAAAAGTAATTTATTTTTATAATGGTGTTTAGCTGCTTTTCACGGCTGTGTTTATGCGGCTTTACACCCACTTGGCTCACTTCCAGAGAGATATCAATACATAGGTTTTAAGATTCTTACTAGTCAGATATATTCTTGTGCGGTGAATAGGGGGTGTTGAGTCCAGTTCACTGAGCAAGGAGTAGGTCTTGTCTATTACATATTGGGTGTATGGAACGGTATCTGAGCGAATTTGAAATCCTTGTTTTATGCATCACCCCACCTCACCTTTCCCGTTAAGCAGCCATAGTGTGTTTTCTAAACGTGTGACTCTGTTATGTTTTGTAATTCATTTCAGGTGTAGCGGTTTTTACATTCCCTCTATAAGTGATAGCTTATGATAAGTGTCTTTTTCTGTGTCACTTATTTCACTTAGAATCGTCGTACCTAAATCCACTCATCTTGCTTCTACTAGCCTTATGACATTGATTTCATGTCTGAGGGATATTCTTTGTATATAAGGACCACAACTTCTTTATCCATTTTTCTCTTTCCTGGGATATTTAAGGTGTCATGAAGTGGAGGTTCTTGTCAACATAGCAGCCCTAAACATTGGGGTGCCTGTGTCTTGCTGATTTTTAGTTTTCCCAATTTATACGCCCATGAGTGGACGTGCCCTATGCTCCCTAAGCTGTGTTTTTTCGATGTTTCAGGACACACCGTACATTTCTCCAGAGTGGCTTTTGGCAATTTACATCCCGCCCATCAGCGTAGCAAGGCTGCCATTTCTCCATGGCCTGTCCTGCATTTCTGGTTTTGACACTTTTTGCAGCATCACCCTTTTGACTGATGGGAAGCGAAACTTCTTTGAAGCGCTGATTTGCCTTTCCAGGTTGCTTGGTTGGCCAAAAAGGGCGTATGCGTTTTTTCCTGAATATATTCAGGAAAAAACGCATACGCCCTTTTTGGCCAAGGGCATCATTGTCGACGTTTTGCCGCTTTTCATGTGCTTTAAAGGCGATTCGAATCTACCTCCTGAAATCTGTTTCCTGCAATTCTGCCTTGCTTTCAAATCCTCTTCGTTGCCTTCCCTCAATATATCTGTGGATGAGAGTTATCATTTATAACTCTGCGGGTTTGTGAATTGCAGTGTCCCTGAGCTCCATTTTTCAACTCGCTTTTTTGGAAGCTGGCCGCAAAAGCGCGGGATTGCCTCAGGCCCTATTCTGGTTCCTGGCGGCAGGCTGAGCCTGTGGTTAATTCTTCTTCCTGATGGGAAAATAGAGTGACCTGGGCCTGTCCCAACATCTAGATCTAATCTCTCATTGGTTGCCCCTCTTCCCGTTCATCCTCAGGACAAATTGCAACCTGTAGGGAACAGGAGCTTAAAGGTGCTGATTCTCCAAGTAGGGAGATTGCTAGTAAAATAGCTGGAAAGGCGAACCCGAGCACAAGAAGATGAGAAATGGGGTGCGTTTTAGAAACCTTTCAAAATCACACGGTGTACCATCTTCTGGGTTTCTCATGCATGTTTTCGATGTAGGAAGATGCCCTTGAACCTGGAGATTTGGGACCCATGGGATGGGTACCACACAGTATTACTTTAAAGGGTCTGCGTTTGCTCACCCAACCTCACCCAACCTCTCAGCCCCAAGAGTGTCCACCCTTATGTCTCATCCAGCTGTGGGTCTAGATATGGTCAATCCAGGTTGCATCACAGCCCCTGAACGAATTTTGTAAGAATTTCTCTCTCTTTCACTGTCTTTGTTTTACGGGTTTTTAAAAGTAATTTATTTTTATAATGGGGTTTAGCTGCTTTTCACGGCTGTGTTTATGCGGCTTTACACCCACTTGACTCACTTCCAGACAGATATCAATACATAGGTTTAAGATTCTTACTACTCAGACATATTCTTGTGCGGTGAATAGGGGGTGTTGAGTCCTGTTCACTGAGCAAGGAGTAGGTCTTGTCTATTACATATTGGGTGTATGGAACGGTATCTGAGCGAATTTGAAACCCTTGTTTTATGCCTCACCCCACCTCACCTTTCCCGTTAAGCAGCCATAGTGTGTTTTCTAAACGTGTGACTCTGTTCTGTTTTGTAATTCAGTTCAAGTGTAGCGGTTTTTACATTCCCTCTATAAGTGATAGCTTATGATAAGTGTCTTTTTCTGTGTGACTTATTTCACTTAGAATCGTCGTACCTAAATCCACTCATCTTGCTTCTACTAGCCTTATGACATTGATTTCATGTCTGAGTGATATTCCATTGTACATAAGGACCACAACTTCTTTATCCATTTTTCTCTTTCCTGGGATATTTAAGGTGTCATGAAGTGGAGGTTCTTGTCAACAGAGCAGCCCTAAACTTTGGGGTGCCTGTGTCTTGCTGATTTTTAGTTTTCCCAATTTATACGCCCATGAGAGGACGTGCCCTATGCTCCTAGAGCTGTGTTTTTTCGATGTTTCAGGACACACCTTACACTTCTCCAGAGTGGCTGTTGGCAATTTACATCCCGCCCATCAGCGTAGCAAGGCTGCCATTTCTCCAGGGCCTGTCCTGCATTTCTGGTTTTGACACTTTTTGCAGCATGGCCCTTTTGACCGATGGGAAGCGAGACTTCTTTGTAGCGCTGATTAGCCTTTCCAGGTTGCTTGGTTGGCCAAACAGGGCGTATGCGTTTTTTCCTGAATATATTCAGGAAAAAACGCATACGCCCTGTTTGGCCAAGGGCATCATTGTCGACGTTTTACCACTTTTCATGTGCTTTAAAGGCGATTCGAATCTACCTCCTGAAACCTGTTTCCTGCAATCCTGCCTTGCTTTCAAATCCTCTTCGTTGCCTTCCCTCAATATATCTGTGGATGAGAGTTATCATTTATAGCTCTGCGGGTTTGTGAATTGCAGTGTCCCTGAGCTCCATTTTTCAACTGGCTTTTTTGGGAGCTGGCCGCAAAAGCGCGGGATTGCCTCAGGCCCTATTCAGCTTCTGGCCGGCAGGCTGAGCCTGTGGTTACTTATTCTTCCCGATGGGAAAATAGAGTGACCTGTGCCTGTCCCAACACCAAGATCTAGTCTCTCATTGGTTTCCCCTCTTCCCGTTCATCCTCAGGACAAATTGCAACCTGTAGGGAACAGGAGCTTAAAGGTGCTGATTCTCCAAGTAGGGAGATTGCTAGTAAAGTAGCTGGAAAGGCGAACCCGAGCACAAGGAGATGAGAAATGAGGTGCGTATTAGAAACCTTTCAAAATCACACGGTGTACCATCTTCTGGGTTTCTCATGCATGTTTTCGATGTAGGAAGATGCCCTTGAACCTGGAGATTTGGGACCCATGGGATGGATACCACGCAGTATTACTTTAAAGGGTCTGCGTGTGCTCACCCAACCTCACCCAACCGTTCAGCCCCAAGAGTGTCCACCCTTATGTCTCATCCAGCTGTGGGTCTAGATATGGTCAATCCAGGTTGCATCAGAGCCTCTGAACGAATTTTGTAATAATTTCTCTCGCTTTCACTGTCTTTGTTTTACGGGTTTTTAAAAGTAATTTATTTTTATAATGGGGTTTAGCTGCTTTTCACGGCTGTGTTTATGCAGCTTTACACCCACTTGACTCACTTCCAGACAGATATCAATACATAGGTTTTAAGATTCTTACTAGTCACATATATTCTTGTGCGGTGAATAGGGGGTGTTGAGTCCAGTTCACTGAGCAAGGAGTAGGTCTTGTCTATTACATATTGGGTGTATGGAACGGTATCTGAGCGAATTTGAAACCCTTGTTTTATGCCTCACCCCACCTCACCTTTCCCGTTAAGCAGCCATAGTGTGTTTTCTAAACGTGTGACTCTGTTCTGTTTTGTAATTCAGTTCAAGTGTAGCGGTTTTTACATTCCCTCTCTAAGTGATAGCTTATGATAAGTGTCTTTTTCTGTGTGACTTATTTCACTTAGAATCATCGTACCTAAATCCACTCATCTTGCTTCTACTAGCCTTATGACATTGATTTCATGTCTGAGTGATATTCCATTGTACATAAGGACCACAACTTCTTTATCCATTTTTCTCTTTCCTGGGATATTTAAGGTGTCATGAAGTGGAGGTTCTTGTCAACAGAGCAGCCCTAAACTTTGGGGTGCCTGTGTCTTGCTGATTTTTAGTTATCCCAATCTATACGCCCATGAGAGGACGTGCCCTATGCTCCTTAAGCTGTGTTTTTTCGATGTTTCAGGACACACCTTACACTTCTCCAGAGTGGCTGTTGGCAATTTACATCCCGCCCATCAGCGTAGCAAGGCTGCCATTTCTCCATGGCCTGTCCTGCATTTCTGGTTTTGACACTTTTTGCAGCATGGCCCTTTTGACCGATGGGAAGCGAGACTTCTTTGTAGCGCTGATTAGCCTTTCCAGGTTGCTTGGTTGGCCAAAAAGGGCGTATGCGTTTTTTCCTGAATATATTCAGGAAAAAACGCATACGCCCTGTTTGGCCAAGGGCATTATTGTCGACGTTTTACCACTTTTCATGTGCTTTTAAGGCGATTTGAATCTACCTCCTGAAACCTGTTTCCTGCAATTCTGCCTTGCTTTCAAATCCTCTTCGTTGCCTTCCCTCAATATATCTGTGGATGAGAGTTATCATTTATAGCTCTGCGGGTTTGTGAATTGCAGTGTCCCTGAGCTCCATTTTTCAACTGGCTTTTTTGGGAGCTGGCCGCAAAAGCGCGGAATTGCCTCAGGCCCTATTCTGCTTCTGGGCGGCAGGCTGAGCCTGTGGTTAATTCTTCTTACCGATGGGAAAATAGAGTGAGCTGTGCCTGTCCCAACACCTACATCTAGTCTCTCATTGGTTGCCCCTCTTCCCGTTCATCCTCAGGACAAATTGCAACCTGTAGGGAACAGGAGCTTAAAGGTGCTGATTCTCCAAGTAGGGAGATTGCTAGTAAAGTAGCTGGAAAGGTGAACCCGAGCACAAGGAGATGAGAAATGAGGTGCGTATTAGAAACCTTTCAAAATCACACGGTGTACCATCTTCTGGGTTTCTCATGCATGTTTTCGATGTAGGAAGATGCCCTTGAACCTGGAGATTTGGGACCCATGGGATGGGTACCAGGCAGTATTACTTTAAAGGGTCTGCGTTTGCTCACCCAACCTCACCCAACCTTTCAGCCCCAAGAGTGTCCACCCTTATGTCTCATCCAGCTGTGGGTCTAGATATGGTCAATCCAGGTTGCATCACAGCCTCTGAACGAATTTTGTAAGAATTTCTCTCTCTTTCACTGTCTTTGTTTTACGGGTTTTTAAAAGTAATTTATTTTTATAATGGGGTTTAGCTGCTTTTCACGGCTGTGTTTATGCGGCTTTACACCCACTTGACTCACTTCCAGACAGATATCAATACATAGGTTTTAAGATTCTTACTAGTCACATATATTCTTGTGCGGTGAATAGGGGGTGTTGAGTCCTGTTCACTGAGCAAGGAGTAGGTCTTGTCTATTACATATTGGGTGTATGGAACGGTATCTGAGCGAATTTGAAACCCTTGTTTTATGCCTCACCCCACCTCACCTTTCCCGTTAAGCAGCCATAGTGTGTTTTCTAAACGTGTGACTCTGTTCTGTTTTGTAATTCAGTTCAAGTGTAGCGGTTTTTACATTCCCTCTATAAGTGATAGCTTATGATAAGTGTCTTTTTCTGTGTGACTTATTTCACTTAGAATCGTCGTACCTAAATCCACTCATCTTGCTTCTACTAGCCTTATGACATTGATTTCATGTCTGAGTGATATTCCATTGTACATAAGGACCACAACTTCTTTATCCATTTTTCTCTTTCCTGGGATATTTAAGGTGTCATGAAGTGGAGGTTCTTGTCAACAGAGCAGCCCTAAACTTTGGGGTGCCTGTGTCTTGCTGATTTTTAGTTTTCCCAATTTATACGCCCATGAGAGGACGTGCCCTATGCTCCTAGAGCTGTGTTTTTTCGATGTTTCAGGACACACCTTACACTTCTCCAGAGTGGCTGTTGGCAATTTACATCCCGCCCATCAGCGTAGCAAGGCTGCCATTTCTCCAGGGCCTGTCCTGCATTTCTGGTTTTGACACTTTTTGCAGCATGGCCCTTTTGACCGATGGGAAGCGAGACTTCTTTGTAGCGCTGATTAGCCTTTCCAGGTTGCTTGGTTGGCCAAACAGGGCGTATGCGTTTTTTCCTGAATATATTCAGGAAAAAATGCATACGCCCTGTTTGGCCAAGGGCATCATTGTCGACGTTTTACCACTTTTCATGTGCTTTAAAGGCGATTCGAATCTACCTCCTGAAACCTGTTTCCTGCAATCCTGCCTTGCTTTCAAATCCTCTTCGTTGCCTTCCCTCAATATATCTGTGGATGAGAGTTATCATTTATAGCTCTGCGGGTTTGTGAATTGCAGTGTCCCTGAGCTCCATTTTTCAACTGGCTGTTTTGGGAGCTGGCCGCAAAAGCGCGGGATTGCCTCAGGCCCTATTCAGCTTCTGGCCGGCAGGCTGAGCCTGTGGTTAATTCTTCTTCCCGATGGGAAAATAGAGTGACCTGTGCCTGTCCCAACACCAAGATCTAGTCTCTCATTGGTTTCCCCTCTTCCCGTTCATCCTCAGGACAAATTGCAACCTGTAGGGAACAGGAGCTTAAAGGTGCTGATTCTCCAAGTAGGGAGATTGCTAGTAAAGTAGCTGGAAAGGCGAACCCGAGCACAAGGAGATGAGAAATGAGGTGCGTATTAGAAACCTTTCAAAATCACACGGTGTACCATCTTCTGGGTTTCTCATGCATGTTTTCGATGTAGGAAGATGCCCTTGAACCTGGAGATTTGGGACCCATGGGATGGATACCAGGCAGTATTACTTTAAAGGGTCTGCGTTTGCTCACCCAACCTCACCCAACCGTTCAGCCCCAAGAGTGTCCACCCTTATGTCTCATCCAGCTGTGGGTCTAGATATGGTCAATCCAGGTTGCATCAGAGCCTCTGAACGAATTTTGTAATAATTTCTCTCGCTTTCACTGTCTTTGTTTTACGGGTTTTTAAAAGTAATTTATTTTTATAATGGGGTTTAGCTGCTTTTCACGGCTGTGTTTATGCAGCTTTACACCCACTTGACTCACTTCCAGACAGATATCAATACATAGGTTTTAAGATTCTTACTAGTCACATATATTCTTGTGCGGTGAATAGGGGGTGTTGAGTCCAGTTCACTGAGCAAGGAGTAGGTCTTGTCTATTACATATTGGGTGTATGGAATGGTATCTGAGCGAATTTGAAACCCTTGTTTTATGCCTCACCCCACCTCACCTTTCCCGTTAAGCAGCCATAGTGTGTTTTCTAAACGTGTGACTCTGTTCTGTTTTGTAATTCAGTTCAAGTGTAGCGGTTTTTACATTCCCTCTCTAAGTGATAGCTTATGATAAGTGTCTTTTTCTGTGTGACTTATTTCACTTAGAATCATCGTACCTAAATCCACTCATCTTGCTTCTACTAGCGTTATGACATTGATTTCATGTCTGAGTGATATTCCATTGTACATAAGGACCACAACTTCTTTATCCATTTTTCTCTTTCCTGGGATATTTAAGGTGTCATGAAGTGGAGGTTCTTGTCAACAGAGCAGCCCTAAACTTTGGGGTACCTGTGTCTTGCTGATTTTTAGTTTTCCCAATTTATACGCCCATGAGAGGACGTGCCCTATGCTCCCTAAGCTGTGTTTTTTCGATGTTTCAGGACACACCGTACACTTCTCCAGAGTGGCTGTTGGCAATTTACATCCCGCCCATCAGCGTAGCAAGGCTGCCATTTCTCCATGGCCTGTCCTGCATTTCTGGTTTTGACACTTTTTGCAGCATGGCCCTTTTGACCGATGGAAACGAGACTTCTTTGTAGCGCTGATTAGCCTTTCCAGGTTGCTTGGTTGGCCAAAAAGGGCGTATGCGTTTTTTCCTGAATATATTCAGGAAAAAACGCATACGCCCTGTTTGGCCAAGGGCATTATTGTCGACGTTTTACCACTTTTCATGTGCTTTTAAGGCGATTTGAATCTACCTCCTGAAACCTGTTTCCTGCAATTCTGCCTTGCTTTCAAATCCTCTTCATTGCCTTCCCTCAATATATCTGTGGATGAGAGTTATCATTTATAGCTCTGCGGGTTTGTGAATTGCAGTGTCCCTGAGCTCCATTTTTCAACTGGCTTTTTTGGGAGCTGGCCGCAAAAGCGCGGAATTGCCTCAGGCCCTCTTCTGCTTCTGGGCAGCAGGCTGAGCCTGTGGTTAATTCTTCTTACCGATGGGAAAATAGAGTGAGCTGTGCCTGTCCCAACACCTATATCTAGTCTCTCATTGGTTGCCCCTCTTCCAGTTCATCCTCAGGACAAATTGCAACCTGTAGGGAACAGGAGCTTAAAGGTGCTGATTCTCCAAGTAGGGAGATTTCTAGTAAAATAGCTGGAAAGGCGAACCCGAGCACAAGGAGATGAGAAATGAGGTGCGTATTAGAAACCTTTGAAAATCACACGGTGTACCATCTTCTGGGTTTCTCATGCATGTTTTCGATGTAGGAAGATGCCCTTGAACCTGGAGATTTGGGACCCATGGGATGGGTACCAGGCAGTATTACTTTAAAGGGTCTGTGTTTGCTCACCCAACCTCACCCAACCTTTCAGCCCCAAGAGTGTCCACCCTTATGTCTCATCCAGCTGTGGGTCTAGATATGGTCAATCCAGGTTGCATCACAGCCTCTGAACGAATTTTGTAAGAATTTCTCGCTCTTTCACTGTCTTTGTTTTACGGGTTTTTAAAAGTAATTTATTTTTATAATGGGGTTTAGCTGCTTTTCACGGCTGTGTTTATGCAGCTTTACACCCACTTGACCCACTTCCTGACAGATATCAATACATAGGTTTTAAGATTCTTACTAGTCACATATATTCTTGTGCGGTGAATAGGGGGTGTTGAGTCCTGTTCACTGAGCAAGGCGTAGGTCTTGTCTATTACATATTGGGTGTATGGAACGGTATCTGAGCGAATTTGAAACCCTTGTTTTATGCCTCACCCCACCTCACCTTTCCCGTTAAGCAGCCATAGTGTGTTTTCTAAACGTGTGACTCTGTTCTGTTTTGTAATTCAGTTCAAGTGTAGCGGTTTTTACATTCCCTCTATAAGTGATAGCTTATGATAAGTGTCTTTTTCTGTGTGACTTATTTCACTTAGAATCGTCATACCTAAATCCACTCATCTTGCTTCTACTAGCCTTATGACATTGATTTCATGTCTGAGTGATATTCCATTGTACATAAGGACCACAACTTCTTTATCCATTTTTCTCTTTCCTGGGATATTTAAGGTGTCATGAAGTGGAGGTTCTTGTCAACAGAGCAGCCCTAAACTTTGGGGTGCCTGTGTCTTGCTGATTTTTAGTTATCCCAATCTATACGCCCATGAGAGGACGTGCCCTATGCTCCCTAAGCTGTGTTTTTTCGATGTTTCAGGACACACCTTACACTTCTCCAGAGTGGCTGTTGGCAATTTACATCCCGCCCATCAGCGTAGCAAGGCTGCCATTTCTCCATGGCCTGTCCTGCATTTCTGGTTTTGACACTTTTTGCAGCATGGCCCTTTTGACCGATGGGAAGCGAGACTTCTTTGTAGCGCTGATTAGCCTTTCCAGGTTGCTTGGTTGGCCAAAAAGGGCGTATGCGTTTTTTCCTGAATATATTCAGGAAAAAACGCATACGCCCTGTTTGGCCAAGGGCATTATTGTCGACGTTTTACCACTTTTCATGTGCTTTTAAGGCGATTTGAATCTACCTCCTGAAACCTGTTTCCTGCAATTCTGCCTTGCTTTCAAATCCTCTTCGTTGCCTTCCCTCAATATATCTGTGGATGAGAGTTATCATTTATAGCTCTGCGGGTTTGTGAATTGCAGTGTCCCTGAGCTCCATTTTTCAACTGGCTTTTTTGGGAGCTGGCCGCAAAAGCGCGGAATTGCCTCAGGCCCTATTCTGCTTCTGGGCGGCAGGCTGAGCCTGTGGTTAATTCTTCTTACCGATGGGAAAATAGAGTGAGCTGTGCCTGTCCCAACACCTACATCTAGTCTCTCATTGGTTGCCCCTCTTCCCGTTCATCCTCAGGACAAATTGCAACCTGTAGGGAACAGGAGCTTAAAGGTGCTGATTCTCCAAGTAGGGAGATTGCTAGTAAAGTAGCTGGAAAGGTGAACCCGAGCACAAGGAGATGAGAAATGAGGTGCGTATTAGAAACCTTTCAAAATCACACGGTGTACCATCTTCTGGGTTTCTCATGCATGTTTTCGATGTAGGAAGATGCCCTTGAACCTGGAGATTTGGGACCCATGGGATGGGTACCAGGCAGTATTACTTTAAAGGGTCTGCGTTTGCTCACCCAACCTCACCCAACCTTTCAGCCCCAAGAGTGTCCACCCTTATGTCTCATCCAGCTGTGGGTCTAGATATGGTCAATCCAGGTTGCATCACAGCCTCTGAACGAATTTTGTAAGAATTTCTCTCTCTTTCACTGTCTTTGTTTTACGGGTTTTTAAAAGTAACTTATTTTTATAATGGGGTTTAGCTGCTTTTCACGGCTGTGTTTATGCGGCTTTACACCCACTTGACTCACTTCCAGACAGATATCAATACATAGGTTTTAAGATTCTTACTAGTCACATATATTCTTGTGCGGTGAATAGGGGGTGTTGAGTCCTGTTCACTGAGCAAGGAGTAGGTCTTGTCTATTACATATTGGGTGTATGGAACGGTATCTGAGCGAATTTGAAACCCTTGTTTTATGCCTCACCCCACCTCACCTTTCCCGTTAAGCAGCCATAGTGTGTTTTCTAAACGTGTGACTCTGTTCTGTTTTGTAATTCAGTTCAAGTGTAGCGGTTTTTACATTCCCTCTATAAGTGATAGCTTATGATAAGTGTCTTTTTCTGTGTGACTTATTTCACTTAGAATCGTCGTACCTAAATCCACTCATCTTGCTTCTACTAGCCTTATGACATTGATTTCATGTCTGAGTGATATTCCATTGTACATAAGGACCACAACTTCTTTATCCATTTTTCTCTTTCCTGGGATATTTAAGGTGTCATGAAGTGGAGGTTCTTGTCAACAGAGCAGCCCTAAACTTTGGGGTGCCTGTGTCTTGCTGATTTTTAGTTATCCCAATCTATACGCCCATGAGAGGACGTGCCCTATGCTCCCTAAGCTGTGTTTTTTCGATGTTTCAGGACACACCTTACACTTCTCCAGAGTGGCTGTTGGCAATTTACATCCCGCCCATCAGCGTAGCAAGGCTGCCATTTCTCCATGGCCTGTCCTGCATTTCTGGTTTTGACACTTTTTGCAGCATGGCCCTTTTGACCGATGGGAAGCGAGACTTCTTTGTAGCGCTGATTAGCCTTTCCAGGTTGCTTGGTTGGCCAAAAAGGGCGTATGCGTTTTTTCCTGAATATATTCAGGAAAAAACGCATACGCCCTGTTTGGCCAAGGGCATTATTGTCGACGTTTTACCACTTTTCATGTGCTTTTAAGGCGATTTGAATCTACCTCCTGAAACCTGTTTCCTGCAATTCTGCCTTGCTTTCAAATCCTCTTCGTTGCCTTCCCTCAATATATCTGTGGATGAGAGTTATCATTTATAGCTCTGCGGGTTTGTGAATTGCAGTGTCCCTGAGCTCCATTTTTCAACTGGCTTTTTTGGGAGCTGGCCGCAAAAGCGCGGAATTGCCTCAGGCCCTATTCTGCTTCTGGGCGGCAGGCTGAGCCTGTGGTTAATTCTTCTTACCGATGGGAAAATAGAGTGAGCTGTGCCTGTCCCAAAACCTACATCTAGTCTCTCATTGGTTGCCCCTCTTCCCGTTCATCCTCAGGACAAATTGCAACCTGTAGGGAACAGGAGCTTAAAGGTGCTGATTCTCCAAGTAGGGAGATTGCTAGTAAAGTAGCTGGAAAGGTGAACCCGAGCACAAGGAGATGAGAAATGAGGTGCGTATTAGAAACCTTTCAAAATCACACGGTGTACCATCTTCTGGGTTTCTCATGCATGTTTTCGATGTAGGAAGATGCCCTTGAACCTGGAGATTTGGGACCCATGGGATGGGTACCAGGCAGTATTACTTTAAAGGGTCTGCGTTTGCTCACCCAACCTCACCCAACCTTTCAGCCCCAAGAGTGTCCACCCTTATGTCTCATCCAGCTGTGGGTCTAGATATGGTCAATCCAGGTTGCATCACAGCCTCTGAACGAATTTTGTAAGAATTTCTCTCTCTTTCACTGTCTTTGTTTTACGGGTTTTTAAAAGTAACTTATTTTTATAATGGGGTTTAGCTGCTTTTCACGGCTGTGTTTATGCGGCTTTACACCCACTTGACTCACTTCCAGACAGATATCAATACATAGGTTTTAAGATTCTTACTAGTCACATATATTCTTGTGCGGTGAATAGGGGGTGTTGAGTCCTGTTCACTGAGCAAGGAGTAGGTCTTGTCTATTACATATTGGGTGTATGGAACGGTATCTGAGCGAATTTGAAACCCTTGTTTTATGCCTCACCCCACCTCACCTTTCCCGTTAAGCAGCCATAGTGTGTTTTCTAAACGTGTGACTCTGTTCTGTTTTGTAATTCAGTTCAAGTGTAGCGGTTTTTACATTCCCTCTATAAGTGATAGCTTATGATAAGTGTCTTTTTCTGTGTGACTTATTTCACTTAGAATCGTCGTACCTAAATCCACTCATCTTGCTTCTACTAGCCTTATGACATTGATTTCATGTCTGAGTGATATTCCATTGTACATAAGGACCACAACTTCTTTATCCATTTTTCTCTTTCCTGGGATATTTAAGGTGTCATGAAGTGGAGGTTCTTGTCAACAGAGCAGCCCTAAACTTTGGGGTGCCTGTGTCTTGCTGATTTTTAGTTTTCCCAATTTATACGCCCATGAGAGGACGTGCCCTATGCTCCTAGAGCTGTGTTTTTTCGATGTTTCAGGACACACCTTACACTTCTCCAGAGTGGCTGTTGGCAATTTACATCCCGCCCATCAGCGTAGCAAGGCTGCCATTTCTCCAGGGCCTGTCCTGCATTTCTGGTTTTGACACTTTTTGCAGCATGGCCCTTTTGACCGATGGGAAGGGAGACTTCTTTGTAGCGCTGATTAGCCTTTCCAGGTTGCTTGGTTGGCCAAACAGGGCGTATGCGTTTTTTCCTGAATATATTCAGGAAAAAACGCATACGCCCTGTTTGGCCAAGGGCATCATTGTCGACGTTTTACCACTTTTCATGTGCTTTAAAGGCGATTCGAATCTACCTCCTGAAACCTGTTTCCTGCAATCCTGCCTAGCTTTCAAATCCTCTTCGTTGCCTTCCCTCAATATATCTGTGGATGAGAGTTATCATTTATAGCTCTGCGGGTTTGTGAATTGCAGTGTCCCTGAGCTCCATTTTTCAACTGGCTTTTTTGGGAGCTGGCCGCAAAAGCGCGGAATTGCCTCAGGCCCTATTCTGCTTCTGGGCGGCAGGCTGAGCCTGTGGTTAATTCTTCTTACCGATGGGAAAATAGAGTGAGCTGTGCCTGTCCCAACACCTACATCTAGTCTCTCATTGGTTGCCCCTCTTCCCGTTCATCCTCAGGACAAATTGCAACCTGTAGGGAACAGGAGCTTAAAGGTGCTGATTCTCCAAGTAGGGAGATTGCTAGTAAAGTAGCTGGAAAGGTGAACCCGAGCACAAGGAGATGAGAAATGAGGTGCGTATTAGAAACCTTTCAAAATCACACGGTGTACCATCTTCTGGGTTTCTCATGCATGTTTTCGATGTAGGAAGATGCCCTTGAACCTGGAGATTTGGGACCCATGGGATGGGTACCAGGCAGTATTACTTTAAAGGGTCTGCGTTTGCTCACCCAACCTCACCCAACCTTTCAGCCCCAAGAGTGTCCACCCTTATGTCTCATCCAGCTGTGGGTCTAGATATGGTCAATCCAGGTTGCATCACAGCCTCTGAACGAATTTTGTAAGAATTTCTCTCTCTTTCACTGTCTTTGTTTTACGGGTTTTTAAAAGTAACTTATTTTTATAATGGGGTTTAGCTGCTTTTCACGGCTGTGTTTATGCGGCTTTACACCCACTTGACTCACTTCCAGACAGATATCAATACATAGGTTTTAAGATTCTTACTAGTCACATATATTCTTGTGCGGTGAATAGGGGGTGTTGAGTCCTGTTCACTGAGCAAGGAGTAGGTCTTGTCTATTACATATTGGGTGTATGGAACGGTATCTGAGCGAATTTGAAACCCTTGTTTTATGCCTCACCCCACCTCACCTTTCCCGTTAAGCAGCCATAGTGTGTTTTCTAAACGTGTGACTCTGTTCTGTTTTGTAATTCAGTTCAAGTGTAGCGGTTTTTACATTCCCTCTATAAGTGATAGCTTATGATAAGTGTCTTTTTCTGTGTGACTTATTTCACTTAGAATCGTCGTACCTAAATCCACTCATCTTGCTTCTACTAGCCTTATGACATTGATTTCATGTCTGAGTGATATTCCATTGTACATAAGGACCACAACTTCTTTATCCATTTTTCTCTTTCCTGGGATATTTAAGGTGTCATGAAGTGGAGGTTCTTGTCAACAGAGCAGCCCTAAACTTTGGGGTGCCTGTGTCTTGCTGATTTTTAGTTTTCCCAATTTATACGCCCATGAGAGGACGTGCCCTATGCTCCTAGAGCTGTGTTTTTTCGATGTTTCAGGACACACCTTACACTTCTCCAGAGTGGCTGTTGGCAATTTACATCCCGCCCATCAGCGTAGCAAGGCTGCCATTTCTCCAGGGCCTGTCCTGCATTTCTGGTTTTGACACTTTTTGCAGCATGGCCCTTTTGACCGATGGGAAGGGAGACTTCTTTGTAGCGCTGATTAGCCTTTCCAGGTTGCTTGGTTGGCCAAACAGGGCGTATGCGTTTTTTCCTGAATATATTCAGGAAAAAACGCATACGCCCTGTTTGGCCAAGGGCATCATTGTCGACGTTTTACCACTTTTCATGTGCTTTAAAGGCGATTCGAATCTACCTCCTGAAACCTGTTTCCTGCAATCCTGCCTAGCTTTCAAATCCTCTTCGTTGCCTTCCCTCAATATATCTGTGGATGAGAGTTATCATTTATAGCTCTGCGGGTTTGTGAATTGCAGTGTCCCTGAGCTCCATTTTTCAACTGGCTTTTTTGGGAGCTGGCCGCAAAAGCGCGGGATTGCCTCAGGCCCTATTCAGCTTCTGGCCGGCAGGCTGAGCCTGTGGTTAATTCTTCTTCCCGATGGGAAAATAGAGTGACCTGTGCCTGTCCCAACACCAAGATCTAGTCTCTCATTGGTTTCCCCTCTTCCCGTTCATCCTCAGGACAAATTGCAACCTGTAGGGAACAGGAGCTTAAAGGTGCTGATTCTCCAAGTAGGGAGATTGCTAGTAAAGTAGCTGGAAAGGCGAACCCGAGCACAAGGAGATGAGAAATGAGGTGCGTATTAGAAACCTTTCAAAATCACACGGTGTACCATCTTCTGGGTTTCTCATGCATGTTTTCGATGTAGGAAGATGCCCTTGAACCTGGAGATTTGGGACCCATGGGATGGATACCAGGCAGTATTACTTTAAAGGGTCTGCGTTTGCTCACCCAACCTCACCCAACCGTTCAGCCCCAAGAGTGTCCACCCTTATGTCTCATCCAGCTGTGGGTCTAGATATGGTCAATCCAGGTTGCATCAGAGCCTCTGAACGAATTTTGTAATAATTTCTCTCGCTTTCACTGTCTTTGTTTTACGGGTTTTTAAAAGTAATTTATTTTTATAATGGGGTTTAGCTGCTTTTCACGGCTGTGTTTATGCAGCTTTACACCCACTTGACTCACTTCCAGACAGATATCAATACATAGGTTTTAAGATTCTTACTAGTCACATATATTCTTGTGCGGTGAATAGGGGGTGTTGAGTCCAGTTCACTGAGCAAGGAGTAGGTCTTGTCTATTACATATTGGGTGTATGGAACGGTATCTGAGCGAATTTGAAACCCTTGTTTTATGCCTCACCCCACCTCACCTTTCCCGTTAAGCAGCCATAGTGTGTTTTCTAAACGTGTGACTCTGTTCTGTTTTGTAATTCAGTTCAAGTGTAGCGGTTTTTACATTCCCTCTCTAAGTGATAGCTTATGATAAGTGTCTTTTTCTGTGTGACTTATTTCACTTAGAATCATCGTACCTAAATCCACTCATCTTGCTTCTACTAGCGTTATGACATTGATTTCATGTCTGAGTGATATTCCATTGTACATAAGGACCACAACTTCTTTATCCATTTTTCTCTTTCCTGGGATATTTAAGGTGTCATGAAGTGGAGGTTCTTGTCAACAGAGCAGCCCTAAACTTTGGGGTACCTGTGTCTTGCTGATTTTTAGTTTTCCCAATTTATACGCCCATGAGAGGACGTGCCCTATGCTCCCTAAGCTGTGTTTTTTCGATGTTTCAGGACACACCGTACACTTCTCCAGAGTGGCTGTTGGCAATTTACATCCCGCCCATCAGCGTAGCAAGGCTGCCATTTCTCCATGGCCTGTCCTGCATTTCTGGTTTTGACACTTTTTGCAGCATGGCCCTTTTGACCGATGGAAACGAGACTTCTTTGTAGCGCTGATTAGCCTTTCCAGGTTGCTTGGTTGGCCAAAAAGGGCGTATGCGTTTTTTCCTGAATATATTCAGGAAAAAACGCATACGCCCTGTTTGGCCAAGGGCATTATTGTCGACGTTTTACCACTTTTCATGTGCTTTTAAGGCGATTTGAATCTACCTCCTGAAACCTGTTTCCTGCAATTCTGCCTTGCTTCCAAATCCTCTTCGTTGCCTTCCCTCAATATATCTGTGGATGAGAGTTATCATTTATAGCTCTGCGGGTTTGTGAATTGCAGTGTCCCTGAGCTCCATTTTTCAACTGGCTTTTTTGGGAGCTGGCCGCAAAAGCGCGGAATTGCCTCAGGCCCTATTCTGCTTCTGGGCAGCAGGCTGAGCCTGTGGTTAATTCTTCTTACCGATGGGAAAATAGAGTGAGCTGTGCCTGTCCCAACACCTATATCTAGTCTCTCATTGGTTGCCCCTCTTCCCGTTCATCCTCAGGACAAATTGCAACCTGTAGGGAACAGGAGCTTAAAGGTGCTGATTCTCCAAGTAGGGAGATTTCTAGTAAAATAGCTGGAAAGGCGAACCCGAGCACAAGGAGATGAGAAATGAGGTGCGTATTAGAGACCTTTGAAAATCACACGGTGTACCATCTTCTGGGTTTCTCATGCATGTTTTCGATGTAGGAAGATGCCCTTGAACCTGGAGATTTGGGACCCATGGGATGGGTACCAGGCAGTATTACTTTAAAGGGTCTGCGTTTGCTCACCCAACCTCACCCAACCTTTCAGCCCCAAGAGTGTCCACCCTTATGTCTCATCCAGCTGTGGGTCTAGATATGGTCAATCCAGGTTGCATCACAGCCTCTGAACGAATTTTGTAAGAATTTCTCTCTCTTTCACTGTCTTTGTTTTACGGGTTTTTAAAAGTAATTTATTTTTATAATGGGGTTTAGCTGCTTTTCACGGCTGTGTTTATGCAGCTTTACACCCACTTGACCCACTTCCTCACAGATATCAATACATAGGTTTTAAGATTCTTACTAGTCACATATATTCTTGTGCGGTGAATAGGGGGTGTTGAGTCCTGTTCACTGAGCAAGGCGTAGGTCTTGTCTATTACATATTGGGTGTATGGAACGGTATCTGAGCGAATTTGAAACCCTTGTTTTATGCCTCACCCCACCTCACCTTTCCCGTTAAGCAGCCATAGTGTGTTTTCTAAACGTGTGACTCTGTTCTGTTTTGTAATTCAGTTCAAGTGTAGCGGTTTTTACATTCCCTCTATAAGTGATAGCTTATGATAAGTGTCTTTTTCTGTGTGACTTATTTCACTTAGAATCGTCGTACCTAAATCCACTCATCTTGCTTCTACTAGCCTTATGACATTGATTTCATGTCTGAGTGATATTCCATTGTACATAAGGACCACAACTTCTTTATCCATTTTTCTCTTTCCTGGGATATTTAAGGTGTCATGAAGTGGAGGTTCTTGTCAACAGAGCAGCCCTAAACTTTGGGGTGCCTGTGTCTTGCTGATTTTTAGTTATCCCAATCTATACGCCCATGAGAGGACGTGCCCTATGCTCCCTAAGCTGTGTTTTTTCGATGTTTCAGGACACACCTTACACTTCTCCAGATTGGCTGTTGGCAATTTACATCCCGCCCATCAGCGTAGCAAGGCTGCCATTTCTCCATGGCCTGTCCTGCATTTCTGGTTTTGACACTTTTTGCAGCATGGCCCTTTTGACCGATGGGAAGCGAGACTTCTTTGTAGCGCTGATTAGCCTTTCCAGGTTGCTTGGTTGGCCAAAAAGGGCGTATGCGTTTTTTCCTGAATATATTCAGGAAAAAACGCATACGCCCTGTTTGGCCAAGGGCATTATTGTCGACGTTTTACCACTTTTCATGTGCTTTTAAGGCGATTTGAATCTACCTCCTGAAACCTGTTTCCTGCAATTCTGCCTTGCTTTCAAATCCTCTTCGTTGCCTTCCCTCAATATATCTGTGGATGAGAGTTATCATTTATAGCTCTGCGGGTTTGTGAATTGCAGTGTCCCTGAGCTCCATTTTTCAACTGGCTTTTTTGGGAGCTGGCCGCAAAAGCGCGGAATTGCCTCAGGCCCTATTCTGCTTCTGGGCGGCAGGCTGAGCCTGTGGTTAATTCTTCTTACCGATGGGAAAATAGAGTGAGCTGTGCCTGTCCCAACACCTACATCTAGTCTCTCATTGGTTGCCCCTCTTCCCGTTCATCCTCAGGACAAATTGCAACCTGTAGGGAACAGGAGCTTAAAGGTGCTGATTCTCCAAGTAGGGAGATTGCTAGTAAAGTAGCTGGAAAGGTGAACCCGAGCACAAGGAGATGAGAAATGAGGTGCGTATTAGAAACCTTTCAAAATCACACGGTGTACCATCTTCTGGGTTTCTCATGCATGTTTTCGATGTAGGAAGATGCCCTTGAACCTGGAGATTTGGGACCCATGGGATGGGTACCAGGCAGTATTACTTTAAAGGGTCTGCGTTTGCTCACCCAACCTCACCCAACCTTTCAGCCCCAAGAGTGTCCACCCTTATGTCTCATCCAGCTGTGGGTCTAGATATGGTCAATCCAGGTTGCATCACAGCCTCTGAACGAATTTTGTAAGAATTTCTCTCTCTTTCACTGTCTTTGTTTTACGGGTTTTTAAAAGTAATTTATTTTTATAATGGGGTTTAGCTGCTTTTCACGGCTGTGTTTATGCGGCTTTACACCCACTTGACTCACTTCCAGACAGATATCAATACATAGGTTTTAAGATTCTTACTAGTCACATATATTCTTGTGCGGTGAATAGGGGGTGTTGAGTCCTGTTCACTGAGCAAGGAGTAGGTCTTGTCTATTACATATTGGGTGTATGGAACGGTATCTGAGCGAATTTGAAACCCTTGTTTTATGCCTCACCCCACCTCACCTTTCCCGTTAAGCAGCCATAGTGTGTTTTCTAAACGTGTGACTCTGTTCTGTTTTGTAATTCAGTTCAAGTGTAGCGGTTTTTACATTCCCTCTCTAAGTGATAGCTTATGATAAGTGTCTTTTTCTGTGTGACTTATTTCACTTAGAATCATCGTACCTAAATCCACTCATCTTGCTTCTACTAGCGTTATGACATTGATTTCATGTCTGAGTGATATTCCATTGTACATAAGGACCACAACTTCTTTATCCATTTTTCTCTTTCCTGGGATATTTAAGGTGTCATGAAGTGGAGGTTCTTGTCAACAGAGCAGCCCTAAACTTTGGGGTACCTGTGTCTTGCTGATTTTTAGTTTTCCCAATTTATACGCCCATGAGAGGACGTGCCCTATGCTCCCTAAGCTGTGTTTTTTCGATGTTTCAGGACACACCGTACACTTCTCCAGAGTGGCTGTTGGCAATTTACATCCCGCCCATCAGCGTAGCAAGGCTGCCATTTCTCCATGGCCTGTCCTGCATTTCTGGTTTTGACACTTTTTGCAGCATGGCCCTTTTGACCGATGGAAACGAGACTTCTTTGTAGCGCTGATTAGCCTTTCCAGGTTGCTTGGTTGGCCAAAAAGGGCGTATGCGTTTTTTCCTGAATATATTCAGGAAAAAACGCATACGCCCTGTTTGGCCAAGGGCATTATTGTCGACGTTTTACCACTTTTCATGTGCTTTTAAGGCGATTTGAATCTACCTCCTGAAACCTGTTTCCTGCAATTCTGCCTTGCTTTCAAATCCTCTTCGTTGCCATCCCTCAATATATCTGTGGATGAGAGTTATCATTTATAGCTCTGCGGGTTTGTGAATTGCAGTGTCCCTGAGCTCCATTTTTCAACTGGCTTTTTTGGGAGCTGGCCGCAAAAGCGCGGAATTGCCTCAGGCCCTATTCTGCTTCTGGGCAGCAGGCTGAGCCTGTGGTTAATTCTTCTTACCGATTGGAAAATAGAGTGAGCTGTGCCTGTCCCAACACCTATATCTAGTCTCTCATTGGTTGCCCCTCTTCCCGTTCATCCTCAGGACAAATTGCAACCTGTAGGGAACAGGAGCTTAAAGGTGCTGATTCTCCAAGTAGGGAGATTTCTAGTAAAATAGCTGAAAAGGCGAACCCGAGCACAAGGAGATGAGAAATGAGGTGCGTATTAGAAACCTTTGAAAATCACACGGTGTACCATCTTCTGGGTTTCTCATGCATGTTTTCGATGTAGGAAGATGCCCTTGAACCTGGAGATTTGGGACCCATGGGATGGGTACCAGGCAGTATTACTTTAAAGGGTCTGCGTTTGCTCACCCAACCTCACCCAACCTTTCAGCCCCAAGAGTGTCCACCCTTATGTCTCATCCAGCTGTGGGTCTAGATATGGTCAATCCAGGTTGCATCACAGCCTCTGAACGAATTTTGTAAGAATTTCTCTCTCTTTCACTGTCTTTGTTTTACGGGTTTTTAAAAGTAATTTATTTTTATAATGGGGTTTAGCTGCTTTTCACGGCTGTGTTTATGCAGCTTTACACCCACTTGACCCACTTCCTGACAGATATCAATACATAGGTTTTAAGATTCTTACTAGTCACATATATTCTTGTGCGGTGAATAGGGGGTGTTGAGTCCTGTTCACTGAGCAAGGCGTAGGTCTTGTCTATTACATATTGGGTGTATGGAACGGTATCTGAGCGAATTTGAAACCCTTGTTTTATGCCTCACCCCACCTCACCTTTCCCGTTAAGCAGCCATAGTGTGTTTTCTAAACGTGTGACTCTGTTCTGTTTTGTAATTCAGTTCAAGTGTAGCGGTTTTTACATTCCCTCTATAAGTGATAGCTTATGATAAGTGTCTTTTTCTGTGTGACTTATTTCACTTAGAATCGTCGTACCTAAATCCACTCATCTTGCTTCTACTAGCCTTATGACATTGATTTCATGTCTGAGTGATATTCCATTGTACATAAGGACCACAACTTCTTTATCCATTTTTCTCTTTCCTGGGATATTTAAGGTGTCATGAAGTGGAGGTTCTTGTCAACAGAGCAGCCCTAAACTTTGGGGTGCCTGTGTCTTGCTGATTTTTAGTTATCCCAATCTATACGCCCATGAGAGGACGTGCCCTATGCTCCCTAAGCTGTGTTTTTTCGATGTTTCAGGACACACCTTACACTTCTCCAGAGTGGCTGTTGGCAATTTACATCCCGCCCATCAGCGTAGCAAGGCTTCCATTTCTCCAGGGCCTGTCCTGCATTTCTGGTTTTGACACTTTTTGCAGCATGGCCCTTTTGACCGATGGGAAGCGAGACTTCTTTGTAGCGCTGATTAGCCTTTCCAGGTTGCTTGGTTGGCCAAACAGGGCGTATGCGTTTTTTCCTGAATATATTCAGGAAAAAACGCATACGCCCTGTTTGGCCAAGGGCATCATTGTCGACGTTTTACCACTTTTCATGTGCTTTAAAGGCGATTCGAATCTACCTCCTGAAACCTGTTTCCTGCAATCCTGCCTTGCTTTCAAATCCTCTTCGTTGCCTTCCCTCAATATATCTGTGGATGAGAGTTATCATTTATAGCTCTGCGGGTTTGTGAATTGCAGTGTCCCTGAGCTCCATTTTTCAACTGGCTTTTTTGGGAGCTGGCCGCAAAAGCGCGGGATTGCCTCAGGCCCTATTCTGCTTCTGGGCGGCAGGCTGAGCCTGTGGTTAATTCTTTTTCCCGATGGGAAAATAGAGTGAGCTGTGCCTGTCCCAACACCTACATCTAGTCTCTCATTGGTTGCCCCTCTTCCCGTTCATCCTCAGGACAAATTGCAACCTGTAGGGAACAGGAGCTTAAAGGTGCTGATTCTCCAAGTAGGGAGATTGCTAGTAAAGTAGCTGGAAAGGCGAACCCGAGCACAAGGAGATGAGAAATGAGGTGCGTATTAGAAACCTTTCAAAATCACACGGTGTACCATCTTCTGGGTTTCTCATGCATGTTTTCGATGTAGGAAGATGCCCTTGAACCTGGAGATTTGGGACCCATGGGATGGGTACCAGGCAGTATTACTTTAAAGGGTCTGCATTTGCTCACCCAGCCTCACCCAACCTTTCAGCCCCAAGAGTGTCCACCCTTATGTCTCATCCAGCTGTGGGTCTAGATATGGTCAATCCAGGTTGCATCACAGCCTCTGAACGAATTTTGTAAGAATTTCTCTCTCTTTCACTGTCTTTGTTTTACGGGTTTTTAAAAGTAATTTATTTTTATAATGGGGTTTAGCTGCTTTTCACGGCTGTGTTTATGCGGCTTTACACCCACTTGACTCACTTCCAGACAGATATCAATACATAGGTTTTAAGATTCTTACTAGTCACATATATTCTTGTGCGGTGAATAGGGGGTGTTGAGTCCTGTTCACTGAGCAAGGAGTAGGTCTTGTCTATTACATATTGGGTGTATGGAACGGTATCTGAGCGAATTTGAAACCCTTGTTTTATGCCTCATCCCACCTCACCTTTCCCGTTAAGCAGCCATAGTGTGTTTTCTAAACGTGTGACTCTGTTCTGTTTTGTAATTCAGTTCAAGTGTAGCGGTTTTTACATTCCCTCTATAAGTGATAGCTTATGATAAGTGTCTTTTTCTGTGTGACTTATTTCACTTAGAATCGTCGTACCTAAATCCACTCATCTTGCTTCTACTAGCCTTATGACATTGATTTCATGTCTGAGTGATATTCCATTGTACATAAGGACCAAAACTTCTTTATCCATTTTTCTCTTTCCTGGGATATTTAAGGTGTCATGAAGTGGAGGTTCTTGTCAACAGAGCAGCCCTAAACTTTGGGGTGCCTGTGTCTTGCTGATTTTTAGTTTTCCCAATTTATACGCCCATGAGAGGACGTGCCCTATGCTCCCTAAGCTGTGTTTTTTCGATGCTACAGGACACACCGTACACTTCTCCAGAGTGGCTGTTGGCAATTTACATCCCGCCCATCAGCGTAGCAAGGCTGCCATTTCTCCATGGCCTGTCCTGCATTTCTGGTTTTGACACTTTTTGCAGCATGGCCCTTTTGACCGATGGGAAGCGAGACTTCTTTGTAGCGCTGATTAGCCTTTCCAGGTTGCTTGGTTGGCCAAAAAGGGCGTATGCGTTTTTTCCTGAATATATTCAGGAAAAAACGCATACGCCCTGTTTGGCCAAGGGCATTATTGTCGACGTTTTACCACTTTTCATGTGCTTTTAAGGCGATTTGAATCTACCTCCTGAAACCTGTTTCCTGCAATTCTGCCTTGCTTTCAAATCCTCTTCGTTGCCTTCCCTCAATATATCTGTGGATGAGAGTTATCATTTATAGCTCTGCGGGTTTGTGAATTGCAGTGTCCCTGAGCTCCATTTTTCAACTGGCTTTTTTGGGAGCTGGCCGCAAAAGCGCGGAATTGCCTAAGGCCCTATTCTGCTTCTGGGCGGCAGGCTGAGCCTGTGGTTAATTCTTCTTACCGATGGGAAAATAGAGTGAGCTGTGCCTGTCCCAACACCTACATCTAGTCTCTCATTGGTTGCCCCTCTTCCCGTTCATCCTCAGGACAAATTGCAACCTGTAGGGAACAGGAGCTTAAAGGTGCTGATTCTCCAAGTAGGGAGATTGCTAGTAAAGTAGCTGGAAAGGTGAACCCGAGCACAAGGAGATGAGAAATGAGGTGCGTATTAGAAACCTTTCAAAATCACATGGTGTACCATCTTCTGGGTTTCTCATGCATGTTTTCGATGTAGGAAGATGCCCTTGAACCTGGAGATTTGGGACCCATGGGATGGGTACCAGGCAGTATTACTTTAAAGGGTCTGCGTTTGCTCACCCAACCTCACCCAACCTTTCAGCCCCAAGAGTGTCCACCCTTATGTCTCATCCAGCTGTGGGTCTAGATATGGTCAATCCAGGTTGCATCACAGCCTCTGAACGAATTTTGTAAGAATTTCTCTCTCTTTCACTGTCTTTGTTTTACGGGTTTTTAAAAGTAATTTATTTTTATAATGGGGTTTAGCTGCTTTTCACGGCTGTGTTTATGCGGCTTTACACCCACTTGACTCACTTCCAGACAGATATCAATACATAGGTTTTAAGATTCTTACTAGTCACATATATTCTTGTGCGGTGAATAGGGGGTGTTGAGTCCTGTTCACTGAGCAAGGAGTAGGTCTTGTCTATTACATATTGGGTGTATGGAACGGTATCTGAGCGAATTTGAAACCCTTGTTTTATGCCTCACCCCACCTCACCTTTCCCGTTAAGCAGCCATAGTGTGTTTTCTAAACGTGTGACTCTGTTCTGTTTTGTAATTCAGTTCAAGTGTAGCGGTTTTTACATTCCCTCTATAAGTGATAGCTTATGATAAGTGTCTTTTTCTGTGTGACTTATTTCACTTAGAATCGTCGTACCTAAATCCACTCATCTTGCTTCTACTAGCCTTATGACATTGATTTCATGTCTGAGTGATATTCCATTGTACATAAGGACCACAACTTCTTTATCCATTTTTCTCTTTCCTGGGATATTTAAGGTGTCATGAAGTGGAGGTTCTTGTCAACAGAGCAGCCCTAAACTTTGGGGTGCCTGTGTCTTGCTGATTTTTAGTTTTCCCAATTTATACGCCCATGAGAGGACGTGCCCTATGCTCCTAGAGCTGTGTTTTTTCAATGTTTCAGGACACACCTTACACTTCTCCAGAGTGGCTGTTGGCAATTTACATCCCGCCCATCAGAGTAGCAAGGCTGCCATTTCTCCAGGGCCTGTCCTGCATTTCTGGTTTTGACACTTTTTGCAGCATGGCCCTTTTGACCGATGGGAAGCGAGACTTCTTTGTAGCGCTGATTAGCCTTTCCAGGTTGCTTGGTTGGCCAAACAGGGCGTATGCGTTTTTTCCTGAATATATTCAGGAAAAAACGCATACGCCCTGTTTGGCCAAGGGCATCATTGTCGACGTTTTACCACTTTTCATGTGCTTTAAAGGCGATTCGAATCTACCTCCTGAAACCTGTTTCCTGCAATTCTGCCTTGCTTTCAAATCCTCTTCGTTGCCTTCCCTCAATATATCTGTGGATGAGAGTTATCATTTATAGCTCTGCGGGTTTGTGAATTGCAGTGTCCCTGAGCTCCATTTTTCAACTGGCTTTTTTGGGAGCTGGCCGCAAAAGTGCGGGATTGCCTCAGGCCCTATTCTGCTTCTGGCCGGCAGGCTGAGCCTGTGGTTAATTCTTCTTCCCGATGGGAAAATAGAGTGACCTGTGCCTGTCCCAACACCAAGATCTAGTCTCTCATTGGTTTCCCCTCTTCCCGTTCATCCTCAGGACAAATTGCAACCTGTAGGGAACAGGAGCTTAAAGGTGCTGATTCTCCAAGTAGGGAGATTGCTCGTAAAGTAGCTGGAAAGGCGAACCCGAGCACAAGGAGATGAGAAATGAGGTGCGTATTAGAAACCTTTCAAAATCACACGGTGTACCATCTTCTGGGTTTCTCATGCATGTTTTCGATGTAGGAAGATGCCCTTGAACCTGGAGATTTGGGACCCATGGGATGGATACCAGGCAGTATTACTTTAAAGGGTCTGCGTTTGCTCACCCAACCTCACCCAACCGTTAAGCCCCAAGAGTGTCCACCCTTATGTCTCATCCAGCTGTGGGTCTAGATATGGTCAATCCAGGTTGCATCAGAACCTATGAACGAATTTTGTAATAATTTCTCTCGCTTTCACTGTCTTTGTTTTACGGGTTTTTAAAAGTAATTTATTTTTATAATGGGGTTTAGCTGCTTTTCACGGCTGTGTTTATGCAGCTTTACACCCACTTGACTCACTTCCAGACAGATATCAATACATAGGTTTTAAGATTCTTACTAGTCACATATATTCTTGTGCGGTGAATAGGGGGTGTTGAGTCCAGTTCACTGAGCAAGGAGTAGGTCTTGTCTATTACATATTGGGTGTATGGAACGGTATCTGAGCGAATTTGAAACCCTTGTTTTATGCCTCACCCCACCTCACCTTTCCCGTTAAGCAGCCATAGTGTGTTTTCTAAACGTGTGACTCTGTTCTGTTTTGTAATTCAGTTCAAGTGTAGCGGTTTTTACATTCCCTCTATAAGTGATAGCTTATGATAAGTGTCTTTTTCTGTGTGACTTATTTCACTTAGAATCATCGTACCTAAATCCACTCATCTTGCTTCTACTAGCGTTATGACATTGATTTCATGTCTGAGTGATATTCCATTGTACATAAGGACCACAACTTCTTTATCCATTTTTCTCTTTCCTGGGATATTTAACGTGTCATGAAGTGGAGGTTCTTGTCAACAGAGCAGCCCTAAACTTTGGGGTACCTGTGTCTTGCTGATTTTTAGTTTTCCCAATTTATACGCCCATGAGAGGACGTGCCCTATGCTCCCTAAGCTGTGTTTTTTCGATGTTTCAGGACACACCGTACACTTCTCCAGAGTGGCTGTTGGCAATTTACATCCCGCCCATCAGCGTAGCAAGGCTGCCATTTCTCCATGGCCTGTCCTGCATTTCTGGTTTTGACACTTTTTGCAGCATGGCCCTTTTGACCGATGGAAACGAGACTTCTTTGTAGCGCTGATTAGCCTTTCCAGGTTGCTTGGTTGGCCAAAAAGGGCGTATGCGTTTTTTCCTGAATATATTCAGGAAAAAACGCATACGCCCTTTTTGGCCAAGGGCATTATTGTCGACGTTTTACCACTTTTCATGTGCTTTTAAGGCGATTTGAATCTACCTCCTGAAAACTGTTTCCTGCAATTCTGCCTTGCTTTCAAATCCTCTTCGTTGCCTTCCCTCAATATATCTGTGGATGAGAGTTATCATTTATAGCTCTGCGGGTTTGTGAATTGCAGTGTCCCTGAGCTCCATTTTTCAACTGGCTTTTTTGGGAGCTGGCCGCAAAAGCGCGGGATTGCCTCAGGCCCTATTCTGCTTCTGGGCGGCAGGCTGAGCCTGTGGTTAATTCTTTTTCCCGATGGGAAAATAGAGTGAGCTGTGCCTGTCCCAACACCTACATCTAGTCTCTCATTGGTTGCCCCTCTTCCCGTTCATCCTCAGGACAAATTGCAACCTGTAGGGAACAGGAGCTTAAAGGTGCTGATTCTCCAAGTAGGGAGATTGCTAGTAAAGTAGCTGGAAAGGCGAACCCGAGCACAAGGAGATGAGAAATGAGGTGCGTATTAGAAACCTTTCAAAATCACACGGTGTACCATCTTCTGGGTTTCTCATGCATGTTTTCGATGTAGGAAGATGCCCTTGAACCTGGAGATTTGGGACCCATGGGATGGGTACCAGGCAGTATTACTTTAAAGGGTCTGCGTTTGCTCACCCAGCCTCACCCAACCTTTCAGCCCGAAGAGTGTCCACCCTTATGTCTCATCCAGCTGTGGGTCTAGATATGGTCAATCCAGGTTGCATCACAGCCTCTGAACGAATTTTGTAAGAATTTCTCTCTCTTTCACTGTCTTTGTTTTATGGGTTTTTAAAAGTAATTTATTTTTATAATGGGGTTTAGCTGCTTTTCACGGCTGTGTTTATGCGTCTTTACACCCACTTGACTCACTTCCAGACAGATATCAATACATAGGTTTTAAGATTCTTACTAGTCACATATATTCTTGTGCGGTGAATAGGGGGTGTTGAGTCCTGTTCACTGAGCAAGGAGTAGGTCTTGTCTATTACATATTGGGTGTATGGAACGGTATCTGAGCGAATTTGAAACCCTTGTTTTATGCCTCACCCCACCTCACCTTTCCCGTTAAGCAGGCATAGTGTGTTTTCTAAACGTGTGACTCTGTTCTGTTTTGTAATTCAGTTCAAGTGTAGCGGTTTTTACATTCCCTCTATAAGTGATAGCTTATGATAAGTGTCTTTTTCTGTGTGACTTATTTCACTTAGAATCATCGTACCTAAGTCCACTCATCTTGCTTCTACTAGCGTTATGACATTGATTTCATGTCTGAGTGATATTTCATTGTACATAAGGACCAAAACTTCTTTATCCATTTTTCTCTTTCCTGGGATATTTAAGGTGTCATGAAGTGGAGGTTCTTCTCAACAGAGCAGCCTTAAACTTTGGGGTACCTGTGTCTTGCTGATTTTTAGTTTTCCCAATTTATACGCCCATGAGAGGACGTGCCCTATGCTCCCTAAGCTGTGTTTTTTCGATGTTTCAGGACACACCGTACACTTCTCCAGAGTGGCTGTTGGCAATTTACATCCCGCCCATCAGCGTAGCAAGGCTGCCATTTCTCCATGGCCTGTCCTGCATTTCTGGTTTTGACACTTTTTGCAGCATGGCCCTTTTGACGGATGGAAACGAGACTTCTTTGTAGCGCTGATTAGCCTTTCCAGGTTGCTTGGTTGGCCAAAAAGGGCGTATGCGTTTTTTCCTGAATATATTCAGGAAAAAACGCATACGCCCTGTTTGGCCAAGGGCATGATTGTCGACGTTTTACCACTTTTCATGTGCTTTTAAGGCGATTTGAATCTACCTCCTGAAAACTGTTTCCTGCAATTCTGCCTTGCTTTCAAATCCTCTTCGTTGCCTTCCCTCAATATATCTGTGGATGAGAGTTATCATTTATAGCTCTGCGGGTTTGTGAATTGCAGTGTCCCTGAGCTCCATTTTTCAACTGGCTTTTTTGGGAGCTGGCCGCAAAAGCGCGGGATTGCCTCAGGCCCTATTCTGCTTCTGGGCGGCAGGCTGAGCCTGTGGTTAATTCTTTTTCCCGATGGGAAAATAGAGTGAGCTGTGCCTGTCCCAACACCTACATCTAGTCTCTCATTGGTTGCCCCTCTTCCCGTTCATCCTCAGGACAAATTGCAACCTGTAGGGAACAGGAGCTTAAAGGTGCTGATTCTCCAAGTAGGGAGATTGCTAGTAAAGTAGCTGGAAAGGCGAACCCGAGCACAAGGAGATGAGAAATGAGGTGCGTATTAGAAACCTTTCAAAATCACACGGTGTACCATCTTCTGGGTTTCTCATGCATGTTTTCGATGTAGGAAGATGCCCTTGAACCTGGAGATTTGGGACCCATGGGATGGGTACCAGGCAGTATTACTTTAAAGGGTCTGCGTTTGCTCACCCAGCCTCACCCAACCTTTCAGCCCCAAGAGTGTCCACCCTTATGTCTCATCCAGCTGTGGGTCTAGATATGGTCAATCCAGGTTGCATCACAGCCTCTGAACGAATTTTGTAAGAATTTCTCTCTCTTTCACTGTCTTTGTTT
The DNA here is from genome assembly GCF_028021215.1 of Eschrichtius robustus. Lineage (NCBI taxonomy): Eukaryota > Metazoa > Chordata > Mammalia > Artiodactyla > Eschrichtiidae > Eschrichtius > Eschrichtius robustus. The sequence continues at coordinate 100,766 of NW_027175323.1, forward strand.
TACGGGTTTTTAAAAGTAATTTATTTTTATAATGGGGTTTAGCTGCTTTTCACGGCTGTGTTTATGCGGCTTTACACCCACTTGACTCACTTCCAGACAGATATCAATACATAGGTTTTAAGATTCTTACTAGTCACATATATTCTTGTGCGGTGAATAGGGGGTGTTGAGTCCTGTTCACTGAGCAAGGAGTAGGTCTTGTCTATTACATATTGGGTGTATGGAACGGTATCTGAGCGAATTTGAAACCCTTGTTTTATGCCTCACCCCACCTCACCTTTCCCGTTAAGCAGGCATAGTGTGTTTTCTAAACGTGTGACTCTGTTCTGTTTTGTAATTCAGTTCAAGTGTAGCGGTTTTTACATTCCCTCTATAAGTGATAGCTTATGATAAGTGTCTTTTTCTGTGTGACTTATTTCACTTAGAATCGTCGTACCTAAATCCACTCATCTTGCTTCTACTAGCCTTATGACATTGATTTCATGTCTGAGTGATATTCCATTGTACATAAGGACCTCAACTTCTTTATCCATTTTTCTCTTTCCTGGGATATTTAAGGTGTCATGAAGTGGAGGTTCTTGTCAACAGAGCAGCCCTAAACTTTGGGGTGCCTGTGTCTTGATGATTTTTAGTTTTCCCAATTTATACGCCCATGAGAGGACGTGCCCTATGCTCCTAGAGCTGTGTTTTTTCGATGTTTCAGGACACACCGTACACTTCTCCAGAGTGGCTGTTGGCAATTTACATCCCGCCCAACAGCGTAGCAAGGCTGCCATTTCTCCATAGCCTGTCCTGCATTTCTGGTTTTGACACTTTTTGCAGCATGGCCCTTTTGACCGATGGGAAGCGAGACTTCTTTGTAGCTCTGATTAACCTTTCCAGGTTGCTTAGTTGGCCAAACAGGGCGTATGCGTTTTTTCCTGAATATATTCAGGAAAAAACGCATACGCCCTGTTTGGCCAAGGGCATCATTGTCGACTTTTTACCACTTTTCATGTGCTTTAAAGGCGATTCGAATCTACCTCCTGAAACCTGTTTCCTGCAATTCTGCCTTGCTTTCAAATCCTCTTCGTTGCCTTCCCTCAATATATCTGTGGATGAGAGTTATCATTTATAGCTCTGCGGGTTTGTGATTTGCAGTGTCCCTGAGCTCCATTTTTTACTGGCTTTTTTGGGAGCTGGCCGAAAAAGCGCGGGATTGCCTCAGGCCCTATTCTGCTTCTGGGCGGCAGGCTGAGCCTGTGGTTAATTCTTCTTCCCGATGGGAAAATAGAGTGACCTGTGCCTGTCCCAACACCTAGATCTAGTCTCTCATTGGTTTCCCCTCTTCCCGTTCATCCTCAGGACACATTGCAACCTGTAGGGAACAGGAGTTTAAAGGTGCTGATTCTCCAAGTAGGGAGATTGCTAGTAAAGTAGCTGGAAAGGCGAACCCGAGCACAAGGAGATGAGAAATGAGGTGCGTATTAGAAACCTTTCAAAATCACACGGTGTACCATCTTCTGGGTTTCTCATGCATGTTTTCGATGTAGGAAGATGCCCTTGAACCTGGAGATTTGGGACCCATGGGATGGGTACCACGCAGTATTACTTTAAAGGGTCTGCATTTGCTCACCCAACCTCACCCAACCTCTCAGCCCCAAGAGTATCCACCCTTATGTCTCATCCAGGTGTGGGTCTAGATATGGTCAATCCAGGTTGCATCACAGCCTCTGAACGAATTTTGTAAGAATTTCTCTCTCTTTCACTGTCTTTGTTTTACGCGTTTTTAAAAGTAATTTATTTTTATAATGGGGTTTAGCTGCTTTTCACGGCTGTGTTTATGCGGCTTTACACCCACTTGACTCACTTCCAGACAGATATCAATACATAGGTTTTAAGATTCTTACTAGTCACATATATTCTTGTGCGGTGAATAGGGGGTGTTGAGTCCAGTTCACTGAGCAAGGAGTAGGTCTTGTCTATTACATATTGGGTGTATGGAACGGTATCTGAGCGAATTTGAAACCCTTGTTTTATGCATCACCCCACCTCACCTTTCCCGCTCAGCAGCCATAGTGTGTTTTCTAAACGTGTGACTCTGTTCTGTTTTGTAATTCAGTTCAAGTGTTGCGGTTTTTACATTCCCTCTATAAGTGATACCTTATGATAAGTGTCTTTTTCTGCGTGACTTATTTCACTTAGAATCGTCGTACCTAAATCCACTCATCTTGCTTCTACTAGCCTTATGACATTGATTTCATGTCTGAGTGATATTCCATTGTACATAAGGACCACAACTTCTTTATCCATTTTTCTCTTTCCTGGGATATTTAAGGTGTCATGAAGTGGAGGTTTTTGTCAACAGAGCAGCCCTAAACTTTGTGGTGCCTGTGTCTTGCTGATTTTTAGTTTTCCCAATTTATACGCCCATGAGTGGACGTGCCCTATGCTCCCTAACTGTGTTTTTTCGATGTTTCAGGACACACCGTACACTTCTTCAGAGTGGCTGTTGGCAATTTACATCCCGCCCATCAGCGTAGCAAGGCTGCCATTTCTCCATGGCCTGTCCTGCATTTCTGGTTTTGACACTTTTTGCAGCATGACCCTTTTGACCGATGGGAAGCGAAACTTCTTTGTAGCGCTTATTTGCCTTTCCATGTTGCTTGGTTGGCCAAAAAGGGCGTATGCGTTTTTTCCTGAATATATTCAGGAAAAAACGCATACGCCCTTTTTGGCCAAGGGCATCATTGTCGACGTTTTGCCGCTTTTCATGTGCTTTAATGGCGATTCGAATATACCTCCTGAAATCTGTTTCCTGCAATTCTGCCTTGCTTTCAAATCCTCTTCGTTGCCTTCCCTCAATATATCTGTGGATGACAGTTATCATTTATAACTCTGCGGGTTTGTGAATTGCAGTGTCCCTGAGCTCCATTTTTCAACTCGCTTTTTTTGTAGCTGGCCGCAAAAGCGCGGCATTGCCTCAGGCCCTATTCTGGTTCCCGGCGGGAGGCTGAGCCTGTGTTTAATTCTTCTTCCTGATGGGAAAATAGAGTGACCTGTGCCTGTCCCAACACCTAGATCTAGTCTCTCATTGGTTGCCCCTCTTCCCGTTCATCCTCAGGACAAATTGCAACCTGTAGGGAACAGGAGCTTAAAGGTGCTGATTCTCCAAGTAGGGAGATTGCTAGTAAAGTAGCTGGAAAGGCGAACCCGAGCACAAGGAGATGAGAAATGAGGTGCGTATTAGAAACCTTTCAAAATCACACGGTGTACCATCTTCTGGGTTTCTCATGCATGTTTTCGATGTAGGAAGATGCCCTTGAACCTGGAGATTTGGGACCCATGGGATGGGTACCACGCAGTATTACTTTAAAGGGTCTGAGTTTGCTCACCCAACCTCACCCAACCTCTAAGCCCCAAGAGTGTCCACCCTTATGTCTCATCCAGCTGTGGGTGTTGATATGGTCAATCCAGGTTGCATCACAGCCTCTGAACGAATTTTGTAAGAATTTCTCTCTCTTTCACTGTCTTTGTTTTACGGGTTTTTAAAAGTAATTTATTTTTATAATGGGGTTTAGCTGCTTTTCACGGCTGTGTTTATGCGGCTTTACACCCACTTGACTCACTTCCAGACAGATATCAATACATAGGTTTTAAGATTCTTACTAGTCACATATATTCTTGTGCGGTGAATAGGGGGAGTTGAGTCCAGTTCACTGAGCAAGGAGTAGGTCTTGTCTATTACATATTGGGTGTATGGAACGGTATCTGAGCGAATTTGAAACCCTTGTTTTATGCATCACCCCACCTCACCTTTCCCGTTAAGCAGCCATAGTGTGTTTTCTAAACGTGTGACTCTGTTCTGTTTTGTAATTCAGTTCAAGTGTAGCGGTTTTTACATTCCCTCTATAAGTGAGAGCTTATGATAAGTGTCTTTTTCTGTGTGACTTATTTCACTTAGAATCGTCATACCTAAATCCACTCATCTTGCTTCTACTAGCCTTATGACATTGATATCATGTCTGAGTGATATTCCTTTGTACATAAGGACCACAACTTCTTTATCCATTTTTCTCTTTCCTGGGATATTTAAGGTGTCATGAAGTGGAGGTTCTTGTCAACAAAGCAGCCCTAAACATTGGGGTGCCTGTGTCTTGCTGATTTTTAGTTGTCCCAATTTATACGCCCATGAGTGGACGTGCCCTATGCTCCCTAAGCTGTGTTTTTTCGATGTTTCAGGACACACCGTACACTTCTCCAGAGTGGCTGTTGGCAAATTACATCCCGCCCATCAGCGTAGCAAGGCTGCCATTTCTCCATGGCCTGTCCTGCATTTCTGGTTTTGACACTTTTTGCAGCATGGCCCTTTTGACTGATGGGAAGCGAGACTTCTTTGTAGCGCTGATTTGCCTTTCCAGGTTGCTTGGTTGGCCAAAAAGGGCGTATGCGTTTTTTCCTGAATATATTCAGGAAAAAACGCATACGCCCTTTTTGGCCAAGGGCATCACTGTCGACGTTTTGCCACTTTTCATGTGCTTTAAAGGCGATTCGAATCTACCTCCTGAAACCTGTTTCCTGCAATTCTGCCTTGCTTTCAAATCCTCTTCGTTGCCTTCCCTCAATATATTTGTGGACGAGAGTTATCATTTATAACTCAGCAGGTTTGTAAATTGCAGTGCCCCTAAGCTCCATTTTTCAACTGTCTTTTTTGGGAGCTGGCCGCAAAAGCACGGGATTGCCTCAGGCCCTATTCTGGTTCCCTGCGGCAGGCTGAGCCTGTGTTTAATTCTTCTTCCTGATGGGAAAATAGAGTGAGCTGTGCCTGTCCCAACACCTAGATCTAATCTCTCATTGGTTGCCCCTATTCCCGTTCATCCTCAGGACAAATTGCAACCTGTAGGGAACAGGAGCTTAAAGGTGCTGATTCTCCAAGTAGGGAGATTGCTAGTAAAGTAGCTGGAAAGGCGAACCCGAGCACAAGGAGATGAGAAATGAGGTGCGTATTAGAAACCTTTCAAAATCACACGGTGTACCATCTTCTGGGTTTCTCATGCATGTTTTCGATGTAGGAAGATGCCCTTGAACCTGGAGATTTGGGACCCATGGGATGGGTACCAGGCAGTATTACTTTAAAGGGTCTGCGTTTGCTCACCCAACCTCACCCAACCTTTCAGCCCCAAGAGTGTCCACCCTTATGTCTCATCCAGCTGTGGGTCTAGATATGGTCAATCCAGGTTGCATCACAGCCTCTGAACGAATTTTGTAATAATTTCTCTCTCTTTCACTGTCTTTGTTTTACGGGTTTTTAAAAGTAATTTATTTTTATAATGGGGTTTAGCTGCTTTTCACGGCTGTGTTTATGCGGCTTTACACCCACTTGACTCACTTCCAGACAGATATCAATACATAGGTTTTAAGATTCTTACTAGTCACATATATTCTTGTGCGGTGAATAGGGGGTGTTGAGTCCTGTTCACTGAGCAAGGAGTAGGTCTTGTCTATTACATATTGGGTGTATGGAACGGTATCTGAGCGAATTTGAAACCCTTGTTTTATGCCTCACCCCACCTCACCTTTCCCGTTAAGCAGCCATAGTGTGTTTTCTAAACGTGTGACTCTGTTCTGTTTTGTAATTCAGTTCAAGTGTAGCGGTTTTTACATTCCCTCTATAAGTGATAGCTTATGATAAGTGTCTTTTTCTGTGTGACTTATTTCACTTAGAATCGTCGTACCTAAATCCACTCATCTTGCTTCTACTAGCCTTATGACATTGATTTCATGTCTGAGTGATATTCCATTGTACATAAGGACCACAACTTCTTTATCCATTTTTCTCTTTCCTGGGATATTTAAGGTGTCATGAAGTGGAGGTTCTTGTCAACAGAGCAGCCCTAAACTTTGGGGTGCCTGTGTCTTGCTGATTTTTAGTTTTCCCAATTTATACGCCCATGAGTGGACGTGCCCTATGCTCCCTAACTGTGTTTTTTCGATGTTTCAGGACACACCGTACACTTCTTCAGAGTGGCTGTTGGCAATTTACATCCCGCCCATCAGCGTAGCAAGGCTGCCATTTCTCCATGGCCTGTCCTGCATTTCTGGTTTTGACACTTTTTGCAGCATGACCCTTTTGACCGATGGGAAGCGAAACTTCTTTGTAGCGCTTATTTGCATTTCCATGTTGCTTCGTTGGCCAAAAAGGGCGTATGCGTTTTTTCCTGAATATATTCAGGAAAAAACGCATACGCCCTTTTTGGCCAAGGGCATCATTGTCGACGTTTTGCCGCTTTTCATGTGCTTTAATGGCGATTCGAATCTACCTCCTGAAATCTGTTTCCTGCAATTCTGCCTTGCTTTCAAATCCTCTTCGTTGCCTTCCCTCAATATATCTGTGGATGACAGTTATCATTTATAACTCTGCGGGTTTGTGAATTGCAGTGTCCCTGAGCTCCATTTTTCAACTCGCATTTTTGGTGGCTGGCCGCAAAAGCACGGCATTGCCTCAGGCCCTATTCTGGTTCCCGGCGGGAGGCTGAGCCTGTGTTTAATTCTTCTTCCTGATGGGAAAATAGAGTGACCTGTGCCTGTCCCAACACCTAGATCTAGTCTCTCATTGGTTGCCCCTCTTGCCGTTCATCCTCAGGACAAATTGCAACCTGTAGGGAACAGGAGCTTAAAGGTGCTGATTCTCCAAGTAGGGAGATTGCTAGTAAAGTAGCTGGAAAGGCGAACCCTAGCACAAGGAGATGAGAAATGGGGTGCGTTTTAGATACCTTTCAAAATCACACGGTGTACCATCTTCTGGGTTTCTCATGCATGTTTTCGATGTAGGAAGATGCCCTTGAACCTGGAGATTTGGGACCCATGGGATGGGTACCACACAGTATTACTTTAAAGGGTCTGCGTTTGCTCACCCAACCTCACCCAAACTCTAAGCCCCAAGAGTGTCCACCCTTATGTCTCATCCAGCTGTGGGTCTAGATATGGTCAATCCAGGTTGCATCACAGCCTCTGAACGAATTTTGTAAGAATTTCTCTCTCTTTCACTGTCTTTGTTTTACGGGTTTTTAAAAGTAATTTATTTTTATAATGGGGTTTAGCTGCTTTTCACGGCTGTGTTTATGCGGCTTTACACCCACTTGACTCACTTCCAGACAGATATCAATACATAGGTTTTAAGATTCTTACTAGTCACATATATTCTTGTGCGGTGAATAGGGGGTGTTGAGTCCAGTTCACTGAGCAAGGAGTAGGTCTTGTCTATTACATATTGGGTGTATGGAACGGTATCTGAGCGAATTTGAAACCCTTGTTTTATGCATCACCCCACCTCACCTTTCCCGTTAAGCAGCCATAGTGTGTTTTCTAAACGTGTGACTCTGTTCTGTTTTGTAATTCAGTTCAAGTGTAGCGGTTTTTACATTCCCTCTATAAGTGAGAGCTTATGATAAGTGTCTTTTTCTGTGTGACTTATTTCACTTAGAATCGTCATACCTAAATCCACTCATCTTGCTTCTACTAGCCTTATGACATTGATATCATGTCTGAGTGATATTCCTTTGTACATAAGGACCACAACTTCTTTATCCATTTTTCTCTTTCCTGGGATATTTAAGGTGTCATGAAGTGGAGGTTCTTGTCAACAAAGCAGCCCTAAACATTGGGGTTCCTGTGTCTTGCTGATTTTTAGTTGTCCCAATTTATACGCCCATGAGTGGACGTGCCCTATGCTCCCTAAGCTGTGTTTTTTCGGTGTTTCAGGACACACCGTACACTTCTCCAGAGTGGCTGTTGGCAAATTACATCCCGCCCATCAGCGTAGCAAGGCTGCCATTTCTCCATGGCCTGTCCTGCATTTCTGGTTTTGACACTTTTTGCAGCATGGCCCTTTTGACCGATGGGAAGCGAGACTTCTTTGTAGCGCTGATTTGCCTTTCCAGGTTGCTTGGTTGGCCAAAAAGGGCGTATGCGTTTTTTCCTGAATATATTCAGGAAAAAACGCATACGCCCTTTTTGGCCAAGGGCATCACTGTCGACGTTTTGCCACTTTTCATGTGCTTTAAAGGCGATTCGAATCTACCTCCTGAAACCTGTTTCCTGCAATTCTGCCTTGCTTTCAAAGCCTCTTCGTTGCCTTCCCTCAATATATTTGTGGACGAGAGTTATCATTTATAACTCAGCAGCTTTGTAAATTGCAGTGCCCCTGAGCTCCATTTTTCAACTGTCTTTTTTGGGAGCTGGCCGCAAAAGCAAGGGACTGCCTCAGGCCCTATTCTGGTTCCCTGCGGCAGGCTGAGCCTGTGTTTAATTCTTCTTCCTGATGGGAAAATAGAGTGAGCTGTGCCTGTCCCAACACCTAGATCTAGTCTCTCATTGGTTGCCCCTATTCCCGTTCATCCTCAGGACAAATTGCAACCTGTAGGGAACAGGAGCTTAAAGGTGCTGATTCTCCAAGTAGGGAGATTGCTAGTAAAGTAGCTGGAAAGGCGAACCCGAGCACAAGGAGATGAGAAATGAGGTGCGTATTAGAAACCTTTCAAAATCACACGGTGTACCATCTTCTGGGTTTCTCATGCATGTTTTCGATGTAGGAAGATGCCCTTGAACCTGGAGATTTGGGACCCATGGGATGGGTACCACGCAGTATTACTTTAAAGGGTCTGCGTTTGCTCACCCAACCTCACCCAACCTTTCAGCCCCAAGAGTGTCCACCCTTATGTCTCATCCAGCTGTGGGTCTAGATATGGTCAATCCAGGTTGCATCACAGCCTCTGAACGAATTTTGTAATAATTTCTCTCTCTTTCACTGTCTTTGTTTTACGGGTTTTTAAAAGTAATTTATTTTTATAATGGGGTTTAGCTGCTTTTCACGGCTGTGTTTATGCAGCTTTACACCCACTTGACTCACTTCCAGACAGATATCAATACATAGGTTTTAAGATTCTTACTAGTCACATACATTCTTGTGCGGTGAATAGGGGGTGTTGAGTCCTGTTCACTGAGCAAGGAGTAGGTCTTGTCTATTACATATTGGGTGTATGGAACGGTATCTGAGCGAATTTGAAACCCTTGTTTTATGCCTCACCCCACCTCACCTTTCCCGTTAAGCAGCCATAGTGTGTTTTCTAAACGTGTGACTCTGTTCTGATTTGTAATTCAGTTCAAGTGTAGCGGTTTTTATATTCCCTCTATAAGTGATAGCTTATGATAAGTGTCTTTTTCTGTGTGACTTATTTCACTTAGAATCGTCGTTCCTAAATCCACTCATCTTGCTTCTACTAGCCTTATGACATTGATTTCATGTCTGAGTGATATTCCATTGTACATAAGGACCACAACTTCTTTATCCATTTTTCTCTTTCCTGGGATACTTAAGGTGTCATGAAGTGGAGGTTCTTGTCAACAGAGCAGCCCTAAACTTTGGGGTGCCTGTGTCTTGCTGATTTTTAGTTTTCCCAATTTATACGCCCATGAGTGGACGTGCCCTACGCTCCCTAAGCTGTGGTTTTTTGATGTTTCAGGACACACCGTACACTTCTCCAGAGTGGCTGTTGGCAATTTACATCCCGCCCATCAGCGTAGCAAGGCTGCCATTTCTCCATGGTCTGTCCTGCATTTCTGGTTTTGACACTTTTTGCAGCATGGCCCTTTTGACCGATGGGAAGCAAGACTTCTTTGTAGCGCTGATTTGCCATTCCAGGTTGCTTGGTTGGCCAAAAAGGGCGTATCCGTTTTTTCCTGAATATATTCAGGAAAAAACGCATACGCCCTTTTTGGCCAAGGGCATCATTGTCGACGTTTTGCCACTTTTCATGTGCTTTAAAGGTGATTCGAATCTACCTCCTGAAACCTGTTTCCTGCAATTCTGCCTTGCTTTCAAATCCTCTTCGTTGCCTTCCCTCAATATATTTGTGTACGAGAGTTATCATTTATAACTCAGCAGGTTTGTGAATTGCAGTGCCCCTGAGCTCCATTTTCAAACTGTCTTTTTTGGGAGCTGGCCGCAAAAGCACGGGATTGCCTCAGCCCCTATTCTGGTTCGTGGCGGCAGGCTGAGCCTGTGTTTAATTCTTCTTCCTGATGGGAAAATAGAGTGACCTGTGCCTGTCCCAACACCTAAATCTAATCTCTCATTGGTTGCCCCTCTTCCCGTTCATCCTCAGGACAAATTGCAACCTGTAGGGAACAGGAGCTTAAAGGTGCTGATTCTCCAAGTAGGGAGATTGCTAGTAAATTAGCTGGAAAGGCGAACCCGAGCACAAGGAGATGAGAAATGAGCTGCGTTTTAGAAACCTTTCAAAATCACACGGTATACCATCTTCTGGGTTTCTCATGCATGTTTTCGATGTAGGAAGATGCCCTTGAACCTGGAGATTTGGGACCCATGGAATGGGTACCACGCAGTATTACTTTAAAGGTTCTGCGTTTGCTCACCCAACCTCACCAAACCTCTCAGCCCCAAGAGTGTCCACCCTTATGTCTCATCCAGCTGTGGGTCTAGATATGGTCAATCCAGGTTGCATCACAGCCTCTGAACGAATTTTGTAAGAATTTCTCTCTCTTTCACTGTCTTTGTTTTACGGGTTTTTAAAAGTAATTTATTTTTTTAATGGGGTTTAGCTGCTTTTCACGGTTGTGTTTATGCGGCTTTACACCCACTTGACTCACTTCCAGAGAGATGTCAATACATAGGTTTTACAATTCTTACTAGTCACATATATTCTTGTGCGGTGAATAGGGGGTGTTGAGTCCAGTTCACTGAGCAAGGAGTAGGTCTTGTCTATTACATATTGGGTGTATGGAACGGTGTCTGAGCGAATTTGAAACCCTTGTTTTATGCATCACCCCACCTCACCTTTCCCGTTAAGCAGCCATAGTGTGTTTTCTAAACGTGTGACTATGTTCTGTTTTGTAATTCAGTTCAAGTGTAGCGGTTTTTACATTCCCTCTATAAGTGATAGCTTATGATAAGTGTCTTTTTCTGTGTGACTTATTTCACTTAGAATCGTCGTTCCTAAATCCACTCATCTTGCTTCTACTTGCCTTATGACATTGATTTCATGTCTGAGTGATATTCCATTGTACATAAGGACCACAACTTCTTTATCCATTTTTCTCTTTCCTGGGATATTTAAGGTGTCATGAAGTGGAGGTTCTTGTCAACAGAGCAGCCCTAAACTTTGGGGTGCCTGTGTCTTGCTGATTTTTAGTTTTCCCAATTTATACGCCCATGAGTGGACGTGCCCTATGCTCCTTAAGCTGTTTTTTTTCGATGTTTCAGGACACACCGTACACTTCTCCAGTGTGGCTGTTGGCAATTTACATCCCGCCCATCAGCGTAGCAAGGCTGCCATTTCTCCATGGCCTGTCCTGCATTTCTGGTTTTTACACTTTTTGCAGCATGTCCCTTTTGACCGATGGGAAGCGAGACTTCATTGTAGCGCTGATTTGCCTTTCCAGGTTGCTTGGTTGGCCAAAAAGGGCGTATGCGTTTTTTCCTGAATATATTCAGGAAAAAACGCATACGCCCTTTTTGGCCAAGGGCATCATTGTCGACGTTTTGCCGCTTTTCATGTGCTTTAAAGCCGATTCGAATCTACCTCCTGAAACCTGTTTCCTGCAATTCTGCCTTGCTTTCAAATACTCTTCGTTGCCTTCCCTCAATATATTTGTGGACGAGAGTTATCATTTATAACTCAGCAGGTTTGTAAATTGCAGTGCCCCTGAGCTCCATTTTTCAACTGTCTTTTTTGGGAGCTGGCCGCAAAAGCACGGGATTGCCTCAGGCCCTATTCTGGTTCCCTGCGGCAGGCTGAGCCTGTGTTTAATTCTTCTTCCTGATGGGAAAATAGAGTGAGCTGTGCCTGTCCCAACACCTAGATCTAGTCTCTCATTGGTTGCCCCTATTCCCGTTCATCCTCAGGACAAATTGCAACCTGTAGGGAACAGGAGCTTAAAGGTGCTGATTCTCCAAGTAGGGAGATTGCTAGTAAAGTAGCTGGAAAGGCGAACCCGAGCACAAGGAGATGAGAAATGAGGTGCGTATTAGAAACCTTTCAAAATCAAACGGTGTACCATCTTCTGGGTTTCTCATGCATGTTTTCGATGTAGGAAGATGCCCTTGAACCTGGAGATTTGGGACCCATGGGATGGGTACCAGGCAGTATTACTTTAAAGGGTCTGCGTTTGCTCACCCAACCTCACCCAACCTTTCAGCCCCAAGAGTGTCCACCCTTATGTCTCATCCAGCTGTGGGTCTAGATATGGTCAATCCAGGTTGCATCACAGCCTCTGAACGAATTTTGTAATAATTTCGCTCTCTTTCACTGTCTTTGTTTTACGGGTTTTTAAAAGTAATTTATTTTTATAATGGGGTTTAGCTGCTTTTCACGGCTGTGTTTATGTGGCTTTACACCCACTTGACTCACTTCCAGACAGATATCAATACATAGGTTTTAAGATTCTTACTAGTCACATATATTCTTGTGCGGTGAATAGGGGGTGTTGAGTCCTGTTCACTGAGCAAGGAGTAGGTCTTGTCTATTACATATTGGGTGTATGGAACGGTATCTGAGCGAATTTGAAACCCTTGTTTTATGCCTCACCCCACCTCACCTTTCCCGTTAAGCAGCCATAGTGTGTTTTCTAAACGTGTGACTCTGTTCTGATTTGTAATTCAGTTCAAGTGTAGCGGTTTTTATATTCCCTCTATAAGTGATAGCTTATGATAAGTGTCTTTTTCTGTGTGACTTATTTCACTTAGAATCGTGGTTCCTAAATCCACTCATCTTGCTTCTACTAGCCTTATGACATTGATTTCATGTCTGAGTGATATTCCATTGTACATAAGGACCACAACTTCTTTATCCATTTTTCTCTTTCCTGGGATACTTAAGGTGTCATGAAGTGGAGGTTCTTGTCAACAGAGCAGCCCTAAACTTTGGGGTGCCTGTGTCTTGCTGATTTTTAGTTTTCCCAATTTATACGCCCATGAGTGGACGTGCCCTACGCTCCCTAAGCTGTGTTTTTTTGATGTTTCAGGACACACCGTACACTTCTCCAGAGTGGCTGTTGGCAATTTACATCCCGCCCATCAGCGTAGCAAGGCTGCCATTTCTCCATGGCCTGTCCTGCATTTCTGGTTTTTACACTTTTTGCAGCATGTCCCTTTTGACCGATGGGAAGCGAGACTTCATTGTAGCGCTGATTTGCCTTTCCAGGTTGCTTGGTTGGCCAAAAAGGGCGTATGCGTTTTTCCCTGAATATATTCAGGAAAAAACGCATACGCCCTTTTTGGCCAAGGGCATCATTGTCGACGTTTTGCCGCTTTTCATGTGCTTTAAAGCCGATTCGAATCTACCTCCTGAAACCTGTTTCCTGCAATTCTGCCTTGCTTTCAAATCCTCTTCGTTGCCTTCCCTCAATATATTTTTGGACGAGACTTATCATTTATAACTCTGCGGGTTTGTGAATTGCAGTGTCCCTGAGCTCCATTTTTCAACTCGCTTTTTTGGGAGCTGGCCGCAAAAGCGCAGTATTGCCTCAGGCGCTATTGTGCTTCTGGGCAGCAGGCTGAGCCTGTGGTTAATTCTTCTTCCTGATGGGAAAATAGAGTGACCTGTGCCTGTCCCAACACCTAGATCTAGTCTCTCATTGGTTGCCCCTCTTCCCGTTCATCCTCAGGACAAATTGCAACCTGTATGGATCAGGAGCTTAAAGGTGCTGATTCTGCAAGTAGGGAGATTGCTAGTAAAGTAGCTGGAAAGGCGAACCCGAGCACAAGGAGGTGAGAAATGGGGTGCGTTTTAGAAACCTTTCAAAATCACACGGTGTACCATCTTCTGAGTTTCTCATGCAAGTTTTCGATGTAGGAAGATGCCCTTGAACCTGGAGATTTGGGACCCATGGGATGGGTACCACGCAGTATTACTTTAAAGGGTCTGAGTTTGCTCACCCAACCTCACCCAACCTCTCAGCCCCAAGAGTGTCCACCCTTATGTCTCATCCAGGTGTGGGTCTAGATATGGTCAATCCAGGTTGCATCACAGCCCCTGAACGAATTTTGTAAGAATTTCTCTCTCTTTCACTGTCTTTGTTTTACGGTTTTTTAATAGTAATTTATTTTTATAATGGGGTTTAGCTGCTTTTCACGGCTGTGTTTATGCGGCTTTACACCCACTTGGCTCACTTCCAGAGAGATATCAATACATAGGTTTTACGATTATTACTAGTCAGATATATTCTTGTGCGGTGAATAGGGGGTGTTGAGTCCAGTTCACTGAGCAAGGAGCAGGCCTTGTCTATTACATATTGGGTGTATGGAACGGTATCTGAGCGAATTTGAAACCCTTGTTTTATGCATCACCCCACCTCACCTTTCCCGTTAAGCAGCCATAGTGTGTTTTCTAAACGTGTGAATCTGTTCCCTTTGTAATTCAGTTCAAGTGTAGCGGTTTTTACATTCCCTCTATAAGTGATAGCTTATGATAAGTGTCTTTTTCTGTGTGACTTAGTTCACTTAGAATCGTCATAACTAAATCCACTCATCTTGCTTCTACTAGCCTTATGACATTGATTTCATGTCTGAGAGATATTCCTTTGTACATAAGGACCACAACTTCTTTATCCATTTTTCTCTTTCCTGGGATATTTAAGGTGTCATGAAGTGGAGGTTCTTGTCAACATAGCAGCCCTAAACATTGGGGTGCCTGTGTCTTGCTGATTTTTAGTTTTCCCAATTTATACGCCCATGAGTGCACGTTCCCTATGCTCCCTAAGCTGTTTTTTCGATGTTTCAGGACACACCGTACACTTCTCCAGAGTGGCTGTTGGCAATTTACATCCCGCCCATCAGCGTAGCAAGGCTGCCATTTCTCCATGGCCTGTCCTGCATTTCTGGTTTTGACACTTTTTGCAGCATGGCCCTTTTGACCGATGGGAAGCGAGACTTCTTTGTAGCGCTGATTTGACTTTCCAGGTTGCTTGGTTGGCCAAAAAGGGCGTATGCGTTTTTTCCTGAATATATTCAGGAAAAAACGCATACGCCCTTTTTGGCCAAGGGCATCACTGTCGACGTTTTGCCACTTTTCATGTGCTTTAAAGGCGATTCGAATCTACCTCCTGAAACCTGTTTCCTGCAATTCTGCCTTGCTTTCAAATCCTCTTCGTTGCCTTCCCTCAATATATTTGTGGACAAGAGTTACCATTTATAACTCTGCGGGTTTGTGAATGGCAGTGCCCCTGAGCTCCATTTTTCAACTGTCTTATTTGGGAGCTGGCCGCAAAAGCACGGGATTGCCTCAGGCCCTATTCAGGTTCCGGGGGGCAGGCTGAGCCTGTGGTTAATTCTTCTTCCTGATGGGAAAATAGAGTGACCTGTGCCTGTCCCAACACCTAGATCTAGTCTCTCATTGGTTGCCCCTCTTCCCGTTCATCCTCAGGACAAATTGCAACCTGTACAGAACAGGAGGTTAAAGGTGCAGATTCTCCAAGTAGGGAGATTGCTAGTAAAGTACCTGGAATGGCGAACCCGAGCACAAGGAGATGAGAAATGAGGTGCGTTTTAGAAACCTTTCAAAATCACACGGTGTACCTTATTCTGGGTTTCTCATGCATGTTTTCGATGTAGGAAGATGCCCTTGAACCTGGAGATTTGGGACCCATGGGATGGGTACCACGCAGTATTACTTTAAAGGTTCTGCGTTTGCTCACCCAACCTCACCCAACCTCTCAGCCCCAAGAGTATCCACCCTTATGTCTCATCCAGCTGTGGGTCTAGATATGGTCAATCCAGGTTGCATCAAAGCCCCTGAACGAATTATGTAAGAATTTCTCTCTCTTTCACTGTCTTTCTTTTACGGGTTTTTAAAAGTAATTTATTTTTATTATGGGGTTTAGCTGCCTTTCACGGCTGTGTTTATGCGGCTTTACACCCACTTGGCTCACTTCCAGAGAGATATCAATACATAGGTTTTACGATTATTACTAGTCAGATATATTCTTGTGCGGTGAATAGGGGGTGTTGATTCCAGTTCACTGAGCAAGGAGTAGGCCTTGTCTATTACATATTGGGTGTATGGAACGGTATCTGAGCGAATTTGAAACCCTTGTTTTATGCATCACCCCACCTCACCTTTCCCGTTAAGCAGCCATAGTGTGTTTTCTAAACGTTTGACTCTGTTCCCTTTGTAATTCAGTTCAAGTGTAGCGGTTTTTACATTCCCTCTATAAGTGATAGCTCATGATAAGTGTCTTTTTCTGTGTGACTTAGTTCACTTAGAATCGTCATACCTAAATCCACTCATCTTGCTTCTACTAGCCTTATGACATTGATTTCATGTCTGAGTGATATTCCTTTGTACATAAGGACCACAACTTCTTTATCCATTTTTCTCTTTCCTGGGATATTTAAGGTGTCATGAAGTGGAGGTTCTTGTCAACATAGCAGCCCTAAACATTGGGGTGCCTGTGTCTTGCTGATTTTTAGTTTTCCCAATTTATACGCCCATGAGTGCACGTGCCCTATGCTCCCTAAGCTGTTTTTTCGATGTTTCAGGACACACCGTACACTTCTCCAGAGTGGCTGTTGGCAATTTACATCCCGCCCATCAGCGTAGCAAGGCTGCCATTTCTCCATGGCCTGTCCTGCATTTCTCGTTTTGACACTTTTTGCAGCATGGCCCTTTTCACCGATGGGAAGCGAGACTTCTTTGTAGCGCTGATTTGCCTTTCCAGGTTGCTTGGTTGGCCAAAAAGGGCGTATCCGTTTTTTCCTGAATATATTCAGGAAAAAACGCATACGCCCTTTTTGGCCAAGGGCATCACTGTCGACGTTTTGCCACTTTTCATGTGCTTTAAAGGCGATTCGTATCTACCTCCTGAAACATGTTTCCTGCAATTCTGCCTTGCTTTCAAATCCTCTTCGTTGCATTCCCTCAATATATTTGTGGACGAGAGTTACCATTTATAACTCTGCGGGTTTGTGAATGGCAGTGACCCTGAGCTCCATTTTTCAACTGTCTTTTTTGGGAGCTGGCCGCAAAAGCACGGGATTGCCTCAGGCCCTATTCAGGTTCCGGGGGGCAGGCTGAGCCTGTGGTTAATTCTTCATCCTGATAGGAAAATAGAGTGACCTGTGCCTGTCCCAACACCTAGATCTAGTCTCTCATTGGTTGCCCCTCTTCCCGTTCATCCTCAGGACAAATTGCAACCTGTACAGAACAGGAGGTTAAAGGTGCTGATTCTCCAAGTAGGGAGATTGCTAGTAAAGTACCTGGAATGGCGAACCCGAGCACAAGGAGATGAGAAATGAGGTGCGTATTAGAAACCTTTGAAAATCACACGGTGTACCATCTTCTGGGTTTCTCATGCATGTTTTCGATGTAGGAAGATGCCCTTGAACCTGGAGATTTGGGACCCATGGGATGGGTACCACGCAGTATTACTTTAAAGGTTCTGCGTTTGCTCACCCAACCTCACCCAACCTCTCAGCCCCAAGAGTGTCCACCCTTATGTCTCATCCAGCTGTGGGTCTAGATATGGTCAATCCAGGTTGCATCAAAGCCCCTGAACGAATTATGTAAGAATTTCTCTCTCTTTCACTGTCTTTCTTTTACGGGATTTTAAAAGTAATTTATTTTTATAATGGGGTTTATCTGCCTTTCACGGCTGTGTTTATGCGGCTTTACACCCACTTGACTCACTTCCAGAGAGATATCAATACATAGGTTTTACGATTCTTACTAGTCAGACATATTATTGTGCGGTGAATAGGGGGTGTTGAGTCCAGTTCACTGAGCAAGGAGTTGGTCTTGTCTATTACATATTGGGTGTATGGAACGGTATCTGAGTGAATTTGAAACCCTTGTTTTATGCATCACCCCAACTCACCTTTCCCGTTAAGCAGCCATAGTGTGTTTTCTAAACGTGTGACTCTATTCTGTTTTTTAATTCAGTTCAAGTGTAGCGGTTTTTACATTCCCTCTCTAAGTGATAGCTTATGATAAGTGTCTTTTTCTGTGTGACTTATTTCACTTAGAAGCGTCGTTCCTAAATCCACTCATCTTGCTTCTACTAGCCTTATGACATTGATTTCATGTCTGAGTGATATTCCATTGTACATAAGGACCACAACTTCTTTATCCATTTTTCTCTTTCCTGGGATATTTACGGTGTCATGAAGTGGAGGTTCTTGTCAACAGAGCTGCCCTAAACTTTGGGGTGCCTGTGTCTTGCTGATTTTTAGTTTTCCCAATTAATACGCCCATGAGTGGACGTGCCCTATGCTCCCTAAGCTGTGATTTTTTGATGTTTCAGGACACACCGTACACTTCTCCAGAGTGGCTGTTGGCAATTTACATCCCTCCCATCAGCGTAGCAAGGCTGCCATTTCTCCATGGCCTGTCCTGCATTTCTGGTTTTGAAAATTTTTGCAGCATGGCCCTTTTGACCGATGGGAAGCAAGAATTCTTGGTAGCGCTGATTTGCCTTTCCAGGTTGCTTGGTTGGCCAAAAAGGGCGTATGCGTTGTTTCCTGAATATATTCAGGAAACAACGCATACGCCCTTTTTGGCCAAGGTCATCATTGTCGACGTTTTGCCACCTTTCATGTGCTTTAAAGGCGATTCGAATCTACCCCCTGAAACCTGTTTCCTGCAATTCTGCCTTGCTTTCAAATCCTCTTCGTTGCCTTCCCTCAATATATTTGTGGACGAGAGTTATCATTTATAACTCAGCAGGTTTGTGAATTGCAGTGCCCCTGAGCTCCATTTTTCAACTGTCTTTTTTGGGAGCTGGCCGCAAAAGCACGGGATTGCCTCAGGCCCTATTCTGGTTCCCGGCGGCAGGCTGAACCTGTGTTTAATTCTTCTTCCTATTGGGAAAAAAGAGTGACCTGTGCCTGTCCCAACACCTAGATCTAGTCTCTCATTGGTTGCCCCTCTTCCCGTTCATCCTCAGGACAAATTGCAACCTGTAGGGAACAGGAGCTTAAAGGTGCTGATTCTCCAAGTAGGGAGATTGCTAGTAAAGTAGCTGGAAAGGCGAACCCCAGCACAAGGAGATGAGAAATGTGGTTCATTTTGGAAACCTTTCAAAATCACACGGTGTACCATCTTCTGGGTTTCTCATGCATGTTTTCGATGTAGGAAGATGCCCTTGAACCTGGAGATTTGGGACCCATGGGATGGGTACCACGCAGTATTACTTTAAAGGGTCTGCGTTTGCTCACCCAACCTCACCAAACCTCTCAGCCCCAAGAGTGTCCACCCTTATGTCTCATCCAGCTGTGGGTCTAGATATGGTCAATCCAGGTTGCATCACAGCCCCTGAACGAATTTTGTAAAATTTCTCTCTCTTTCACTGTCTTTGTTTTACGGGTTTTTAAAAGTAATTTATTTTTATAATGGGGTTTAGCTGCTTTTCACGGCTGTGTTTAAGCGGCTTTACACCCACTTGACTCACTTCCAGACACGTATCAATACATAGGTTTTAAGATTCTTACTAGTCACGTATATTCTTGTGCGGTGAATAGGGGGTGTTGTGTCCAGTTCACTGAGCAAGGAGTAGGTCTTTTTTATTACATATTGTGTGTATGGAACGGTATCTGAGCGAATTTGAAACCCTTGTTTTATGCATCACCCCACCTCACCTTTCCCGTTAAGCAGCCATAGTGTGTTTTCTAAACGTGTGACTCTGTTCTGTTTTGTAATTCAGTTCAAGTGTAGCGGTTTTTACATTCCCTCTATAAGTGATACCTTATGATAAGTGTCTTTTTCTGTGTGACTTATTTCACTTGGAATCGTCGTACCTAAATCCACTCATCTTGCTTCTCCTATCCTTATGACATTGATTTCATGTCTGAGTGATATTCCATTGTACATAAGGACCACAACTTCTTTATCCATTTTTCTCTTTCCTGGGATATTTAAGGTGTCATGAACTGGAGGTTCTTGTCAACAGAGCAGCCCTAAACTTTGGGGTGCCTGTGTCTTGCTGATTTTTAGTTTTCCCAATTTATACGCCCATGAGTGGACGTGCCCTATGCTCCCTAAGCTGTGTTTTTTCGATGTTTCAGGACACACCGTACACTTCTCCAGAGTGGCTGTTGGCAATTAACATCCCGCCTATCAGCGTAGCAAGGCTGCCATTTCTCCATGGCCTGTCCTGCATTTCTGGTTTTGACACTTTTTTAGCATGGCCCTTTTGACCGATGGGAAGCGAGACTTCTTTGTAGCGCTGATTTGCCTTTCCAGGTTGCTTGGTTGGCCAAAAAGGGCGTATGCGTTTTTTCCTGAATATATTCAGGAAAAAACGCATACGCCCTTTTTGTCCAAGGGCATCATTGTCGACGTTTTGCCGCTTTTCATGTGCTTTAAAGGCAATTCGAATCTACCTCCTGAAATCTGTTTCCTGCAATTCTGCCTTGCTTTCAAATCCTCTTCGTTGCCTTCCCTCAATATATTTTTGGACGAGACTTATCATTTATAACTCTGCGGGTTTGTGAATTGCAGTGTCCCTGAGCTCCATTTTTCAACTCGCTTTTTTGGGAGCTGGCCGCAAAAGCGCAGTATTGCCTCAGGCGCTATTGTGCTTCTGGGCAGCAGGCTGAGCCTGTGGTTAATTCTTCTTCCTGATGGGAAAATAGAGTGACCTGTGCCTGTCCCAACACCTAGATCTAGTCTCTCATTGGTTGCCCCTCTTCCCGTTCATCCTCAGGACAATTTGCAACCTGTATGGATCAGGAGCTTAAAGGTGCTGATTCTGCAAGTAGGGAGATTGCTAGTAAAGTAGCTGGAAAGGCGAACCCGAGCACAAGGAGGTGAGGAATGGGGTGCGTTTTAGAAACCTTTCAAAATCACACGGTGTACCATCTTCTGAGTTTCTCATGCAAGTTTTCGATGTAGGAAGATGCCCTTGAACCTGGAGATTTGGGACCCATGGGATGGGTACCACGCAGTATTACTTTAAAGGGTCTGAGTTTGCTCACCCAACCTCACCCAACCTCTCAGCCCCAAGAGTGTCCACCCTTATGTCTCATCCAGGTGTGGGTCTAGATATGGTCAATCCAGGTTGCATCACAGCCCCTGAACGAATTTTGTAAGGATTTCTCTCTCTTTCACTGTCTTTGTTTTACGGTTTTTTAATAGTAATTTATTTTTATAATGGGGTTTAGCTGCTTTTCACGGCTGTGTTTATGCGGCTTTACACCCACTTGGCTCACTTCCAGAGAGATATCAATACATAGGTTTTACGATTATTACTAGTCAGATATATTCTTGTGCGGTGAATAGGGGGTGTTGAGTCCAGTTCACTGAGCAAGGAGCAGGCCTTGTCTATTACATATTGGGTGTATGGAACGGTATCTGAGCGAATTTGAAACCCTTGTTTTATGCATCACCCCACCTCACCTTTCCCGTTAAGCAGCCATAGTGTGTTTTCTAAACGTGTGAATCTGTTCCCTTTGTAATTCAGTTCAAGTGTAGCGGTTTTTACATTCCCTCTATAAGTGATAGCTTATGATAAGTGTCTTTTTCTGTGTGACTTAGTTCACTTAGAATCGTCATAACTAAATCCACTCATCTTGCTTCTACTAGCCTTATGACATTGATTTCATGTCTGAGAGATATTCCTTTGTACATAAGGACCACAACTTCTTTATCCATTTTTCTCTTTCCTGGGATATTTAAGGTGTCATGAAGTGGAGGTTCTTGTCAACATAGCAGCCCTAAACATTGGGGTGCCTGTGTCTTGCTGATTTTTAGTTTTCCCAATTTATACGCCCATGAGTGCACGTTCCCTATGCTCCCTAAGCTGTTTTTTCGATGTTTCAGGACACACCGTACACTTCTCCAGAGTGGCTGTTGGCAATTTACATCCCGCCCATCAGCATAGCAAGGCTGCCATTTCTCCATGGCCTGTCCTGCATTTCTGGTTTTGACACTTTTTGCAGCATGGCCCTTTTGACCGATGGGAAGCGAGACTTCTTTGTAGCGCTGATTTGACTTTCCAGGTTGCTTGGTTGGCCAAAAAGGGCGTATGCGTTTTTTCCTGAATATATTCAGGAAAAAACGCATACGCCCTTTTTGGCCAAGGGCATCACTGTCGACGTTTTGCCACTTTTCATGTGCTTTAAAGGCGATTCGAATCTACCTCCTGAAACATGTTTCCTGCAATTCTGCCTTGCTTTCAAATCCTCTTCGTTGCCTTCCCTCAATATATTTGTGGACAAGAGTTACCATTTATAACTCTGCGGGTTTGTGAATGGCAGTGCCACTGAGCTCCATTTTTCAACTGTCTTTTTTGGGAGCTGGCCGCAAAAGCACGGGATTGCCTCAGGCCCTATTCAGGTTCCGGGGGGCAGGCTGAGCCTGTGGTTAATTCTTCTTCCTGATGGGAAAATAGAGTGACCTGTGCCTGTCCCAACACCTAGATCTAGTCTCTCATTGGTTGCCCCTCTTCCCGTTCATCCTCAGGACAAATTGCAACCTGTACAGAACAGGAGGTTAAAGGTGCAGATTCTCCAAGTAGGGAGATTGCTAGTAAAGTACCTGGAATGGCGAACCCGAGCACAAGGAGATGAGAAATGAGGTGCGTTTTAGAAACCTTTCAAAATCACACGGTGTACCTTATTCTGGGTTCCTCATGCATGTTTTCGATGTAGGAAGATGCCCTTGAACCTGGAGATTTGGGACCCATGGGATGGGTACCACGCAGTATTACTTTAAAGGTTCTGCGTTTGCTCACCCAACCTCACCCAACCTCTCAGCCCCAAGAGTATCCACCCTTATGTCTCATCCAGCTGTGGGTCTAGATATGGTCAATCCAGGTTGCATCAAAGCCCCTGAACGAATTATGTAAGAATTTCTCTCTCTTTCACTGTCTTTCTTTTACGGGTTTTTAAAAGTAATTTATTTTTATTATGGGGTTTAGCTGCCTTTCACGGCTGTGTTTATGCGGCTTTACACCCACTTGGCTCACTTCCAGAGAGATATCAATACATAGGTTTTACGATTATTACTAGTCAGATATATTCTTGTGCGGTGAATAGGGGGTGTTGATTCCAGTTCACTGAGCAAGGAGTAGGCCTTGTCTATTACATATTGGGTGTATGGAACGGTATCTGAGCGAATTTGAAACCCTTGTTTTATGCATCACCCCACCTCACCTTTCCCGTTAAGCAGCCATAGTGTGTTTTCTAAACGTTTGACTCTGTTCCCTTTGTAATTCAGTTCAAGTGTAGCGGTTTTTACATTCCCTCTATAAGTGATAGCTTATGATAAGTGTCTTTTTCTGTGTGACTTAGTTCACTTAGAATCGTCATACCTAAATCCACTCATCTTGCTTCTACTAGCCTTATGACATTGATTTCATGTCTGAGTGATATTCCTTTGTACATAAGGACCACAACTTCTTTATCCATTTTTCTCTTTCCTGGGATATTTAAGGTGTCATGAAGTGGAGGTTCTTGTCAACATAGCAGCCCTAAACATTGGGGTGCCTGTGTCTTGCTGATTTTTAGTTTTCCCAATTTATACGCCCATGAGTGCACGTGCCCTATGCTCCCTAAGCTGTTTTTTCGATGTTTCAGGACACACCGTACACTTCTCCAGAGTGGCTGTTGGCAATTTACATCCCGCCCATCAGCGTAGCAAGGCTGCCATTTCTCCATGGCCTGTCCTGCATTTCTGGTTTTGACACTTTTTGCAGCATGGCCCTTTTGACCGATGGGAAGCGAGACTTCTTTGTAGCGCTGATTTGCCTTTCCAGGTTGCTTGGTTGGCCAAAAAGGGCGTATCCGTTTTTTCCTGAATATATTCAGGAAAAAACGCATACGCCCTTTTTGGCCAAGGGCATCACTGTCGACGTTTTGCCACTTTTCATGTGCTTTAAAGGCGATTCGTATCTACCTCCTGAAACATGTTTCCTGCAATTCTGCCTTGCTTTCAAATCCTCTTCGTTGCCTTCCCTCAATATATTTGTGGACGAGAGTTACCATTTATAACTCTGCGGGTTTGTGAATGGCAGTGACCCTGAGCTCCATTTTTCAACTGTCTTTTTTGGGAGCTGGCCGCAAAAGCACGGGATTGCCTCAGGCCCTATTCAGGTTCCGGGGGGCAGGCTGAGCCTGTGGTTAATTCTTCATCCTGATGGGAAAATAGAGTGACCTGTGCCTGTCCCAACACCTAGATCTAGTCTCTCATTGGTTGCCCCTCTTCCCGTTCATCCTCAGGACAAATTGCAACCTGTACAGAACAGGAGGTTAAAGGTGCTGATTCTCCAAGTAGGGAGATTGCTAGTAAAGTACCTGGAATGGCGAACCCGAGCACAAGGAGATGAGAAATGAGGTGCGTTTTGGAAACCTTTCAAAATCACACGGTGTACCTTATTCTGGGTTTCTCATGCATGTTTTCGATGTAGGAAGATGCCCTTGAACCTGGAGATTTGGGACCCATGGGGTGGGTACCACGCAGTATTACTTTAAAGGTTCTGCGTTTGCTCACCCAACCTCACCCAACCTCTCAGCCCCAAGAGTGTCCACCCTTATGTCTCATCCAGCTGTGGGTCTAGATATGGTCAATCCAGGTTGCATCAAAGCCCCTGAACGAATTATGTAAGAATTTCTCTCTCTTTCACTGTCTTTCTTTTACGGGATTTTAAAAGTAATTTATTTTTATAATGGGGTTTAGCTGCCTTTCACGGCTGTGTTTATGCGGCTTTACACCCACTTGACTCACTTCCAGAGAGATATCAATACATAGGTTTTACGATTCTTACTAGTCAGACATATTATTGTGCGGTGAATAGGGGGTGTTGAGTCCAGTTCACTGAGCAAGGAGTTGGTCTTGTCTATTACATATTGGGTGTATGGAACGGTATCTGAGTGAATTTGAAACCCTTTTTTTATGCATCACCCCAACTCACCTTTCCCGTTAAGCAGCCATAGTGTGTTTTCTAAACGTGTGACTCTGTTCTGTTTTTTAATTCAGTTCAAGTGTAGCGGTTTTTACATTCCCTCTCTAAGTGATAGCTTATGATAAGTGTCTTTTTCTGTGTGACTTATTTCACTTAGAATCGTCGTTCCTAAATCCACTCATCTTGCTTCTACTAGCCTTATGACATTGATTTCATGTCTGAGTGATATTCCATTGTACATAAGGACCACAACTTCTTTATCCATTTTTCTCTTTCCTGGGATATTTACGGTGTCATGAAGTGGAGGTTCTTGTCAACAGAGCTGCCCTAAACTTTGGGGTGCCTGTGTCTTGCTGATTTTTAGTTTTCCCAATTTATACGCCCATGAGTGGACGTGCCCTATGCTCCCTAAGCTGTGTTTTTTTGATGTTTCAGGACACACCGTACACTTCTCCAGAGTGGCTGTTGGCAATTTACATCCCTCCCATCAGCGTAGCAAGGCTGCCATTTCTCCATGGCCTGTCCTGCATTTCTGGTTTTGAAAATTTTTGCAGCATGGCCCTTTTGACCGATGGGAAGCAAGAATTCTTGGTAGCGCTGATTTGCCTTTCCAGGTTGCTTGGTTGGCCAAAAAGGGCGTATGCGTTGTTTCCTGAATATATTCAGGAAACAACGCATACGCCCTTTTTGGCCAAGGTAATCATTGTCGACGTTTTGCCACCTTTCATGTGCTTTAAAGGCGATTCGAATCTACCC
Organism: Eschrichtius robustus; assembly: GCF_028021215.1. Classification (NCBI taxonomy): domain Eukaryota; kingdom Metazoa; phylum Chordata; class Mammalia; order Artiodactyla; family Eschrichtiidae; genus Eschrichtius; species Eschrichtius robustus. The sequence goes on from NW_027175323.1 coordinate 126,413, forward strand.
CCTGAAACCTGTTTCCTGCAATTCTGCCTTGCTTTCAAATCCTCTTCGTTGCCTTCCCTCAATATATTTGTGGACGAGAGTTATCATTTATAACTCAGCAGGTTTGTGAATTGCAGTGCCCCTGAGCTCCATTTTTCAACTGTCTTTTTTGGGAGCTGGCCGCAAAAGCACGGGATTGCCTCAGGCCCTATTCTGGTTCCCGGCGGCAGGCTGAACCTGTGTTTAATTCTTCTTCCTATTGGGAAAAAAGAGTGACCTGTGCCTGTCCCAACACCTAGATCTAGTCTCTCATTGGTTGCCCCTCTTCCCGTTCATCCTCAGGACAAATTGCAACCTGTATGGATCAGGAGCTTAAAGGTGCTGATTCTGCAAGTAGGGAGATTGCTAGTAAAGTAGCTGGAAAGGCGAACCCGAGCACAAGGAGGTGAGAAATGGGGTGCGTTTTAGAAACCTTTCAAAATCACACGGTGTACCATCTTCTGAGTTTCTCATGCATGTTTTCGATGTAGGAAGATGCCCTTGAACCTGGAGATTTGGGACCCATGGGATGGGTACCACGCAGTATTACTTTAAAGGGTCTGCATTTGCTCACCCAACCTCACCCAACCTGTCAGCCCCAAGAGTGTCCAACCTTATGTCTCATCCAGCTGTGGGTCTAGATATGGTCAATCCAGGTTGCATCACAGCCCCTGAACGAATTTTGTAAGAATTTCACTGTCTTTGTTTTACGGGTTTTTAAAAGAAATTTATTTTTATAATGGGGTTTAGCTGCTTTTCACGGCTGTGTTTAAGCGGCTTTACACCCACTTGACTCACTTCCAGACACGTATCAATACATAGGTTTTAAGATTCTTACTAGTCACGTATATTCTTGTGCGGTGAATAGGGGGTGTTGTGTCCAGTTCACTGAGCAAGGAGTAGGTCTTGTCTATTACATATTGGGTGTATGGAACGGTATCTGAGCGAATTTGAAACCCTTGTTTTATGCATCACCCCACCTCACCTTTCCCGTTAAGCAGCCATAGTGTGTTTTCTAAACGTGTGACTCTGTTCTGTTTTGTAATTCAGTTCAAATGTAGCGGTTTTTACATTCCCTCTATAAGTGACAGCCTTTGATAAGTGTCTTTTTCTGTGTGACTTAGTTCACTTAGAATCGTCATACCTAAATCCACTCATCTTGCTTCTACTAGCCTTATGACATTGATTTCATGTCTGAGTGATATTCCTTTGTACATAAGGACCACAACTTCTTTATCCATTTTTCTCTTTCCTGGGATATTTAAGGTGTCATGAAGTGGAGGTTCTTGTCAACATAGCAGCCCTAAACATTGGGGTGCCTGTGTCTTGCTGATTTTTAGTTTTCCCAATTTATACGCCCATGAGTGCACTTGCCCTATGCTCCCTAAGCTGTTTTTTCGATGTTTCAGGACACACCATACACTTCTCCAGAGTGGCTGTTGGCAATTTACATCCCGCCCATCAGCGTAGCAAGGCTGCCATTTCTCCATGGCCTGTCCTGCATTTCTGGTTTTGACACTTTTTGCAGCATGGCCCTTTTGACCGATGGGAAGCGAGACTTCTTTGTAGCGCTGATTTGCCTTTCCAGGTTGCTTGGTTGGCCAAAAAGGGCGTATCCGTTTTTTCCTGAATATATTCAGGAAAAAACGCATACGCCCTTTTTGGCCAAGGGCATCACTGTCGACGTTTTGCCACTTTTCATGTGCTTTAAAGGCGATTCGAATCTACCTCCTGAAACATGTTTCCTGCAATTCTGCCTTGCTTTCAAATCCTCTTCGTTGCCTTCCCTCAATATATTTGTTGACGAGAGTTACCTTTTATAACTCTGCGGGTTTGTGAATGGCAGTGCCCCTGAGCTCCATTTTTCAACTGTCTTTTTTGGGAGCTGGCCGCAAAAGCACGGGATTGCCTCAGGCCCTATTCAGGTTCCGGGGGGCAGGCTGAGCCTGTGGTTAATTCTTCTTCCTGATGGGAAAATAGAGTGACCTGTGCCTGTCCCAACACCTAGATCTAGTCTCTCATTGGTTGCCCCTCTTCCCGTTCATCCTCAGGACAAATTGCAACCTGTACAGAACAGGAGGTTAAAGGTGCTGATTCTCCAAGAAGGGAGATTGCTAGTAAAGTAGCTGGAATGGCGAACCCGAGCACAAGGAGATGAGAAATGAGGTGCGTTTTAGAAACCTTTCCCGATCACACGGTGTACCATCTTCTGGGATTCTCATGCATGTTTTCGATGTAGGAAGATGCCCTTGAACCTGGAGATTTGGGACCCATGGGATGGGTACCACGCAGTATTACTTTAAAGGGTCTGAGTTTGCTCACCCAACCTCACCCAACCTCTCAGCCCGAAGAGTGTCCACCCTTATGTCTCATCCAGGTGTGGGTCTAGATATGGTCAATCCAGGTTGCATCACAGCCCCTGAACGAATTTTGTAAGAATTTCTCTCTCTTTCACTGTCTTTGTTTTACGGTTTTTTAATAGTAATTTATTTTTATAATGGGGTTTAGCTGCTTTTCACGGCTGTGTTTATGCGGCTTTACACCCACTTGGCTCACTTCCAGAGAGATATCAATACATAGGTTTTACGATTATTACTAGTCAGATATATTCTTGTGCGGTGAATAGGGGGTGTTGAGTCCAGTTCACTGAGCAAGGAGCAGGCCTTGTCTATTACATATTGGGTGTATGGAACGGTATCTGTGCGAATTTGAAACCCTTGTTTTATGCATCACCCCACCTCACCTTTCCCGTTAAGCAGCCATAGTGTGTTTTCTAAACGTGTGAATCTGTTCCCTTTGTAATTCAGTTCAAGTGTAGCGGTTTTTACATTCCCTCTATAAGTGATAGCTTATGATAAGTGTCTTTTTCTGTGTGACTTAGTTCACTTAGAATCGTCATAACTAAATCCACTCATCTTGCTTCTACTAGCCTTATGACATTGATTTCATGTCTGAGAGATATTCCTTTGTACATAAGGACCACAACTTCTTTATCCATTTTTCTCTTTCCTGGGATATTTAAGGTGTCATGAAGTGGAGGTTCTTGTCAACATAGCAGCCCTAAACATTGGGGTGCCTGTGTCTTGCTGATTTTTAGTTTTCCCAATTTATACGCCCATGAGTGCACGTTCCCTATGCTCCCTAAGCTGTTTTTTCGATGTTTCAGGACACACCGTACACTTCTCCAGAGTGGCTGTTGGCAATTTACATCCCGCCCATCAGCGTAGCAAGGCTGCCATTTCTCCATGGCCTGTCCTGCATTTCTGGTTTTGACACTTTTTGCAGCATGGCCCTTTTGACCGATGGGAAGCGAGACTTCTTTGTAGCGCTGATTTGCCTTTCCAGGTTGCTTGGTTGGCCAAAAAGGGCGTATGCGTTTTTTCCTGAATATATTCAGGAAAAAACGCATACGCCCTTTTTGGCCAAGGGCATCACTGTCGACGTTTTGCCACTTTTCATGTGCTTTAAAGGCGATTCGAATCTACCTCCTGAAACATGTTTCCTGCAATTCTGCCTTGCTTTCAAATCCTCTTCGTTGCCTTCCCTCAATATATTTGTGGACAAGAGTTACCATTTATAACTCTGCGGGTTTGTGAATGGCAGTGCCCCTGAGCTCCATTTTTCAACTGTCTTTTTTGGGAGCTGGCCGCAAAAGCACGGGATTGCCTCAGGCCCTATTCAGGTTCCGGGGGGCAGGCTGAGCCTGTGGTTAATTCTTCTTCCTGATGGGAAAATAGAGTGACCTGTGCCTGTCCCAACACCTAGATCTAGTCTCTCATTGGTTGCCCCTCTTCCCGTTCATCCTCAGGACAAATTGCAACCTGTACAGAACAGGAGGTTAAAGGTGCAGATTGTCCAAGTAGGGAGATTGCTAGTAAAGTACCTGGAATGGCGAACCCGAGCACAAGGAGATGAGAAATGAGGTGCGTTTTAGAAACCTTTCAAAATCACACGGTGTACCTTATTCTGGGTTTCTCATGCATGTTTTCGATGTAGGAAGATGCCCTTGAACCTGGAGATTTGGGACCCATGGGATGGGTACCACGCAGTATTACTTTAAAGGTTCTGCGTTTGCTCACCCAACCTCACCCAACCTCTCAGCCCCAAGAGTATCCACCCTTATGTCTCATCCAGCTGTGGGTCTAGATATGGTCAATCCAGGTTGCATCAAAGCCCCTGAACGAATTATGTAAGAATTTCTCTCTCTTTCACTGTCTTTCTTTTACGGGTTTTTAAAAGTAATTTATTTTTATTATGGGGTTTAGCTGCCTTTCACGGCTGTGTTTATGCGGCTTTACACCCACTTGACTCACTTCCAGAGAGATATCAATACATAGGTTTTACGATTCTTACTAATCAGACATATTATTGTGCGGTGAATAGGGGGTGTTGAGTCCAGTTCACTGAGCAAGGAGTTGGTCTTGTCTATTACATATTGGGTGTATGGAACGGTATCTGAGTGAATTTGAAACCCTTGTTTTATGCATCACCCCACCTCACCTTTCCCGTTAAGCAGCCATAGTGTGTTTTCTAAACGTGTGACTCTGTTCTGTTTTTTAATTCAGTTCAAGTGTAGCGGTTTTTACATTCCCTCTCTAAGTGATAGCTTATGATAAGTGTCTTTTTCTGTGTGACTTATTTCACTTAGAATCGTCGTTCCTAAATCCACTCATCTTGCTTCTACTAGCCTTATGACATTGATTTCATGTCTGAGTGATATTCCATTGTACATAAGGACCACAACTTCTTTATCCATTTTTCTCTTTCCTGGGATATTTACGGTGTCATGAAGTGGAGGTTCTTGTCAACAGAGCTGCCCTAAACTTTGGGGTGCCTGTGTCTTGCTGATTTTTAGTTTTCCCAATTTATACGCCCATGAGTGGACGTGCCCTATGCTCCCTAAGCTGTGTTTTTTTGATGTTTCAGGACACACCGTACACTTCTCCAGAGTGGCTGTTGGCAATTTACATCCCTCCCATCAGCGTAGCAAGGCTGCCATTTCTCCATGGCCTGTCCTGCATTTCTGGTTTTGAAAATTTTTGCAGCATGGCCCTTTTGACCGATGGGAAGCAAGAATTCTTGGTAGCGCTGATTTGCCTTTCCCGGTTGCTTGGTTGGCCAAAAAGGGCGTATGCGTTGTTTCCTGAATATATTCAGGAAACAACGCATACGCCCTTTTTGGCCAAGGTCATCATTGTCGACGTTTTGCCACCTTTCATGTGCTTTAAAGGCGATTCGAATCTACCCCCTGAAACCTGTTTCCTGCAATTCTGCCTTGCTTTCAAATCCTCTTCGTTGCCTTCCCTCAATATATTTGTGGACGAGAGTTATCATTTATAACTCAGCAGGTTTGTGAATTGCAGTGCCCCTGAGCTCCATTTTTCAACTGTCTTTTTTGGGAGCTGGCCGCAAAAGCACGGGATTGCCTCAGGCCCTATTCTGGTTCCCGGCGGCAGGCTGAACCTGTGTTTAATTCTTCTTCCTATTGGGAAAAAAGAGTGACCTGTGCCTGTCCCAACACCTAGATCTAGTCTCTCATTGGTTGCCCCTCTTCCCGTTCATCCTCAGGACAATTTGCAACCTGTAGGGAACAGGAGCTTAAAGGTGCTGATTCTCCAAGTAGGGAGATTGCTAGTAAAGTAGCTGGAAAGGCGAACCCCAGCACAAGGAGATGAGAAATGTGGTTCATTTTGGAAACCTTTCAAAATCACACGGTGTACCATCTTCTGGGTTTCTCATGCATGTTTTCGATGTAGGAAGATGCCCTTGAACCTGGAGATTTGGGACCCATGGGATGGGTACCACGCAGTATTACTTTAAAGGGTCTGCGTTTGCTCACCCAACCTCACCAAACCTCTCAGCCCCAAGAGTGTCCACCCTTATGTCTCATCCAGCTGTGGGTCTAGATATGGTCAATCCAGGTTGCATCACAGCCCCTGAACGAATTTTGTAAAATTTCTCTCTCTTTCACTGTCTTTGTTTTACGGGTTTTTAAAAGTAATTTATTTTTATAATGGGGTTTAGCTGCTTTTCACGGCTGTGTTTAAGCGGCTTTACACCCACTTGACTCACTTCCAGACACGTATCAATACATAGGTTTTAAGATTCTTACTAGTCACGTATATTCTTGTGCGGTGAATAGGGGGTGTTGTGTCCAGTTCACTGAGCAAGGAGTAGGTCTTGTCTATTACATATTGGGTGTATGGAACGGTATCTGAGCGAATTTGAAACCCTTGTTTTATGCATCACCCCACCTCACCTTTCCCATTAAGCAGCCATAGTGTGTTTTCTAAACGTGTGACTCTGTTCTGTTTTGTAATTCAGTTCAAATGTAGCGGTTTTTACATTCCCTCTATAAGTGACAGCCTTTGATAAGTGTCTTTTTCTGTGTGACTTAGTTCACTTAGAATCGTCATACCTAAATCCACTCATCTTGCTTCTACTAGCCTTATGACATTGATTTCATGTCTGAGTGATATTCCTTTGTACATAAGGACCACAACTTCTTTATCCATTTTTCTCTTTCCTGGGATATTTAAGGTGTCATGAAGTGGAGGTTCTTGTCAACATAGCAGCCCTAAACATTGGGGTGCCTGTGTCTTGCTGATTTTTAGTTTTCCCAATTTATACGCCCATGAGTGCACTTGCCCTATGCTCCCTAAGCTGTTTTTTCGATGTTTCAGGACACACCGTACACTTCTCCAGAGTGGCTGTTGGCAATTTACATCCCGCCCATCAGCGTAGCAAGGCTGCCATTTCTCCATGGCCTGTCCTGCATTTCTGGTTTTGACACTTTTTGCAGCATGGCCCTTTTGACCGATGGGAAGCGAGACTTCTTTGTAGCGCTGATTTGCCTTTCCAGGTTGCTTGGTTGGCCAAAAAGGGCGTATGCGTTTTTCCCTGAATATATTCAGGAAAAAACGCATACGCCCTTTTTGGCCAAGGGCATCACTGTCGACGTTTTGCCACTTTTCATGTGCTTTAAAGGCGATTCGAATTTACCTCCTGAAACATGTTTCCTGCAATTCTGCCTTGCTTTCAAATCCTCTTCGTTGCCTTCCCTCAATATATTTGTTGACGAGAGTTACCATTTATAACTCTGCGGGTTTGTGAATGGCAGTGCCCCTGAGCTCCATTTTTCAACTGTCTTTTTTGGGAGCTGGCCGCAAAAGCACGGGATTGCCTCAGGCCCTATTCAGGTTCCGGGGGGCAGGCTGAGCCTGTGGTTAATTCTTCTTCCTGATGGGAAAATAGAGTGACCTGTGCCTGTCCCAACACCTAGATCTAGTCTCTCATTGGTTGACCCTCTTCCCGTTCATCCTCAGGACAAATTGCAACCTGTACAGAACAGGAGGTTAAAGGTGCTGATTCTCCAAGTAGGGAGATTGCTAGTAAAGTACCTGGAATGGCGAACCCGAGCACAAGGAGATGAGAAATGAGGTGCGTTTTAGAAACCTTTCAAAATCACACGGTGTACCTTATTCTGGGTTTCTCATGCATGTTTTCGATGTAGGAAGATGCCCTTGAACCTGGAGATTTGGGACCCATGGGATGGGTACCACGCAGTATTACTTTAAAGGTTCTGCGTTTGCTCACCCAACCTCACCCAACCTCTCAGCCCCAAGAGTGTCCACCCTTATGTCTCATCCAGCTGTGGGTCTAGATATGGTCAATCCAGGTTGCATCAAAGCCCCTGAACGAATTATGTAAGAATTTCTCTCTCTTTCACTGTCTTTCTTTTACGGGTTTTTAAAAGTAATTTATTTTTATAATGGGGTTTAGCTGCCTTTCACGGCTGTGTTTATGCGGCTTTACACCCACTTGACTCACTTCCAGAGAGATATCAATACATAGGTTTTACGCTTCTTACTAGTCAGACATATTATTGTGCGGTGAATAGGGGGTGTTGAGTCCAGTTCACTGAGCAAGGAGTTGGTCTTGTCTATTACATATTGGGTGTATGGAACGGTATCTGAGTGAATTTGAAACCCTTGTTTTATGCATCACCCCACCTCACCTTTCCCGTTAAGCAGCCATAGTGTGTTTTCTAAACGTGTGACTCTGTTCTGTTTTGTAATTCAGTTCAAGTGTAGCGGTTTTTACATTCCCTCTCTAAGTGATAGCTTATGATAAGTGTCTTTTTCTGTGTGACTTATTTCACTTAGAATCATCGTTCCTAAATCCACTCATCTTGCTTCTACTAGCCTTATGACATTGATTTCATGTCTGAGTGATATTCCATTGTACATAAGGACCACAACTTCTTTATCCATTTTTCTCTTTCCTGGGGTATTTACGGTGTCATGAAGTGGAGGTTCTTGCCAACAGAGCTGCCCTAAACTTTGGGGTGCCTGTGTCTTGCTGATTTTTAGTTTTCCCAATTTATACGCCCATGAGTGGACGTGCCCTATGCTCCCTAAGCTGTGTTTTTTCGATGTTTCAGGACACACCGTACACTTCTCCAGAGTGGCTGTTGGCAATTTACATCCCTCCCATCAGCGTAGCAAGGCTGCCATTTCTCCATGGCCTGTCCTGCATTTCTGGTTTTGAAAATTTTTGCAGCATGGCCCTTTTGACCGATGGGAAGCGAGAATTCTTGGTAGCGCTGATTTGCCTTTCCAGGTTGCTTGGATGGCCAAAAAGGGCGTATGCGTTTTTTCCTGAATATATTCAGGAAACAACGCATACGCCCTTTTTGGCCAAGGTCATCATTGTCGACGTTTTGCCACCTTTCATGTGCTTTAAAGGCGATTCGAATCTACCTCCTGAAACCTGTTTCCTGCAATTCTGCCTTGCTTTCAAATCCTCTTCGTTGCCTTCCCTCAATATATTTGTGGACGAGAGTTATCATTTATAACTCAGCAGGTTTGTGAATTGCAGTGCTCCTGAGCTCCATTTTTCAACTGTCTTTTTTGGGAGCTGGCCGCAAAAGCACGGGATTGCCTCAGGCCCTATTCTGGTTCCCGGCGGCAGGCTGAACCTGTGTTTAATTCTTCTTCCTGATGGGAAAATAGAGTGACCTGTGCCTGTCCCAACACCTAGATATAGTCTCTCATTGGTTGCCCCTCTTCCCGTTCATCCTCAGGACAAATTGCAACCTGTATGGATCAGGAGCTTAAAGGTGCTGATTCTGCAAGTAGGGAGATTGCTAGTAAAGTAGCTGGAAAGGCGAACCCGAGCACAAGAAGGTGAGAAATGGGGAGCGTTTTAGAAACCTTTCAAAATCACACGGTGTACCATCTTCTGAGTTTCTCATGCATGTTTTCGATGTAGGAAGATGCCCTTGAACCTGGAGATTTGGGACCCATGGGATGGGTACCACGCAGTATTACTTTAAAGGGTCTGCGTTTGCTCACCCAACCTCACCCAACCTGTCAGCCCCAAGAGTGTCCAACTTTATGTCTCATCCAGCTGTGGGTCTAGATATGGTCAATCCAGGTTGCATCACAGCCCCTGAACGAATTTTGTAAGAATTTCTCTCTCTTTCACTGTCTTTGTTTTACGGGTTTTTAAAAGTAATTTATTTTTATAATGGGGTTTAGCTGCTTTTCACGGCTGTGTTTATGCGGCTTTACACCCACTTGACTCACTTCCAGAGAGATATCAATACATAGGTTTTACGATTATTACTAGTCAGATATATTCTTGTGCGGTGAATAGGGGGTGTTGAGTCCAGTTCACTGAGCAAGGAGTAGGCCTTGTCTATTACATATTGGGTGTATGGAACGGTATCTGAGCGAATTTGAAACCCTTGTTTTATGCATCACCCCACCTCACCTTTCCCGTTAAGCAGCCATAGTGTGTTTTCTAAACGTGTGACTCTGTTCCCTTTGTAATTCAGTTCAAGTGTAGCGGTTTTTACATTCCCTCTATAAGTGATAGCTTATGATAAGTGTCTTTTTCTGTGTGACTTAGTTCACTTAGAATCGTCATAACTAAATCCACTCATCTTGCTTCTACTAGCCTTATGACATTGATTTCATGTCTGAGTGATATTCCTTTGTACATAAGGACCACAACTTCTTTATCCATTTTTCTCTTTCCTGGGATATTTAAGGTGTCATGAAGTGGAGGTTCTTGTCAACATAGCAGCCCTAAACTTTGGGGTGCCTGTGTCTTGCTGATTTTTAGTTTTCCCAATTTATACGCCCATGAGTGCACTTGCCCTATGCTCCCTAAGCTGTTTTTTCGATGTTTCAGGACACACCGTACACTTCTCCAGAGTGGCTGTTGGCAATTTACATCCCGCCCATCAGCGTAGCAAGGCTGCCATTTCTCCATGGCCTGTCCTGCATTTCTGGTTTTGACACTTTTTGCAGCATGGCCCTTTTGACCGATGGGAAGCGAGACTTCTTTGTAGCGCTGATTTCCCTTTCCAGGTTGCTTGGTTGGCCAAAAAGGGTGTATCCGTTTTTTCCTGAATATATTCAGGAAAAAACGCATACGCCCTTTTTGGCCAAGGGCATCACTGTCGACGTTTTGCCACTTTTCATGTGCTTTAAAGGCGATTCGAATCTACCTCCTGAAACATGTTTCCTGCAATTCTGCCTTGCTTTCAAATCCTCTTCGTTGCCTTCCCTCAATATATTTGTTGACGAGAGTTACCATTTATAACTCTGCGGGTTTGTGAATGGCAGTGCCCCTGAGCTCCATTTTTCAACTGTCTTTTTTGGGAGCTGGCCGCAAAAGCACGGGATTGCCTCAGGCCCTATTCAGGTTCCGGGGGGCAGGCTGAGCCTGTGGTTAATTCTTCTTCCTGATGGGAAAATAGAGTGACCTGTGCCTGTCCCAACACCTAGATCTAGTCTCTCATTGGTTGCCCCTCTTCCCGTTCATCCTCAGGACAAATTGCAACCTGTACAGAACAGGAGGTTAAAGGTGCTGATTCTCCAAGTAGGGAGATTGCTAGTAAAGTACCTGGAATGGCGAACCCGAGCACAAGGAGATGAGAAATGAGGTGCGTTTTAGAAACCTTTCAAAATCACACGGTGTACCATCTTCTGGGTTTCTCATGCATGTTTTCGATGTAGGAAGATGCCCTTGAACCTGGAGATTTGGGACCCATGGGATGGGTACCACGCAGTATTACTTTAAAGGGTCTGCGTTTGCTCACCCAACCTCACCAAACCTCTCAGCCCCAACAGTGTCCACCCTTATGTCTCATCCAGCTGTGGGTCTAGATATGGTCAATCCAGGTTGCATCACAGCCCCTGAACGAATTTTGTAAGAATTTCTCTCTCTTTCACTGTCTTTGTTTTACGGGTTTTTAAAAGTAATTTATTTTTATAATGGGGTTTAGCTGCTTTTCACGGCTGTGTTTAAGCGGCTTTACACCCACTTGACTCACTTCCAGACACGTATCAATACATAGGTTTTAAGATTCTTACTAGTCACGTATATTCTTGTGCGGTGAATAGGGGGTGTTGTGTCCAGTTCACTGAGCAAGGAGTAGGTCTTGTCTATTACATATTGGGTGTATGGAACGGTATCTGAGCGAATTTGAAACCCTTGTTTTATGCATCACCCCACCTCACCTTTCCCGTTAAGCAGCCATAGTGTGTTTTCTAAACGTGTGACTCTGTTCTGTTTTGTAATTCAGTTCAAGTGTAGCGGTTTTTACATTCCCTCTATAAGTGATACCTTATGATAAGTGTCTTTTTCTGTGTGACTTATTTCACTTGGAATCGTCGTACCTAAATCCACTCATCTTGCTTCTACTAGCCTTATGACATTGATTTCATGTCTGAGTGATATTCCATTGTACATAAGGACCACAACTTCTTTATCCATTTTTCTCTTTCCTGGGATATTTAAGGTGTCATGAACTGGAGGTTCTTGTCAACAGAGCAGCCCTAAACTTTGGGGTGCCTGTGTCTTGCTGATTTTTAGTTTTCCCAATTTATACGCCCATGAGTGGACGTGCCCTATGCTCCCTAAGCTGTGTTTTTTCGATGTTTCAGGACACACCGTACACTTCTCCAGAGTGGCTGTTGGCAATTTACATCCCGCCCATCAGCGTAGCAAGGCTGCCATTTCTCCATGGCCTGTCCTGCATTTCTGGTTTTGACACTTTTTTAGCATGGCCCTTTTGACCGATGGGAAGCGAGACTTCTTTGTAGCCCTGATTTGCATTTCCAGGTTGCTTGGTTGGCCAAAAAGGCGTATGCGTTTTTTCCTGAATATATTCAGGAAAAAACGCATACGCCCTTTTTGGCCAAGGGCATCATTGTCGACCTTTTGCCGCTTTTCATGTGCTTTAAAGGCAATTCGAATCTACCTCCTGAAATCTGTTTCCTGCAATTCTGCCTTGCTTTCAAATCCTCTTCGTTGCCTTCCCTCAATATATTTTTGGACGAGACTTATCATTTATAACTCTGCGGGTTTGTGAATTGCAGTGTCCCTGAGCTCCATTTTTCAACTCGCTTTTTTGGGAGCTGGCCGCAAAAGCGCAGTATTGCCTCAGGCGCTATTGTGCTTCTGGGCAGCAGGCTGAGCCTGTGGTTAATTCTTCTTCCTGATGGGAAAATAGAGTGAGCTGTGCCTGTCCCAACACCTATATCTAGTCTCTCATTGGTTGCCCCTCTTCCCGTTCATCCTCAGGACAAATTGCAACCTGTATGGATCAGGAGCTTAAAGGTGCTGATTCTGCAAGTAGGGAGATTGCTAGTAAAGTAGCTGGAAAGGCGAACCCGAGCACAAGGAGGTGAGAAATGGGGTGCGTTTTAGAAACCTTTCAAAATCACACGGTGTACCATCTTCTGAGTTTCTCATGCATGTTTTCGATGTAGGAAGATGCCCTTGAACCTGGAGATTTGGGACCCATGGGATGGGTACCACGCAGTATTACTTTAAAGGGTCTGCGTTTGCTCACCCAACCTCACCCAACCTGTCAGCCCCAAGATTGTCCAACCTTATGTCTCATCCAGCTGTGGGTCTAGATATGGTCAATCCAGGTTGCATCACAGCCCCTGAACGAATTTTGTAAGAATTTCTCTCTCTTTCACTGTCTTTGTTTTACGGGTTTTTAAAAGTAATTTATTTTTATAATGGGGTTTAGCTGCTTTTCACGGCTGTGTTTATGCGGCTTTACACCCACTTGACTCACTTCCAGAGAGATATCAATACATAGGTTTTACGATTATTACTAGTCAGATATATTCTTGTGCGGTGAATAGGGGGTGTTGAGTCCAGTTCACTGAGCAAGGAGTAGGCCTTGTCTATTACATATTGGGTGTATGGAACGGTATCTGAGCGAATTTGAAACCCTTGTTTTATGCATCACCCCACCTCACCTTTCCCGTTAAGCAGCCATAGTGTGTTTTCTAAACGTGTGACTCTGTTCCCTTTGTAATTCAGTTCAAGTGTAGCGGTTTTTACATTCCCTCTATAAGTGATAGCTTATGATAACTGTCTTTTTCTGTGTGACTTAGTTCACTTAGAATCGTCATACCTAAATCCACTCATCTTGCTTCTACTAGCCTTATGACATTGATTTCATGTCTGAGTGATATTCCTTTGTACATAAGGACCACAACTTCTTTATCCATTTTTCTCTTTCCTGGGATATTTAAGGTGTCATGAAGTGGAGGTTCTTGTCAACATAGCAGCCCTAAACATTGGGGTGCCTGTGTCTTGCTGATTTTTAGTTTTCCCAATTTATACGCCCATGAGTGCACTTGCCCTATGCTCCCTAAGCTGTTTTTTCGATGTTTCAGGACACACCGTACACTTCTCCAGAGTGGCTGTTGGCAATTTACATCCCGCCCATCAGCGTAGCAAGGCTGCCATTTCTCCATGGCCTGTCCTGCATTTCTGGTTTTGACACTTTTTGCAGCATGGCCCTTTTGACCGATGGGAAGCGAGACTTCTTTGTAGCGCTGATTTGCCTTTCCAGGTTGCTTGGTTGGCCAAAAAGGGCGTATCCGTTTTTTCCTGAATATATTCAGGAAAAAACGCTTACGCCCTTTTTGGCCAAGGGCATCACTGTCGACGTTTTGCCACTTTTCATGTGCTTTAAAGGCGATTCGAATCTACCTCCTGAAACATGTTTCCTGCAAATCTGCCTTGCTTTCAAATCCTCTTCGTTGCCTTCCCTCAATATATTTGTTGACGAGAGTTACCATTTATAACTCTGCGGGTTTGTGAATGGCAGTGCCCCTGAGCTCCATTTTTCAACTGTCTTTTTTGAGAGCTGGCCGCAAAAGCACGGGATTGCCTCAGGCCCTATTCAGGTTCCGGGGGGCAGGCTGAGCCTGTGGTTAATTCTTCTTCCCGATGGGAAAATAGAGTGACCTGTGCCTGTCCCAACACCTAGATCTAGTCTCTCATTGGTTGCCCCTCTTCCCGTTCATCCTCAGGACAAATTGCAACCTGTACAGAACAGGAGGTTAAAGGTGCTGATTCTCCAAGTAGGGAGATTGCTAGTAAAGTACCTGGAATGGCGAACCCGAGCACAAGGAGATGAGAAATGAGGTGCGTTTTAGAAACCTTTCAAAATCACACGGTGTACCTTATTCTGGGTTTCTCATGCATGTTTTCGATGTAGGAAGATTCCCTTGAACCTGGAGATTTGGGACCCATGGGATGGGTACCACGCAGTATTACTTTAAAGGTTCTGCGTTTGCTCACCCAACCTCACCCAACCTCTCAGCCCCAAGAGTGTCCACCCTTATGTCTCATCCAGCTGTGGGTCTAGATATGGTCAATCCAGGTTGCATCAAAGCCCCTGAACGAATTATGTAAGAATTTCTCTCTCTTTCACTGTCTTTCTTTTACGGGTTTTTAAAAGTAATTTATTTTTATAATGGGGTTTACCTGCCTTTCACGGCTGTGTTTATGCGGCTTTACACCCACTTGACTCACTTCCAGAGAGATATCAATACATAGGTTTTACGCTTCTTACTAGTCAGACATATTATTGTGCGGTGAATAGGTGGTGTTGAGTCAAGTTCACTGAGCAAGGAGTTGGTCTTGTCTATTACATATTGGGTGTATGGAACGGTATCTGAGTGAATTTGAAACCCTTGTTTTATGCATCACCCCAACTCACCTTTCCCGTTAAGCAGCCATAGTGTGTTTTTTAAACGTGTGACTCTGTTCTGTTTTGTAATTCAGTTCAAGTGTAGCGGTTTTTACATTCCCTCTCTAAGTGATAGCTTATGATAAGTGTCTTTTTCTGTGTGACTTATTTCACTTAGAATCGTCGTTCCTAAATCCACTCATCTTGCTTCTACTAGCCTTATGACATTGATTTCATGTCTGAGTGATATTCCATTGTACATAAGGACCACAACTTCTTTATCCATTTTTCTCTTTCCTGGGGTATTTACGGTGTCATGAAGTGGAGGTTCTTGTCAACAGAGCTGCCCTAAACTTTGGGGTGCCTGTGTCTAGCTGATTTTTAGTTTTCCCAATTTATACGCCCATGAGTGGACGTGCCCTATGCTCCCTAAGCTGTGTTTTTTTGATGTTTCAGGACACACCGTACACTTCTCCAGAGTGGCTGTTGGCAATTTACATCCCTCCCATCAGCGTAGCAAGGCTGCCATTTCTCCATGGCCTGTCCTGCATTTCTGGTTTTGAAAATTTTTGCAGCATGGCCCTTTTGACCGATGGGAAGCGAGAATTCTTGGTAGCGCTGATTTGCCTTTCCAGGTTGCTTGGTTGGCCAAAAAGGGCGTATGCGTTTTTTCCTGAATATATTCAGGAAACAACGCATACGCCCTTTTTGGCCAAGGTCATCATTGTCGACGTTTTGCCACCTTTCATGTGCTTTAAAGGCGATTCGAATCTACCTCCTGAAACCTGTTTCCTGCAATTCTGCCTTGCTTTCAAATCCTCTTCGTTGCCTTCCCTCAATATATTTGTGGACGAGAGTTATCATTTATAACTCAGCAGGTTTGTGAATTGCAGTGCCCCTGAGCTCCATTTTTCAACTGTCTTTTTTGGGAGCTGGCCGCAAAAGCACGGGATTGCCTCAGGCCCTATTCTGGTTCCCGGCGGCAGGCTGAACCTGTGTTTAATTCTTCTTCCTGATGGGAAAATAGAGTGACCTGTGCCTGTCCCAACACCTAGATCTAGTCTCTCATTGGTTGCCCGTCTTCCCGTTCATCCTCAGGACAAATTGCAACCTGTAGGGAACAGGAGCTTAAAGGTGCTGATTCTCCAAGTAGGGAGATTGCTAGTAAAGTAGCTGGAAAGGCGAACCCCAGCACAAGGAGATGAGAAATGTGGTTCATTTTGGAAACCTTTCAAAATCACACGGTGTACCATCTTCTGGGTTTCTCATGCATGTTTTCGATGTAGGAAGATGCCCTTGAACCTGGAGATTTGGGACCCATGGGATGGGTACCACGCAGTATTACTTTAAAGGGTCTGCGTTTGCTCACCCAACCTCACCAAAACTCTCAGCCCCAACAGTGTCCACCCTTATGTCTCATCCAGCTGTGGGTCTAGATATGGTCAATCCAGGTTGCATCACAGCCCCTGAACGAATTTTGTAAGAATTTCTCTCTCTTTCACTGTCTTTGTTTTACGGGTTTTTAAAAGTAATTTATTTTTATAATGGGGTTTAGCTGCTTTTCACGGCTGTGTTTAAGCGGCTTTACACCCACTTGACTCACTTCCAGAGAGATATCAATACATAGGTTTTACGATTATTACTAGTCACGTATATTCTTGTGCGGTGAATAGGGGGTGTTGTGTCCAGTTCACTGAGCAAGGAGTAGGTCTTGTCTATTACATATTGGGTGTATGGAACGGTATCTGAGCGAATTTGAAACCCTTGTTTTATGCATCACCCCACCTCACCTTTCCCGTTAAGCAGCCATAGTGTGTTTTCTAAACGTGTGACTCTGTTCTGTTTTGTAATTCAGTTCAAGTGTAGCGGTTTTTACATTCCCTCTATAAGTGATACCTTATGATAAGTGTCTTTTTCTGTGTGACTTATTTCACTTGGAATCGTCGTACCTAAATCCACTCATCTTGCTTCTCCTATCCTTATGACATTGATTTCATGTCTGAGTGATATTCCATTGTACATAAGGACCACAACTTCTTTATCCATTTTTCTCTTTCCTGGGATATTTAAGGTGTCATGAACTGGAGGTTCTTGTCAACAGAGCAGCCCTAAACTTTGGGGTGCCTGTGTCTTGCTGATTTTTAGTTTTCCCAATTTATACGCCCATGAGTGGACGTGCCCTATGCTCCCTAAGCTGTGTTTTTTCGATGTTTCAGGACACACCGTACACTTCTCCAGAGTGGCTGTTGGCAATTAACATCCCGCCTATCAGCGTAGCAAGGCTGCCATTTCTCCATGGCCTGTCCTGCATTTCTGGTTTTGACACTTTTTTAGCATGGCCCTTTTGACCGATGGGAAGCGAGACTTCTTTGTAGCGCTGATTTGCCTTTCCAGGTTGCTTGGTTGGCCAAAAAGGGCGTATGCGTTTTTTCCTGAATATATTCAGGAAAAAACGCATACGCCCTTTTTGGCCAAGGGCATCATTGTCGACCTTTTGCCGCTTTTCATGTGCTTTAAAGGCAATTCGAATCTACCTCCTGAAATCTGTTTCCTGCAATTCTGCCTTGCTTTCAAATCCTCTTCGTTGCCTTCCCTCAATATATTTTTGGACGAGACTTATCATTTATAACTCTGCGGGTTTGTGAATTGCAGTGTCCCTGAGCTCCATTTTTCAACTCGCTTTTTTGGGAGCTGGCCGCAAAAGCGCAGTATTGCCTCAGGCGCTATTGTGCTTCTGGGCAGCAGGCTGAGCCTGTGGTTAATTCTTCTTCCTGATGGGAAAATAGAGTGAGCTGTGCCTGTCCCAACACCTATATCTAGTCTCTCATTGGTTGCCCCTCTTCCCGTTCATCCTCAGGACAAATTGCAACCTGTATGGATCAGGAGCTTAAAGGTGCTGATTCTGCAAGTAGGGAGATTGCTAGTAAAGTAGCTGGAAAGGCGAACCCGAGCACAAGGAGGTGAGAAATGGGGTGCGTTTTAGAAACCTTTCAAAATCACACGGTGTACCATCTTCTGAGTTTCTCATGCATGTTTTCGATGTAGGAAGATGCCCTTGAACCTGGAGATTTGGGACCCATGGGATGGGTACCACGCAGTATTACTTTAAAGGGTCTGCGTTTGCTCACCCAACCTCACCCAACCTGTCAGCCCCAAGATTGTCCAACCTTATGTCTCATCCAGCTGTGGGTCTAGATATGGTCAATCCAGGTTGCATCACAGCCCCTGAACGAATTTTGTAAGAATTTCTCTCTCTTTCACTGTCTTTGTTTTACGGGTTTTTAAAAGTAATTTATTTTTATAATGGGGTTTAGCTGCTTTTCACGGCTGTGTTTATGCGGCTTTACACCCACTTGACTCACTTCCAGAGAGATATCAATACATAGGTTTTACGATTATTACTAGTCAGATATATTCTTGTGCGGTGAATAGGGGGTGTTGAGTCCAGTTCACTGAGCAAGGAGTAGGCCTTGTCTATTACATATTGGGTGTATGGAACGGTATCTGAGCGAATTTGAAACCCTTGTTTTATGCATCACCCCACCTCACCTTTCCCGTTAAGCAGCCATAGTGTGTTTTCTAAACGTGTGACTCTGTTCCCTTTGTAATTCAGTTCAAGTGTAGCGGTTTTTACATTCCCTCTATAAGTGATAGCTTATGATAAGTGTCTTTTTCTGTGTGACTTAGTTCACTTAGAATCGTCATACCTAAATCCACTCATCTTGCTTCTACTAGCCTTATGACATTGATTTCATGTCGGAGTGATATTCCTTTGTACATAAGGACCACAACTTCTTTATCCATTTTTCTCTTTCCTGGGATATTTAAGGTGTCATGAAGTGGAGGTTCTTGTCAACATAGCAGCCCTAAACATTGGGGTGCCTGTGTCTTGCTGATTTTTAGTTTTCCCAATTTATACGCCCATGAGTGCACTTGCCCTATGCTCCCTAAGCTGTTTTTTCGATGTTTCAGGACACACCGTACACTTCTCCAGAGTGGCTGTTGGCAATTTACATCCCGCCCATCAGCGTAGCAAGGCTGCCATTTCTCCATGGCCTGTCCTGCATTTCTGGTTTTGACACTTTTTGCAGCATGGCCCTTTTGACCGATGGGAAGCGAGACTTCTTTGTAGCGCTGATTTGCCTTTCCAGGTTGCTTGGTTGGCCAAAAAGGGCGTATGCGTTTTTTCCTGAATATATTCAGGAAAAAACGCATACGCCCTTTTTGGCCAAGGGCATCACTGTCGACGTTTTGCCGCTTTTCATGTGCTTTAAAGGCAATTCGAATCTACCTCCTGAAATCTGTTTCCTGCAATTCTGCCTTGCTTTCAAATCCTCTTCGTTCCATTCCCTCAATATATCTGTGGATGAGAGTTATCATTTATAACTCTGCGGGTTTGTGAATTGCAGTGTCCCTGAGCTCCATTTTTCAACTCGCTTTTTTGGGAGCTGGCCGCAAAAGCGCAGTATTGCCTCAGGCGCTATTGTGCTTCTGGGCAGCAGGCTGAGCCTGTGGTTAATTCTTCTTCCTGATGGGAAAATAAAGTAACCTGTGCCTGTCCCAACACCTAGATCTAGTCTCTCATTGGTTGCCCCTCTTCCCGTTCATCCTCAGGACAAATTGCAACCTGTATGGATCAGGAGCTTAAAGGTGCTGATTCTGCAAGTAGGGAGATTGCTAGTAAAGTAGCTGGAAAGGCGAACCCGAGCACAAGGAGGTGAGAAATGGGGTGCGTTTTAGAAACCTTTCAAAATCACACGGTGTACCATCTTCTGAGTTTCTCATGCATGTTTTCGATGTAGGAAGATGCCCTTGAACCTGGAGATTTGGGACCCATGGGATGGGTACCACGCAGTATTACTTTAAAGGGTCTGCGTTTGCTCACCCAACCTCACCCAACCTGTCAGCCCCAAGAGTGTCCAACCTTATGTCTCATCCAGCTGTGGGTCTAGATATGGTCAATCCAGGTTGCATCACAGCCCCTGAACGAATTTTGTAAGAATTTCTCTCTCTTTCACTGTCTTTGTTTTACGGGTTTTTAAAAGTAATTTATTTTTATAATGGGGTTTAGCTGCTTTTCACGGCTGTGTTTATGCGGCTTTACACCCACTTGAATCACTTCCAGAGAGATATCAATACATAGGTTTTACGATTATTACTAGTCAGATATATTCTTGTGCGGTGAATAGGGGGTGTTGAGTCCAGTTCACTGAGCAAGGAGTAGGCCTTGTCTATTACATATTGGGTGTATGGAACGGTATCTGAGCGAATTTGAAACCCTTGTTTTATGCATCACCCCACCTCACCTTTCCCGTTAAGCAGCCATAGTGTGTTTTCTAAACGTGTGACTCTGTTCCCTTTGTAATTCAGTTCAAGTGTAGCGGTTTTTACATTCCCTCTATAAGTAATAGCTTATGATAAGTGTCTTTTTCTGTGTGACTTAGTTCACTTAGAATCGTCATACCTAAATCCACTCATCTTGCTTCTACTAGCCTTATGACATTGATTTCATGTCTGAGTGATATTCCTTTGTACATAAGGACCACAACTTCTTTATCCATTTTTCTCTTTCCTGGGATATTTAAGGTGTCATGAAGTGGAGGTTCTTGTCAACATAGCAGCCCTAAACATTGGGGTGCCTGTGTCTTGCTGATTTTTAGTTTTCCCAATTTATACGCCCATGAGTGCACGTGCCCTATGCTCCCTAAGCTGTTTTTTCGATGTTTCAGGACACACCGTACACTTCTCCAGAGTGGCTGTTGGCAATTTACATCCCGCCCATCAGCGTAGCAAGGCTGCCATTTCTCCATGGCCTGTCCTGCATTTCTGGTTTTGACACTTTTTGCAGCATGGCCCTTTTGACCGATGGGAAGCGAGACTTCTTTGTAGCGCTGATCTGCCTTTCCAGGTTGCTTGGTTGGCCAAAAAGGGCGTATCCGTCTTTTCCTGAATATATTCAGGAAAAAACGCATACGCCCTTTTTGGCCAAGGGAATCACTGTCGACATTTTGCCACTTTTCATGTGCTTTAAAGGCGATTCGAATCTACCTCTTGAAACATGTTTCCTGCAATTCTGCCTTGCTTTCAAATCCTCTTCGTTGCCTTCCCTCAATATATTTGTTGACGAGAGTTACCATTTATAACTCTGCGGGTTTGTGAATGGCAGTGCCCCTGAGCTCCATTTTTCAACTGTCTTTTTTGGGAGCTGGCCGCAAAAGCACGGGATTGCCTCAGGCCCTATTCAGGTTCCGGGGGGCAGGCTGAGCCTGTGGTTAATTCTTCTTCCTGATGGGAAAATAGAGTGACCTGTGCCTGTCCCAACACCTAGATCTAGTCTCTCATTGGTTGCCCCTCTTCCGTTCATCCTCAGGACAAATTGCAACCTGTACAGAACAGGAGGTTAAAGGTGCTGATTCTCCAAGTAGGGAGATTGCTAGTAAAGTACCTGGAATGGCGAACCCGAGCACAAGGAGATGAGAAATGAGGTGCGTTTTAGAAACCTTTCAAAATCACACGGTGTACCTTATACTGGGTTTCTCATGCATGTTTTCGATGTAGGAAGATGCCCTTGAACCTGGAGATTTGGGACCCATGGGATGGGTACCACGCAGTATTACTTTAAAGGTTCTGCGTTTGCTCACCCAACCTCACCCAGCCTCTCAGCCCCAAGAGTGTCCACCCTTATGTCTCATCCAGCTGTGGGTCTAGATATGGTCAATCCAGGTTGCATCAAAGCCCCTGAACGAATTATGTAAGAATTTCTCTCTCTTTCACTGTCTTTGTTTTACGGGTTTTTAAAAGTAATTTATTTTTATAATGGGGTTTAGCTGCCTTTCACGGCTGTGTTTATGCGGCTTTACACCCACTTGACTCACTTCCAGAGAGATATCAATACATAGGTTTTACGATTCTTACTAGTCAGACATATTATTGTGCGGTGAATAGGGGGTGTTGAGTCCAGTTCACTGAGCAAGGAGTAGGTCTTGTCTATTACATATTGGGTGTATGGAACGGTATCTGAGCGAATTTGAAGCCCTTGTTTTATGCAAAACCCCACCTCACCTTTCCCGTTAAGCAGCCATAGTGTGTTTTCTAAACGTGTGACTCTATTCTGTTTTGTAATTCAGTTCAAGTGTAGCGGTTTTTACATTCCCTCTCTAAGTGATAGCTTATGATAAGTGTCTTTTTCTGTGTGACTTATTTCACTTAGAATCGTCGTTCCTAAATCCACTCATCTTGCTTCTACTAGCCTTATGACATTGATTTCATGTCTGAGTGATATTCCATTGTACATAAGGACCACAACTTCTTTATCCATTTTTCTCTTTCCTGGGATATTTACGGTGTCATGAAGTGGAGGTTCTTGTCAACAGAGCTGCCCTAAACTTTGGGGTGCCTGTGTCTTGCTGATTTTTATTTTTCCCAATTTATACGCCCATGAGTGGACGTGCCCTATGCTCCCTAAGCTGTGTTTTTTCGATGTTTCAGGACACACCGTACACTTCTCCAGAGTGGCTGTTGGCAATTTACATCCCTCCCATCAGCGTAGCAAGGCTGCCATTTCTCCATGGCCTGTCCTGCATTTCTGGTTTTGAAAATTTTTGCAGCATGGCCCTTTTGACCGATGGGAAGCGAGAATTCTTGGTAACGCTGATTTGCCTTTCCAGGTTGCTTGGTTGGCCAAAAAGGGCGTATGCGTTGTTTCCTGAATATATTCAGGAAACAACGCATACGCCCTTTTTGGCCAAGGTCATCATTGTCGACGTTTTGCCACCTTTCATGTGCTTTAAAGGCGATTCGAATCTACCTCCTGAAACCTGTTTCCTGCAATTCTGCCTTGCTTTCAAATCCTCTTCGTTGCCTTCCCTCAATATATTTGTGGACGAGAGTTATAATTTATAACTCAGCAGGTTTGTGAATTGCAGTGCCCCTGAGCTCCATTTTTCAACTGTCTTTTTTGGGAGCTGGCCGCAAAAGCACGGGATTGCCTCAGGCCCTATTCTGGTTCCCGGCGGCAGGCTGAAGCTGTGTTTAATTCTTCTTCCTGATGGGAAAATAGAGTGACCTGTGCCTGTCCCAACACCTAGATCTAGTCTCTCATTGGTTGCCCGTCTTCCCGTTCATCCTCAGGACAAATTGCAACCTGTAGGGAACAGGAGCTTAAAGGTGCTGATTCTCCAAGTAGGGAGATTGCTAGTAAAGTAGCTGGAAAGGCGAACCCCAGCACAAGGAGATGAGAAATGTGGTTCATTTTGGAAACCTTTCAAAATCACACGGTGTACCATCTTCTGGGTTTCTCATGCATGTTTTCGACGTAGGAAGATGCCCTTGAACCTGGAGATTTGGGACCCATGGGATGGGTACCACGCAGTATTACTTTAAAGGGTCTGCGTTTGCTCACCCAACCTCACCAAACCTCTCAGCCCCAAGAGTGTCCACCCTTATGTCTCATCCAGCTGTGGGTCTAGATATGGTCAATCCAGGTTGCATCACAGCCCCTGAACGAATTTTGTAAGAATTTCTCTCTCTTTCACTGTCTTTGTTTTACGGGTTTTTAAAAGTAATTTATTTTTATAATGGGGTTTAGCTGCTTTTCACGGCTGTGTTCAAGCTGCTTTACACCCACTTGACTCACTTCCAGACACATATCAATACATAGGTTTTAAGATTCTTACTAGTCACGTATATTCTTGTGCGGTGAATAGGGGGTGTTGTGTCCAGTTCACTGAGCAAGGAGTAGGTCTTTTCTATTACATATTGGGTGTATGGAACGGTATCTGAGCGAATTTGAAACCCTTGTTTTATGCATCACCCCACCTCACCTTTCCCGTTAAGCAGCCATAGTGTGTTTTCTAAACGTGTGACTCTGTTCTGTTTTGTAATTCAGTTCAAGTGTAGCGGTTTTTACATTCCCTCTATAAGTGATACCTTATGATAAGTGTCTTTTTCTGTGTGACTTATTTCACTTGGAATCGTCGTACCTAAATCCACTCATCTTGTTTCTCCTAGCCTTATGACATTGATTTCATGTCTGAGTGATATTCCATTGTACATAAGGACCACAACTTCTTTATCCATTTTTCTCTTTCCTGGGATATTTAAGGTGTCATGAACTGGAGGTTCTTGTCAACAGAGCAGCCCTAAACTATGGGGTGCCTGTGTCTTGCTGATTTTTAGTTTTCCCAATTTATACGCCCATGAGTGGACGTGCCCTATGATCCCTAAGCTGTGTTTTTTCGATGTTTCAGGACACACCGTACACTTATCCAGAGTGGCTGTTTGCAATTAACATCCCGCCAATCAGCGTAGCAAGGCTGCCATTTCTCCATGGCCTGTCCTGCATTTCTGGTTTTGACACTTTTTTAGCATGGCCCTTTTGACCGATGGGAAGCGAGACTTCTTTGTAGCGCTGATTTGACTTTCCAGGGTGCTTGGTTGGCCAAAAAGGGCGTATGCGTTTTTTCCTGAATATATTCAGGAAAAAACGCATACGCCCTTTTTGCCCAAGGGCATCATTGTCCACGTTTGGCCGATTTTCATGTGCTTTAAAGGCGATTCGAATCTACCTCCTGAAATCTGTTTCCTGCAATTCTGCCTTGCTTTCAAATCCTCTTCGTTCCATTCCCTCAATATATCTGTGGATGAGAGTTATCATTTATAACTCTGCGGGTTTGTGAATTGCAGTGTCCCTGAGCTCCATTTTTCAACTCGCTTTTTTGGGAGCTGGCTGCAAAAGCGCAGTATTGCCTCAGGCGCTATTGTGCTTCTGGGCGGCAGGCTGAGCCTGTGGTTAATTGTTCTTCCTGATGGGAAAATAGAGTGACCTGTGCCTGTCCCAACACCTAGATATAGTCTCTCATTGGTTGCCCCTCTTCCCGTTCATCCTCAGGACAAATTGCAACCTGTATGGATCAGGAGCTTAACGGTGCTGATTCTGCAAGTAGGGAGATTGCTAGTAAAGTAGCTGGAAAGGCGAACCCGAGCACAAAGAGGTGAGAAATGGGGTGCGTTTTAGAAACCTTTCAAAATCACACGGTGTACCATCTTCTGAGATTCTCATGCATGTTTTCGATGTAGGAAGATGCCCTTGAAACTGGAGATTTGGGACCCATGGGATGGGTACCACGCAGTATTACTTTAAAGGGTCTGCGTTTGCTCACCCAACCTCACCCAACCTGTCAGCCCCAAGAGTGTCCAACCTTATGTCTCATCCAGCTGTGGGTCTAGATATGGTCAATCCAGGTTGCATCACAGCCCCTGAACGAATTTTGTAAGAATTTCTCTCTCTTTCACTGTCTTTGTTTTACGGGTTTTTCAAAGTAATTTATTTTTATAATGGGGTTTAGCTGCTTTTCACGGCTGTGTTTATGCGGCTTTACACCCACTTGACTCACTTCCAGAGAGATATCAATACATAGGTTTTACGATTCTTACTAGTCAGATATATTCTTGTGCGGTGAATAGGGGGTGTTGAGTCCAGTTCACTGAGCAAGGTGTAGGTCTTGTCTATTACATATTGGGTGTATGGAACGGTATCTGAGCGAATTTGAAACCCTTGTTTTATGCATCACCCCACCTCACCTTTCCCGTTAAGCAGCCATAGTGTGTTTTCTAAACGTGTGACTCTGTTCTGTTTTGTAATTCAGTTCAAGTGTAGCAGTTTTTACATTCCCTCTATAAGTGATAGCTTATGATAAGTGACTTTTTCTGTATGACTTATTTCACTTAGAATCGTCGTACCTAAATCCACTCATCTTGCTTCTACTAGCCTTATGACATTGATTTCATGTCTGAGTGATATTCCATTGTACATAAGGACCACAACTTCTTTATCCATTTTTCTCTTTCCTGGGATATTTAAGGTGTCATGAAGTGGAGGTTCTTGTCAACAGAGCAGCCCTAAACTTTGGGGTGCCTGTGTCTTGCTGATTTTTAGTTTTCCCAATTTATACGCCCATGAGTGGACGTGCCCTATGCTCCCTAAGCTGTGTTTTTTCGATGTTTCAGGACACACCGTACACTTCTCCAGAGTGGCTGTTGGCAATTTACATCCCTCCCATCAGCGTAGCAAGGCTGCCATTTCTCCATGGCCTGTCCTGCATTTCTGGTTTTGACACTTTTTGCAGCATGGCCCTTTTGACCGATGGGAAGCGAGACTTCATTGTAGCGCTGATTTGCCTTTCCAGGTTGCTTGGTTGGCCAAAAAGGGCGTATGCGTTTTTTCCTGAATATATTCAGGAAAAAACGCATACGCCCTTTTTGGCCAAGGGCATCATTGTCGACGTTATGCCACCTTTCATGTGCTTTAAAGGTGATTCGAATCTACCTCCTGAAACCTGTTTCCTGCAATTCTGCTTTGCTTTCAAATCCTCTTCGTTGCCTTCCCTCAATATATTTGTGGACGAGAGTTATCATTTATAACTCTGCGGGTTTGTGAATTGCAGTGCCCATGTGCTGCATTTTTCAACTGGCTTTTTTGGGAGCTGGCCGCAGAAGCGCGGGATTGCCTCAGGCCCTATTCTGGTTCCGGGCGGCAGGCTGAGCCTGTGGTTAATTCTTCTTCCTGACGGGAAAATAGAGTGACCTGTGCCTGTCCCAACACCTAGATCTAGTCTCTCATTGGTTGCCCCTCTTCCCGTTCTTCCTCAGGACAAATTGCAACCTGTACAGATCAGGAGGTTAAAGTTGCTTTTTCTCCAAGAAGGGAGATTGCTAGTAAAGTAGCTGGAATGGCGAACCCGAGCACAAGGAGATGAGAAATGAGGTGCGATTTAGAAACCTTTCCCGATCACACGGTGTACCATCTTCTGGGTTTCTCATGCATGTTTTCGATGCAGGAAGATGCCCTTGAAACTGGAGATTTGGGACCCATGGGATGGGTACCACACAGTATTATTTTAAAGGGTCTGCGTTTGCTCACCCAACCTCACCAAACCTGTCAGCCCCAAGAGTGTCCACCCTTAGGTCTCATCCAGCTGTTGGTCTAGATATGGTCAATCCAGGTTGCATCACAACCCCTGAACGAATTGTGTAAGAATTTCTCTTCTTTCACTGTCTTTGTTTTACGGGTTTTTACAAGTAATTTATTTTTATAATGGGGTTTAGCTGCTTTTCACGGCTGTGTTTATGCGGCTTTACACCCACTTGACACACTTCCAGAGAGATATCAATACATAGGTTTTAAGATTCTTACTAGTCAGATATATACTTGTGCGGTGAATAGGGGGTGTTGAGTCCAGTTCACTGAGCAAGGAGTAGGTCTTGTCTATTACATATTGGGTGTATGGAACGGTATCTGAGCTAATTTGAAACCATTGTTTTATGCATCACACCACCTCACCTTTCCCGTTAAGCAGCCATAGTGTGTTTTCTAAACCTGTGACTCTGTTCTCTTTTGTAATTCAGTTCATGTGTAGCAGTTTTTACATTCCCTCTATAAGTGATAGCTTATGATAAGTGTCTATTTCGGTGTGACTTATTTCACTTAGAGTCATCGTACCTAAATCCACTCATCATGCTGCTTCTAGCCTTATGACATTGATTTCATGGCTGAGTGATATTCCATTGTACATAAGGACCACAACTTCTTTATCCATTTTTCTCTTTCCTGGGATATTTAAGGTGTCATGAAGTGGAGGTTCTTGTCAACAGAGCAGCCCTAAACTTTGGTTTGCCTGTGTCTTGCTGATTTTTAATTTTCACAATTTATACGCCCATGAGTGGAAGTGCCCTATGCTCCATAAGCTGTGTTTTTTCGATGTTTAAGGCCACACCGTACACTTCTCCAGAGTGGTTGCTGGCAATTAACGTCCCGCCCATCAGCGTAGCAAGGCTCCCATTTCTCCATGGCCCGTCCTGCTTTTGTGGTTTTGACACATTTTTCAGCATGGCCCTTTTGACCGATGGGAAGCGAGACTTCTTTGTAGCGCTGATTTGCCTTTCCAGGTTGCTTGGTTGGCCAAAAAGGGCGTATGCGTTTTTTCCTGAATATATTCAGGAAAAAACGCATACGCCCTTTTTGGCCAAGGGCATCATTGTCGACGTTTTGACGCTTTTCATGTGCTTTAAAGCCGATTCGAATCTACCTCCTGAAACCAGTTTCCTGCAATTCTGCCTTGCTTTCAAATGCTCTTCGTTGCCTTCCCTCAATATATTTGTGGACGAGAGTTATTATTTATAACTCTGCAGGTTTGTGAATTGCAGTACCCATGTGCTCCATTTTTCAACTGGCTTTTTTGGGAGGTGGCCGCAGAAGCGCGGGATTGCCTCAGGCCCTATTCTGGTTCCTGGCGGCAGGCTGAGCCTGTGGTTAATTCTTCTTCCTGATGTGAAAATAGAGTGACCTGTGCCTGTCCCAACACCTAGATCTAGTCTCTCATTGGTTGCCCCTCTTCCCGTTCATCCTCAGGACAAAGTGCAACCTGTATGGAACAGGAGGTTAAAGGTGCTGTTTCTCCAAGTAGGGAGATTACTAGTTAAGAAGCTGGAATGGCGAACCCGAGCACAAGGAGATGAGAAATGAGGTGCGTTTCAGAAACCTTTCCCGTTCAGACGGTGTACCATCTTCTAGGTTTATCATGCATGTTTTCGATGTAGGAAGATTCCCTTGAACCTGGACATTTGGGACCCATGGGATGGGTACCACACAGTATTACTTTAAAGGGTCTGCGTTTGCTCACCCAACCTCACCAAACCTCTCATCCCCAAGAGTGTCCACCCTTATGTCAAATCCAGCTGTGGGTCTAGATATGGTCAATCCAGGTTGCATCACAGCCTCTGAACGAATTTTGTAAGAATTTCTCTCTCTTTCACTGTCTTTGTTTTACGGGTTTTTAAAAGTAATTTATTTTTATAATGGGGTTTAGCTGCTTTTCACGGCTGTGTTTATGCGGATTTACACTCACTTGACTCACTTCCAGAGAGATATCAATACATAGGTTTTAAGATTCTTACTAGTCACATATATTCTTGTGCGGTGAATAGGGGGTGTTGAGTCCAGTTCACTGAGCAAGGAGTAGGTCTTGTCTATTACATATTGGGTGTATGGAACGGTATCTGAGCGAATTTGAAACCCTTGTTTTATGCATCACCCCACCTCACCTTTCCCGTTAAGCAGCCATAGTGTGTTTTCTAAACGTGTGAGTCTGTTCTGTTTTGTAATTCAGTTCAACTGTAGCGGTTTTTACATTCCCTCTATAAGTGATAGCTTATGATAAGTGTCTTTTTCTGTGTGACTTATTTCACTTAGAATCGTCGTACCTAAGTTCACTCATCTTGCTTCTACTTGCCTTATGACATTGATTTCATATCTGAGTGATATTCCATTGTACATAAGGACCACAACTTCTTTATCCATTTTTCTCTTTCCGGGGATATTTAAGGTGTCATGAAGTGGAGGTTCTTGTCAACAGAGCAGCCCTAAACTTTGGGGTGCCTGTGTCTTGCTGATTTTTAGTTTTCCCAATTTATACGCCCATGAGTGGACGTTCCCTATGCTCCCTAAGCTGTGTTTTTTCGATGTTTCAGGACACACCGTACACTTCTCCAGAGTGGCTGCTGGCAATTTACATCCCGCCCATCAGCGTAGCAAGGCTCCAATTTCTCCATGGCCTGTCCTGCATTTGTTGTTTTGACACTTTTATCAGCATGGCCCTTTAGACCAATGGGAAGCGAGACTTCTTTGTAGCGCTGATTTGCCTTTCCAGGTTGCTTGGTTGGCCAAAAAGGGCGTATGCGTTTTTTCCTGAATATATTCAGGAAAAAACGCATACGCCCTTTTTGGCCAAGGGCATCATTGTCGACGTTTTGCCGCTTTTCATGTGCTTTAAAGGCGATTTGAATCTACCTCCTGAAATCTGTTTCCTGCACTTCTGCCTTGCTTTCAAATCCTCTTCGTTGCCTTCCCTCAATATATTTGTGGACGAGAGTTATCATTTATAATTCTGCAGGTTTGTGAATTGCAGTGCCCCTCAGCTCCATTTTTCAACTCGCTATTTTGGGAGCTGGCCTCAAATCGCGGGATTGCCTCAGGCACTATTCTGATTCCGGGCGGCAGGCTGAGCCTGTGCTTAATTCTTCTTCCTGATGGGAAAATAGAGTGACCTGTGCCTGTCCCAACACCTAGATCTAGTCTCTCATTGGTTGCCCCTCTTCCCGTTCATCCTCAGGACAAATTGCAACCTGTATGGATCAGGAGCTTAAAGGTGCTGATTCTGCAAGTAGGGAGATTGCTAGTAAATTAGCTGGAAAGGCGAACCCGAATACAAAGAGGTGAGAAATGGGGTGCGTTTTAGAAACCTTTCAAAATCACACGGTGTACCATCTTCTGAGTTTCTCATGCATGTTTTCGATGTAGGAAGATGCCCTTGAAACTGGAGATTTGGGACCCATGGGATGGGTACCACGCAGTATTACTTTAAAGGGTCTGCGTTTGCTCACCCAACCTCACCCAACCTGTCAGCCCCAAGAGTGTCCAACCTTATTTCTCATCCAGCTGTGGGTCTAGATATGGTCAATCCAGGTTGCATCACAGCCCCTGAACGAATTTTGTAAGAATTTCTCTCTCTTTCACTGTCTTTGTTTTACGGGTTTTTAAAACTAATTTATTTTTATAATGGGGTTTAGCTGCTTTTCACGGCTGTGTTTATGCGGCTTTACACCCAATTGACACACTTCCAGAGAGATATCAATACATAGGTTTTAAGATTCTTACTAGTCAGATATATACTTGTGCGGTGAATAGGGGGTGTTGAGTCCAGTTCACTGAGCAAGGAGTAGGTCTTGTCTATTACATATTGGGTGTATGGAACGGTATCTGAGCGAATTTGAAACCCTTGTTTTATGCATCACCCCACCTCACCTTTCCCGTTAAGCAGCCATAGTGTGTTTTCTAAACGTGTGACTCTGTTCTGTTTTGTAATTCAGTTCAAGTGTAGCGGTTTTTACATTCCCTCTATAAGTGATAGCTTACGATAAGTCTCTTTTTCTGTGTGACTTATTTCACTTAGAATCGTCGTACCTAAGTTCACTCATCTTGCTTCTACTTGCCTTATGACATTGATTTCATATCTGAGTGATATTCCATTGTACATAAGTACCACAACTTCTTTATCCATTTTTCTCTTTCCGGGGATATTTAAGGTGTCATGAAGTGGAGGTTCTTGTCAACAGAGCAGCCCGAAACTTTGGGGTGCCTGTGTCTTGCTGATTTTTATTTTTCCCAATTTATACGCCCATGAGTGGACGTTCCCTATGCTCCCTAAGCTGTGTTTTTTCGATGTTTCAGGACACACCGTACACTTCTCCAGAGTGGCTGCTGGCAATTTACATCCCGCCCATCAGCGTAGCAAGGCTCCAATTTCTCCATGGCCTGTCCTGCATTTGTGGTTTTGACACTTTTATCAGCATGGCCCTTTAGACCGATGGGAAGCGAGACTTCTTTGTAGCGCTGATTTTCCTTTCCAGGTTGCTTGGTTGGCCAAAAAGTGCGTATGCGTTTTTTCCTGAATATATTCAGGAAAAAACGCATACGCCCTTTTTGGACAAGGGCATCATTGTCGACGTTTTGCCGCTTTTCATGTGCTTTAAAGGCGAATTGAATCTACCTCCTGAAATCTGTTTCCTGCAGTTCTGCCTTGCTTTCAAATCCTCTTTGTTGCCTTCCCTCAATATATTTGTGGACGAGAGTTATCACTTATAATTCTGCAGGTTTGTGAATTGCAGTGCCCCTCAGCTCCATTTTTCAACTCGCTATTTTGGGAGCTGGCCTCAAATCGCGGTATTGCCTCAGGCACTATTCTGATTCCGGGCGGCAGGCTGAGCCTGTGCTTAATTCTTCTTCCTGATGGGAAAATAGAGTGACCTGTGCCTGTCCCAACACCTAGATCTAGTCTCTCATTGGTTGCCCCTCTTCCCGTTCATCCTCAGGACACATTGCAACCTGTACAGAACAGGAGGTTAAAGGTGCTGATTCTCCAAGAAGGGAGATTGCTAGTAAAGTATCTGGAATGGCGAACCCGAGCACAAGGAGATGAGAAACGAGGTGCTTTTTAGAATCCTTTCCCGATCACACGGTGTACCATCTTCTGGGTTTCTCATGCATGTTTTCGATGCAGGAAGACGCCCTTGAAACTGGAGATTTGGGACCCATGGGATGGGTACCACACAGTATTACTTTAAAGGGTCTGCGTTTGCTCACCCAACCTCACCAAACCTCTCAGGCCCAAGAGTGTCCACCCTTATGTCTCATCCAGCTGTGGCTCTAGATATGGTCAATCCAGGTTGCGTCACAGCCACTGAATGAATTTTGTAAGAATTTCTCTCTCTTTCACTGTCTTTGTTTCATGGGTTTTTAAAACTAATTTATTTTTATAATGGGGTTTAGCTGCTTTTCACGGCTGTGTTTATGCGGCTTTACACCCAATTGACACACTTCCAGACAGATATCAATACATAGGTTTTAAGATTCTTACTAGTCAGATATATACTTGTGCGGTGAATAGGGGGTGTTGAGTCCAGTTCACTGAGCAAGGAGTAGGTCTTGTCTATTACATATTGGGTGTATGGAACGGTATCTGAGCTAATTTGAAACCCTTGTTTTATGCATCACCCCACCTCACCTTTCCCGTTAAGCAGCCATAGTGTGTTTTCTAAACGTGTGACTCTGTTCTGTTTTGTAATTCAGTTCAAGTGTAGCAGTTTTTACATTCCCTCTATAAGTGATAGCTTACGATAAGTCTCTTTTTCTGTGTGACTTATTTCCCTTAGAGTCGTCATACCTAAATCCACCCATCATGCTGCTACTAGCCTTATGACATTGATTTCATGTCTGAGTGATATTCCATTGTACATAAGGACCACAACTTCTTTATCCATTTTTCTCTTTCCTGGGATATTTAAGGTGTCATGAAGTGGAGGTTCTTGTCAACAGAGCAGCCCGAAACTTTGGGGTGCCTGTGTCTTGCTGATTTTTAGTTTTCCCAGTTTATAAGCCCATGAGTGGAATTGCCATATGCTCCCTAAACTGTGTTTTTTCGATGTTTCAGGGCACACCGTACACTTCTCCAGAGTGGCTGTTCGCAATTTATATCCCGCCCATCAGCGTAGCAAGGCTCCAATTTCTCCATGGCCTGTCCTGCATTTGTGGTTTTGACACTTTAATCAGCATGGCCCTTTTGATGGATGGGAAGCGAGACTTCTTTGTAGCGCTGATTTGCCTTTCCAGGTTGCTTGGTTGGCCAAAAAGGGCGTATGCGTTTTTTCCTGAATATATTCAGGAAAAAACGCATACGCCCTTTTTGCCCAAGGGCATCATTGTCCACGTTTGGCCGATTTTCATGTGCTTTAAAGGCGATTCGAATCTACCTCCTGAAATCTGTTTCCTGCAATTCTGCCTTGCTTTCAAATCCTCTTCGTTGCCTTCCCTCAATATATTTTTGGACGAGACTTATCATTTATAACTCTGCAGGTTTGTGAATTGCAGTGCCCCTGAGCTCCATTTTTCAACTCGCTTTTTTGGGAGCTGGCCGCAAAAGCGCGGGTATGCCTCAGGCCCTATGCTGGTTCTGGGTGGCAGGCTGAGCCTGTGGTTATTTCTTTTTCCTGATGGGAAAATAGAGTGACCTGTGCCTGTCCCAACACCTAGATCTAGTCTCTCATTGGTTGCCCCTCTTCCCGTTCATCCTCAGGACAAATTGCAACCTGTACGGAACAGGAGGTTAAAGGTGCTGATTCTCCAAGTAGGGTGATTGCTACTAAAATAGCTGGAATGGCGAACCCGAGCACAAGGAGATGAGAAATGAGGTGCGTTTTAGAAACCTTTCAAAATCACACGGTGTACCATCTTCTGGGTTCCTCATGCAAGTTTTCGATGTAGGAAGATGCCCTTGAACCTGGAGATTTGGGACCCATGGGATGGGTACCACGCAGTATTACCTTAAAGGGTCTGTGTTGGCTCACCCAACCTCACCAAACCTCTCAGCCCCAAGAGTGTCCACCCTATGTCTCATCCAGCTGTGGCTCTAGATATGGTCAATCCAGGCTGCGTCACACCCCTGAATGAATTTTGTAAGAATTTCTCTCTCTTTCACTGTCTTTGTTTCATGGGTTTTTAAAACTAATTTATTTTTATAATGGGGTTTAGCTGCTTTTCACAGCTGTGTTTATGCGGCTTTACACACACTTGACTCACTTCCAGAGAGATATCAATACATAGGTTTTAAGATTCTCACTAGTCAGATATATTCTTGTGCGGTGAATAGGGGGTGTTGAGTCCAGTTCACTGAGCAAGGAGTAGGTCTTGTCTATTACATATTGGGTGTATGGAACGGTATCTGAGCTAATTTGAAATCCTTGTTTTATGCATCACACCACCTCATCTTTCCCGTTAAGCAGCCATAGTGTGTTTTCTAAACGTGTGACTCTGTTCTCTTTTGTAATTCAGTTCAAGTGTAGCAGTTTTTACATTCCCTCTATACGTGATAGCTTATGATAAGTGTCTTTTTCTGTGTGACTTATTTCACTTAGAGTCGTCGTACCTAAATCCACTCATCATGCTGCTACTAGCCTTATGACATTGATTTCATGGCTGAGTGATATTCCATTGTACATAAGGACCACAACTTCTTTATCCATTTTTCACTTTCCTGGGATATTTAAGGTGTCATGAAGTGGAGGTTCTTGTCAACAGAGCAGCCCTAAACTTTGGGGTGCCTGTGTCTTGCTGATTTTTAGTTTTCCCAATTTGTACGCCCATGAGTGGAAGTGCCCTATGCTCCCTAAGCTCTGTTTTTTCGATGTTTAAGGCCACACCGTACACTTCTCCAGAGTGGCTGCTGGCAATTTACATCCCGCCCATCAGTGTAGCAAGGCTCCCATTTCTCCATGGCCTGTCCTGCTTTTGTGGTTTTGACACTTTTTTCAGCATGGGCCTTTTGACCGATTCGAAGCGAGACTCCTTTGTAGTGCTGATTTGCTTTTCCATGTTGCTTGGTTGGCCAAAAAGGGCGTATGCGTTTTTTCCTAAATATATTCAGGAAAAAACGCATACGCCCTTTTTGGCCAAGGGCATCATTGTCCACGTTTTGCCGCTTTTCATGTGCTTTAAAGGCGATTCGAATCTACCTCCTGAAACCTGTTTCCTGCAATTCTGCCTTGCTTTCAAATCCTCTTCGTTGCCTTCCCTCAATATATTTGTGGACGAGAGTTATCATTTATAACTCTGCAGGGTTGTGAATTGCAGTGCCCATGTGCTCCGTTTTTCAACTGGCTTTTTTGGGAGCTGGCCGCAGAAGCGCGGTATTGCCTCAGGCCCTATTCTGGTTCCGGGTGGCAGGCTGAGCCTGTGGTTATTTCTTCTTCCTGATGAGAAAATAGAGTGACCTGTGCCTGTCCCAACACCTAGATCTAGTCTCTCATTGGCTGCCCCTCTTCGCGTTCATCCTCAGGACAAATTGCAACCTGTACGGAACAGGAGGTTAAAGGTGCTGATTCTCCAAGTAGGGAGATTGCTAGTGAAGTAGCTGGAATGGCGAACCCGAGCACAAGGAGATGAGAAATGAGGTGCGTTTTAGAAACCTTTCAAAATCACACGGTGTACCATCTTCTGGGTTCCTCATGCAAGTTTTCGATGTAGGAAGATGCCCTTGAACCTGGAGATTTGGGACCCATGGGATGGGTACCACGCAGTATTGCCTTAAAGGGTCTGTGTTGGCTCACCCAACCTCACCAAACCTCTCAGCCCCAAGAATGTCCACCCTTATGTCTCATCCAGCTGTGGGTCTAGATATGGTCAATCCAGGTTGCGTCACAGCCCCTGAATGAATTTTGTAAGAATTTCTGTCTCTTTCACTGTCTTTGTTTCATGGGTTTTTAAAACTAATTTATTTTTATAATGGGGTTTAGCTGCTTTTCACGGCTGTGTTTATGCGGCTTTACACACACTTGACACACTTCCAGAGAGATATCAATACATAGGTTTTAAGATTCTTACTAGTCACATATATTCTTGTGCGTTGAATAGGGGGTGTTGAGTCCAGTTCACTGAGCAAGGAGTAGGTCTTGTCTATTACATATTGGGTGTATGGAACGGTATCTGAGCTAATTTGAAACCCTTGTTTTATGCATCACACCACCTCACCTTTCCCGTTAAGCTGCCATAGTGTGTTTTCTAAACGTGTGACTCTGTTCTCTTTTGTAATTCAGTTCAAGTGTAGCAGTTTTTACATTCCCTCTATACGTGATAGATGATGGTAAGTGACTTTTTCTATGTGACTTATTTCACTTAGAGTCGTCGTACCTAAATCCACTCATCATGCTGCTACTAGCCTTATGACATTGATTTCATGGCTGAGTGATATTCCATTGTACATAAGGACCACAAATTCTTTATCCATTTTTCTCTTTCCTGGGATATTTAAGGTGTCATGAAGTGGAGGTTCTTGTCAACAGAGCAGCCCTAAACTTTGGGGTGCCTGTGTCTTGCTGATTTTTAGTTTTCCCAATTTATACGCCCATGAGTGGAAGTGCCCTATGCTCCTTAAGCTGTGTTTTTTTGATGTTTAAGGCCACACCGTACACTTCTCCAGAGTGGCTGCTGGCAATTTACATCCCGCCCATCAGTGTAGCAAGGCTCCCATTTCTCCATGGCCTGTCCTGCTTTTGTGATTTTGACACTTTATTCAGCATGGCCCTTTTGACCGATTCGAAGCGAGACTCCTTTGTATTGCTGATTTGCCTTTCCATGTTGCTTGGTTGGCCAAAAAGGGCGTATGCGTTTTTTCCTGAATATATTCAGGAAAAAACGCATACGCCCTTTTTGGCCAAGGGCATCATTGTCCACGTTTTGCCGCTTTTCATGTGCTTTAAAGGCGATTCGAATCTACCTCCTGAAACCTGTTTCCTGCAATTCTGCCTTGCTTTCAAATCCTCTTCGTTGCCTTCCCTCAATATATTTGTGGACGAGAGTTATCATTTATAACTCTGCAGGGTTGTGAATTGCAGTGCCCATGTGCTCCGTTTTTCAACTGGCTTTTTTGGGAGCTGGCCGCAGAAGTGCGGGATTGCCTCAGGCCCTATTCTGGTTCCGGGTGGCAGGCTGAGCCTGTGGTTATTTCTTCTTCCTGATGAGAAAATAGAGTGACCTGTGCCTGTTCCAACACCTAGATCTAGTCTCTCATTGGCTGTCCCTCTTCCCGTTCATCCTCAAGACAAATTGAAACCTGTAAGGAACAGGAGGTTAAAGGTGCTGATTCTCCAAGTAGGGAGATTGCTAGTGAAGTACCTGGAATGGCGAACCCGAGCACAAGGAGATGAGAAATGAGGTGCGTTTTAGAAACCTTTCAAAATCACACGGTGTACCATCTTCTGGGTTCCTCATGCAAGTTTTCGATGTAGGAAGATGCCCTTGAACCTGGAGATTTGCGACCCATGGGATGGGTACCACGCAGTATTACCTTAAAGGGTCTGTGTTGGCTCACCCAACCTCACCAAAACTCTCAGCCCCAAGAATGTCCACCCTTATGTCTCATCCAGCTGTGGGTCTAGATATGGTCAATCCAGGTTGCGTCACAGCCCCTGAATGAATTTTGTAAGAATTTCTGTCTCTTTCACTGTCTTTGTTTCATGGGTTTTTAAAACTAATTTATTTTTATAATGGGGTTATCTGCTTTTCACGGCTGTGTTTATGCGGCTTTACACACACTTGACACACTTCCAGAGAGATATCAATACATAGGTTTTAAGATTCTTACTAGTCACATATATTCTTGTGCGGTGCATAGGGGGTGTTGAGTCCAGTTCACTGAGCAAGGAGTAGGTCTTGTCTATTACATATTGGGTGTATGGAACGGTATCTGAGCTAATTTGAAACCCTTGTTTTATGCATCACACCACCTCACCTTTCCCGTTAAGCAGCCATAGTGTGTTTTCTAAACGTGTGACTCTTCTCTTTTGTAATTCAGTTCAAGTGTAGCAGTTTTTACATTCCCTCTATACGTGATAGCTTATGATAAGTGTCTTTTTCTGTGTGACTTATTTCATTTAGAGTCGCGTACCTAAATCCACTCATCATGCTGCTACTAGCCTTATGACATTGATTTCATGGCTGAGTGATATTCCATTGTACATAAGGACCGCAACTTCTTTATCCATTTTTCTCTTTCCTGGGATATTTAAGGTGTCATGAAGTGGAGGTTCTTGTCAACAGAGCAGCCCTAAACGTTGGGGTGCCTGTGTCTTGCTGATTTTTAGTTTTCCCAATTTATACGCCCATGAGTGGAAGTGCCCTATGCTCCCTAAGCTGTGTTTTTTCGATGTTTAAGGCCACACCGTACACTTCTCCAGAGTGGCTGCTGGCAATTTACATCCCGCCCATCAGTGTAGCAAGGCTCCCATTTCTCCATGGCCTGTCCTGCTTTTGTGGTTTTGACACATTTTTCAGCTTGGCCCTTTTGACCGATTCGAAGCGAGACTCCTTTGTAGTGCTGATTTGCCTTTCCATGTTGCTTGGTTGGCCTAAAAGGGCGTATGCGTTTTTTCCTGAATATATTCAGGAAAAAACGCATACGCCCTTTTTGGCCAAGGGCATCATTGTCAACGTTTTGCCGCTTTTCATGTGCTTTAAAGCCGATTCGAATCTACCTCCTGAAACCAGTTTCCTGCAATTCTGCCTAGCTTTCAAATGCTCTTCGTTGCCTTCCCTCAATATATTTGTGGACGAGAGTTATCATTTATAACTCTGCAGGTTTGTGAATTGCAGTACCCATGTGCTCCATTTTTCAACTGGCTTTTTTGGGACGTGGCCGCAGAAGCGCGGGATTGCCTCAGGCCCTATTCTGGTTCCTGGCGGCAGGCTGAGCCTGTGGTTAATTCTTCTTCCTGATGTGAAAATAGAGTGACCTGTGCCTGTCCCAACACCTAGATCTAGTCTCTCATTGGTTGCCCCTCTTCCCGTTCATCCTCAGGACAAAGTGCAACCTGTATGGAACAGGAGGTTAAAGGTGCTGTTTCTCCAACTAGGGAGATTACTAGTTAAGAAGCTGGAATGGCGAACCCGAGCACAAGGAGATGAGAAATGAGGTGCGTTTCAGAAACCTTTCCCGTTCAGACGGTGTACCATCTTCTAGGTTTCTCATGCATGTTTTCGATGTAGGAAGATTCCCTTGAACCTGGACATTTGGGACCCATGGGATGGGTACCACACAGTATTACTTTAAAGGGTCTGCGTTTGCTCACCCAACCTCACCAAACCTCTCATCCCCAAGAGTGTCCACCCTTATGTCTCATCCAGCTGTGGGTCTAGATATGGTCAATCCAGGTTGCATCACAGCCTCTGAACGAATTTTGTAAGAATTTCTCTCTCTTTCACTGTCTTTGTTTTACGGGTTTTTAAAAGTAATTTATTTTTATAATGGGGTTTAGCTGCTTTTCACGGCTGTGTTTATGCGGATTTACACTCACTTGACTCACTTCCAGAGAGATATCAATACATAGGTTTTAAGATTCTTACTAGTCACATATATTCTTGTGCGGTGAATAGGGGGTGTTGAGTCCAGTTCACTGAGCAAGGAGTAGGTCTTGTCTATTACATATTGGGTGTATGGAACGGTATCTGAGCGAATTTGAAACCCTTGTTTTATGCATCACCCCACCTCACCTTTCCCGTTAAGCAGCCATAGTGTGTTTTCTAAACGTGTGAGTCTGTTCTGTTTTGTAATTCAGTTCAACTGTAGCGGTTTTTACATTCCCTCTATAAGTGATAGCTTATGATAAGTGTCTTTTTCTGTGTGACTTATTTCACTTAGAATCGTCGTACCTAAGTTCACTCATCTTGCTTCTACTTGCCTTATGACATTGATTTCATATCTGAGTGATATTCCATTGTACATAAGGACCACAACTTCTTTATCCATTTTTCTCTTTCCGGGGATATTTAAGGTGTCATGAAGTGGAGGTTCTTGTCAACAGAGCAGCCCTAAACTTTGGGGTGCCTGTGTCTTGCTGATTTTTATTTTTCCCAATTTATACGCCCATGAGTGGACGTTCCCTATGCTCCCTAAGCTGTGTTTTTTCGATGTTTCAGGACACACCGTACACTTCTCCAGAGTGGCTGCTGGCAATTTACATCCCGCCCATCAGCGTAGCAAGGCTCCAATTTCTCCATGGCCTGTCCTGCATTTGTGGTTTTGACACTTTTATCAGCATGGCCCTTTAGACCGATGGGAAGCGAGACTTCTTTGTAGCGCTGATTTGCCTTTCCAGGTTGCTTGGTTGGCCAAAAAGGGCGTATGCGTTTTTTCCTGAATATATTCAGGAAAAAACGCATACGCCCTTTTTGGCCAAGGGCATCATTGTCGACGTTTTGCCGCTTTTCATGTGCTTTAAAGGCGAATTGAATCTACCTCCTGAAATCTGTTTCCTGCAGTTCTGCCTTGCTTTCAAATCCTCTTCGTTGCCTTCCCTCAATATATTTGTGGACGAGAGTTATCATTTATAATTCTGCAGGTTTGTGAATTGCAGTGCCCCTCAGCTCCATTTTTCAACTCGCTATTTTGGGAGCTGGCCTCAAATCGCGGGATTGCCTCAGGCACTATTCTGATTCCGGGCGGGAGGCTGAGCCTGTGCTTAATTCTTCTTCCTGATGGGAAAATAGAGTGACCTGTGCCTGTCCCAACACCTAGATCTAGTCTCTCATTGGTTGCCCCTCTTCCCGTTCATCCTCAGGACACATTGCAACCTGTACAGAACAGGAGGTTAAAGGTGCTGATTCTCCAAGAAGGGAGATTGCTAGTAAAGTATCTGGAATGGCGAACCCGAGCACAAGGAGATGAGAAACGAGGTGCGTTTTAGAAACCTTTCCCGATCACACGGTGTACCATCTTCTGGGTTTCTCATGCATGTGTTCGATGCAGGAAGACGCCCTTGAAACTGGAGATTTGGGACCCATGGGATGGGTACCACACAGTATTACTTTAAAGGGTCTGCGTTTGCTCACCCAACCTCACCAAACCTCTCAGCCCCAAGAGTGTCCACCCTTATGTCTCATCCAGCTGTGGCTCTAGATATGGTCAATCCAGGTTGCGTCACAGCCACTGAATGAATTTTGTAAGAATTTCTCTCTCTTTCACTGTCTTTGTTTCATGGGTTTTTAAAACTAATTTATTTTTATAATGGGGTTTAGCTGCTTTTCACGGCTGTGTTTATGCGGCTTTACACCCAATTGACACACTTCCAGAGAGATATCAATACATAGGTTTTACGATTATTACTAGTCACATATATTCTTGTGCGGTGAATAGGGGGTGTTGAGTCCAGTTCACTGAGCAAGGAGTAGGTCTTGTCTATTACATATTGGGTGTATGGAACGGTGTCTGAGCGAATTTGAAACCCTTGTTTTATGCATCACCCCACCTCACCTTTCCCGTTAAGCAGCCATAGTGTGTTTTCTAAACGTGTGACTATGTTCTGTTTTGTAATTCAGTTCAAGTGTAGCGGTTTTTACATTCCCTCTATAAGTGATAGCTTACGATAAGTCTCTTTTTCTGTGTGACTTATTTCCCTTAGAGTCGTCATACCTAAATCCACCCATCATGCTGCTACTAGCCTTATGACATTGATTTCATGTCTGAGTGATATTCCATTGTACATAAGGACCACAACTTCTTTATCCATTTTTCTCTTTCCTGGGATATTTAAGGTGTCATGAAGTGGAGGTTCTTGTCAACAGAGCAGCCCGAAACTTTGGGGTGCCTGTGTCTTGCTGATTTTTAGTTTTCCCAGTTTATACGCCCATGAGTGGAAGTGCCATATGCTCCCTAAACTGTGTTTTTTCGATGTTTCAGGGCACACCGTACACTTCTCCAGAGTGGCTGTTCGCAATTTATATCCCGCCCATCAGCGTAGCAAGGCTCCAATTTCTCCATGGCCTGTCCTGCATTTGTGGTTTTGACACTTTAATTAGCATGGCCCTTTTGATGGATGGGAAGCGAGACTTCTTTGTAGCGCTGATTTGCCTTTCCAGGTTGCTTGGTTGGCCAAAAAGGGCGTATGCGTTTTTTCCTGAATATATTCAGGAAAAAACGCATACGCCCTTTTTGCCCAAGGGCATCATTGTCCACGTTTGGCCGATTTTCATGTGCTTTAAAGGCGATTCGAATCTACCTCCTGAAATCTGTTTCCTGCAATTCTGCCTTGCTTTCAAATCCTCTTCGTTGCCTTCCCTCAATATATTTTTGGACGAGACTTATCATTTATAACTCTGCAGGTTTGTGAATTGCAGTGCCCCTGAGCTCCATTTTTCAACTCGCTTTTTTGGGAGCTGGCCGCAAAAGCGCGGGTATGCCTCAGGCCCTATGCTGGTTCTGGGTGGCAGGCTGAGCCTGTGGTTATTTCTTTTTCCTGATGGGAAAATAGAGTGACCTGTGCCTGTCCCAACACCTAGATCTAGTCTCTCATTGGTTGCCCCTCTTCCCGTTCATCCTCAGGACAAATTGCAACCTGTACGGAACAGGAGGTTAAAGGTGCTGATTCTCCAAGTAGGGTGATTGCTACTAAAATAGCTGGAATGGCGAACCCGAGCACAAGGAGATGAGAAATGAGGTGCGTTTTAGAAACCTTTCAAAATCACACGGTGTACCATCTTCTGGGTTCCTCATGCAAGT
This sequence comes from Eschrichtius robustus, assembly GCF_028021215.1. Lineage (NCBI taxonomy): Eukaryota > Metazoa > Chordata > Mammalia > Artiodactyla > Eschrichtiidae > Eschrichtius > Eschrichtius robustus. The sequence goes on from NW_027175323.1 coordinate 169,106, forward strand.
TTTCGATGTAGGAAGATGCCCTTGAACCTGGAGATTTGGGACCCATGGGATGGGTACCACGCAGTATTACCTTAAAGGGTCTGTGTTGGCTCACCCAACCTCACCAAACCTCTCAGCCCCAAGAGTGTCCACCCTATGTCTCATCCAGCTGTGGCTCTAGATATGGTCAATCCAGGTTGCGTCACACCCCTGAATGAATTTTGTAAGAATTTCTCTCTCTTTCACTGTCTTTGTTTCATGGGTTTTTAAAACTAATTTATTTTTATAATGGGGTTTAGCTGCTTTTCACAGCTGTGTTTTTGCGGCTTTACACACACTTGACTCACTTCCGGAGAGATATCAATACATAGGTTTTAAGATTCTCACTAGTCAGATATATTCTTGTGCGGTGAATAGGGGGTGTTGAGTCCAGTTCACTGAGCAAGGAGTAGGTCTTGTCTATTACATATTGGGTGTATGGAACGGTATCTGAGCTAATTTGAAATCCTTGTTTTATGCATCACACCACCTCATCTTTCCCGTTAAGCAGCCATAGTGTGTTTTCTACACGTGTGACTCTGTTCTCTTTTGTATTTCAGTTCAAGTGTAGCAGTTTTTACATTCCCTCTATACGTGATAGCTTATGATAAGTGTCTTTTTCTGTGTGACTTATTTCACTTAGAGTCGTCGTACCTAAATCCACTCATCATGCTGCTACTAGCCTTATGACATTGATTTCATGGCTGAGTGATATTCCATTGTACATAAGGACCACAACTTCTTTATCCATTTTTCACTTTCCTGGGATATTTAAGGTGTCATGAAGTGGAGGTTCTTGTCAACAGAGCAGCCCTAAACGTTGGGGTGCCTGTGTCTTGCTGATTTTTAGTTTTCCCAATTTATACGCCCATGAGTGGAAGTGCCCTATGCTCCCTAAGCTGTGTTTTTTCGATGTTTAAGGCCACACCGTACACTTCTCCAGAGTGGCTGCTGGCAATTTACATCCCGCCCATCAGTGTAGCAAGGCTCCCATTTCTCCATGGCCTGTCCTGCTTTTGTGGTTTTGACACATTTTTCAGCTTGGCCCTTTTGACCGATTCGAAGCGAGACTCCTTTGTAGTGCTGATTTGCCTTTCCATGTTGCTTGGTTGGCCTAAAAGGGCGTATGCGTTTTTTCCTGAATATATTCAGGAAAAAACGCATACGCCCTTTTTGGCCAAGGGCATCATTGTCAACGTTTTGCCGCTTTTCATGTGCTTTAAAGCCGATTCGAATCTACCTCCTGAAACCAGTTTCCTGCAATTCTGCCTAGCTTTCAAATGCTCTTCGTTGCCTTCCCTCAATATATTTGTGGACGAGAGTTATCATTTATAACTCTGCAGGTTTGTGAATTGCAGTACCCATGTGCTCCATTTTTCAACTGGCTTTTTTGGGACGTGGCCGCAGAAGCGCGGGATTGCCTCAGGCCCTATTCTGGTTCCTGGCGGCAGGCTGAGCCTGTGGTTAATTCTTCTTCCTGATGTGAAAATAGAGTGACCTGTGCCTGTCCCAACACCTAGATCTAGTCTCTCATTGGTTGCCCCTCTTCCCGTTCATCCTCAGGACAAAGTGCAACCTGTATGGAACAGGAGGTTAAAGGTGCTGTTTCTCCAACTAGGGAGATTACTAGTTAAGAAGCTGGAATGGCGAACCCGAGCACAAGGAGATGAGAAATGAGGTGCGTTTCAGAAACCTTTCCCGTTCAGACGGTGTACCATCTTCTAGGTTTCTCATGCATGTTTTCGATGTAGGAAGATTCCCTTGAACCTGGACATTTGGGACCCATGGGATGGGTACCACACAGTATTACTTTAAAGGGTCTGCGTTTGCTCACCCAACCTCACCAAACCTCTCATCCCCAAGAGTGTCCACCCTTATGTCTCATCCAGCTGTGGGTCTAGATATGGTCAATCCAGGTTGCATCACAGCCTCTGAACGAATTTTGTAAGAATTTCTCTCTCTTTCACTGTCTTTGTTTTACGGGTTTTTAAAAGTAATTTATTTTTATAATGGGGTTTAGCTGCTTTTCACGGCTGTGTTTATGCGGATTTACACTCACTTGACTCACTTCCAGAGAGATATCAATACATAGGTTTTAAGATTCTTACTAGTCACATATATTCTTGTGCGGTGAATAGGGGGTGTTGAGTCCAGTTCACTGAGCAAGGAGTAGGTCTTGTCTATTACATATTGGGTGTATGGAACGGTATCTGAGCGAATTTGAAACCCTTGTTTTATGCATCACCCCACCTCACCTTTCCCGTTAAGCAGCCATAGTGTGTTTTCTAAACGTGTGAGTCTGTTCTGTTTTGTAATTCAGTTCAACTGTAGCGGTTTTTACATTCCCTCTATAAGTGATAGCTTATGATAAGTGTCTTTTTCTGTGTGACTTATTTCACTTAGAATCGTCGTACCTAAGTTCACTCATCTTGCTTCTACTTGCCTTATGACATTGATTTCATATCTGAGTGATATTCCATTGTACATAAGGACCACAACTTCTTTATCCATTTTTCTCTTTCCGGGGATATTTAAGGTGTCATGAAGTGGAGGTTCTTGTCAACAGAGCAGCCCTAAACTTTGGGGTGCCTGTGTCTTGCTGATTTTTATTTTTCCCAATTTATACGCCCATGAGTGGACGTTCCCTATGCTCCCTAAGCTGTGTTTTTTCGATGTTTCAGGACACACCGTACACTTCTCCAGAGTGGCTCCTGGCAATTTACATCCCGCCCATCAGCGTAGCAAGGCTCCAATTTCTCCATGGCCTGTCCTGCATTTGTGGTTTTGACACTTTTATCCGCATGGCCCTTTAGACCGATGGGAAGCGAGACTTCTTTGTAGCGCTGATTTGCCTTTCCAGGTTGCTTGGTTGGCCAAAAAGGGCGTATGCGTTTTTTCCTGAATATATTCAGGAAAAAACGCATACGCCCTTTTTGGCCAAGGGCATCATTGTCGACGTTTTGCCGCTTTTCATGTGCTTTAAAGGCGAATTGAATCTACCTCCTGAAATCTGTTTCCTGCAGTTCTGCCTTGCTTTCAAATCCTCTTCGTTGCCTTCCCTCAATATATTTGTGGACGAGAGTTATCATTTATAATTCTGCAGGTTTGTGAATTGCAGTGCCCCTCAGCTCCATTTTTCAACTCGCTATTTTGGGAGCTGGCCTCAAATCGCGGGATTGCCTCAGGCACTATTCTGATTCCGGGCGGCAGGCTGAGCCTGTGCTTAATTCTTCTTCCTGATGGGAAAATAGAGTGACCTGTGCCTGTCCCAACACCTAGATCTAGTCTCTCATTGGTTGCCCCTCTTCCCGTTCATCCTCAGGACACATTGCAACCTGTACAGAACAGGAGGTTAAAGGTGCTGATTCTCCAAGAAGGGAGATTGCTAGTAAAGTATCTGGAATGGCGAACCCGAGCACAAGGAGATGAGAAACGAGGTGCGTTTTAGAAACCTTTCCCGATCACACGGTGTACCATCTTCTGGGTTTCTCATGCATGTGTTCGATGCAGGAAGACGCCCTTGAAACTGGAGATTTGGGACCCATGGGATGGGTACCACACAGTATTACTTTAAAGGGTCTGCGTTTGCTCACCCAACCTCACCAAACCTCTCAGCCCCAAGAGTGTCCACCCTTATGTCTCATCCAGCTGTGGCTCTAGATATGGTCAATCCAGGTTGCGTCACAGCCACTGAATGAATTTTGTAAGAATTTCTCTCTCTTTCACTGTCTTTGTTTCATGGGTTTTTAAAACTAATTTATTTTTATAATGGGGTTTAGCTGCTTTTCACGGCTGTGTTTATGCGGCTTTACACCCAATTGACACACTTCCAGAGAGATATCAATACATAGGTTTTACGATTATTACTAGTCACATATATTCTTGTGCGGTGAATAGGGGGTGTTGAGTCCAGTTCACTGAGCAAGGAGTAGGTCTTGTCTATTACATATTGGGTGTATGGAACGGTGTCTGAGCGAATTTGAAACCCTTGTTTTATGCATCACCCCACCTCACCTTTCCCGTTAAGCAGCCATAGTGTGTTTTCTAAACGTGTGACTATGTTCTGTTTTGTAATTCAGTTCAAGTGTAGCGGTTTTTACATTCCCTCTATAAGTGATAGCTTACGATAAGTCTCTTTTTCTGTGTGACTTATTTCCCTTAGAGTCGTCATACCTAAATCCACCCATCATGCTGCTACTAGCCTTATGACATTGATTTCATGTCTGAGTGATATTCCATTGTACATAAGGACCACAACTTCTTTATCCATTTTTCTCTTTCCTGGGATATTTAAGGTGTCATGAAGTGGAGGTTCTTGTCAACAGAGCAGCCCGAAACTTTGGGGTGCCTGTGTCTTGCTGATTTTTAGTTTTCCCAGTTTATACGCCCATGAGTGGAAGTGCCATATGCTCCCTAAACTGTGTTTTTTCGATGTTTCAGGGCACACCGTACACTTCTCCAGAGTGGCTGTTCGCAATTTATATCCCGCCCATCAGCGTAGCAAGGCTCCAATTTCTCCATGGCCTGTCCTGCATTTGTGGTTTTGACACTTTAATTAGCATGGCCCTTTTGATGGATGGGAAGCGAGACTTCTTTGTAGCGCTGATTTGCCTTTCCAGGTTGCTTGGTTGGCCAAAAAGGGCGTATGCGTTTTTTCCTGAATATATTCAGGAAAAAACGCGTACGCCCTTTTTGCCCAAGGGCATCATTGTCCACGTTTGGCCGATTTTCATGTGCTTTAAAGGCGATTCGAATCTACCTCCTGAAATCTGTTTCCTGCAATTCTGCCTTGCTTTCAAATCCTCTTCGTTGCCTTCCCTCAATATATTTTTGGACGAGACTTATCATTTATAACTCTGCAGGTTTGTGAATTGCAGTGCCCCTGAGCTCCATTTTTCAACTCGCTTTTTTGGGAGCTGGCCGCAAAAGCGCGGGTATGCCTCAGGCCCTATGCTGGTTCTGGGTGGCAGGCTGAGCCTGTGGTTATTTCTTTTTCCTGATGGGAAAATAGAGTGACCTGTGCCTGTCCCAACACCTAGATCTAGTCTCTCATTGGTTGCCCCTCTTCCCGTTCATCCTCAGGACAAATTGCAACCTGTACGGAACAGGAGGTTAAAGGTGCTGATTCTCCAAGTAGGGTGATTGCTACTAAAATAGCTGGAATGGCGAACCCGAGCACAAGGAGATGAGAAATGAGGTGCGTTTTAGAAACCTTTCAAAATCACACGGTGTACCATCTTCTGGGTTCCTCATGCAAGTTTTCGATGTAGGAAGATGCCCTTGAACCTGGAGATTTGGGACCCATGGGATGGGTACCACGCAGTATTACCTTAAAGGGTCTGTGTTGGCTCACCCAACCTCACCAAACCTCTCAGCCCCAAGAGTGTCCACCCTATGTCTCATCCAGCTGTGGCTCTAGATATGGTCAATCCAGGTTGCGTCACACCCCTGAATGAATTTTGTAAGAATTTCTCTCTCTTTCACTGTCTTTGTTTCATGGGTTTTTAAAACTAATTTATTTTTATAATGGGGTTTAGCTGCTTTTCACAGCTGTGTTTTTGCGGCTTTACACACACTTGACTCACTTCCGGAGAGATATCAATACATAGGTTTTAAGATTCTCACTAGTCAGATATATTCTTGTGCGGTGAATAGGGGGTGTTGAGTCCAGTTCACTGAGCAAGGAGTAGGTCTTGTCTATTACATATTGGGTGTATGGAACGGTATCTGAGCTAATTTGAAATCCTTGTTTTATGCATCACACCACCTCATCTTTCCCGTTAAGCAGCCATAGTGTGTTTTCTACACGTGTGACTCTGTTCTCTTTTGTAATTCAGTTCAAGTGTAGCAGTTTTTACATTCCCTCTATACGTGATAGCTTATGATAAGTGTCTTTTTCTGTGTGACTTATTTCACTTAGAGTCGTCGTACCTAAATCCACTCATCATGCTGCTACTAGCCTTATGACATTGATTTCATGGCTGAGTGATATTCCATTGTACATAAGGACCACAACTTCTTTATCCATTTTTCACTTTCCTGGGATATTTAAGGTGTCATGAAGTGGAGGTTCTTGTCAACAGAGCAGCCCTAAACGTTGGGGTGCCTGTGTCTTGCTGATTTTTAGTTTTCCCAATTTATACGCCCATGAGTGGAAGTGCCCTATGCTCCCTAAGCTGTGTTTTTTCGATGTTTAAGGCCACACCGTACACTTCTCCAGAGTGGCTGCTGGCAATTTACATCCCGCCCATCAGTGTAGCAAGGCTCCCATTTCTCCATGGCCTGTCCTGCTTTTGTGGTTTTGACACATTTTTCAGCTTGGCCCTTTTGACCGATTCGAAGCGAGACTCCTTTGTAGTGCTGATTTGCCTTTCCATGTTGCTTGGTTGGCCTAAAAGGGCGTATGCGTTTTTTCCTGAATATATTCAGGAAAAAACGCATACGCCCTTTTTGGCCAAGGGCATCATTGTCAACGTTTTGCCGCTTTTCATGTGCTTTAAAGCCGATTCGAATCTACCTCCTGAAACCAGTTTCCTGCAATTCTGCCTAGCTTTCAAATGCTCTTCGTTGCCTTCCCTCAATATATTTGTGGACGAGAGTTATCATTTATAACTCTGCAGGTTTGTGAATTGCAGTACCCATGTGCTCCATTTTTCAACTGGCTTTTTTGGGACGTGGCCGCAGAAGCGCGGGATTGCCTCAGGCCCTATTCTGGTTCCTGGCGGCAGGCTGAGCCTGTGGTTAATTCTTCTTCCTGATGTGAAAATAGAGTGACCTGTGCCTGTCCCAACACCTAGATCTAGTCTCTCATTGGTTGCCCCTCTTCCCGTTCATCCTCAGGACAAAGTGCAACCTGTATGGAACAGGAGGTTAAAGGTGCTGTTTCTCCAACTAGGGAGATTACTAGTTAAGAAGCTGGAATGGCGAACCCGAGCACAAGGAGATGAGAAATGAGGTGCGTTTCAGAAACCTTTCCCGTTCAGACGGTGTACCATCTTCTAGGTTTCTCATGCATGTTTTCGATGTAGGAAGATTCCCTTGAACCTGGACATTTGGGACCCATGGGATGGGTACCACACAGTATTACTTTAAAGGGTCTGCGTTTGCTCACCCAACCTCACCAAACCTCTCATCCCCAAGAGTGTCCACCCTTATGTCAAATCCAGCTGTGGGTCTAGATATGGTCAATCCAGGTTGCATCACAGCCTCTGAACGAATTTTGTAAGAATTTCTCTCTCTTTCACTGTCTTTGTTTTACGGGTTTTTAAAAGTAATTTATTTTTATAATGGGGTTTAGCTGCTTTTCACGGCTGTGTTTATGCGGATTTACACTCACTTGACTCACTTCCAGAGAGATATCAATACATAGGTTTTAAGATTCTTACTAGTCACATATATTCTTGTGCGGTGCATAGGGGGTGTTGAGTCCAGTTCACTGAGCAAGGAGTAGGTCTTGTCTATTACATATTGGGTGTATGGAACGGTATCTGAGCGAATTTGAAACCCTTGTTCTATGCATCACCCCACCTCACCTTTCCCGTTAAGCAGCCATAGTGTGTTTTCTAAACGTGTGAGTCTGTTCTGTTTTGTAATTCAGTTCAACTGTAGCGGTTTTTACATTCCCTCTATAAGTGATAGCTTATGATAAGTGTCTTTTTCTGTGTGACTTATTTCACTTAGAATCGTCGTACCTAAGTTCACTCATCTTGCTTCTACTTGCCTTATGACATTGATTTCATATCTGAGTGATATTCCATTGTACATAAGGACCACAACTTCTTTATCCATTTTTCTCTTTCCGGGGATATTTAAGGTGTCATGAAGTGGAGGTTCTTGTCAACAGAGCAGCCCTAAACTTTGGGGTGCCTGTGTCTTGCTGATTTTTATTTTTCCCAATTTATACGCCCATGAGTGGACGTTCCCTATGCTCCATACCTGTGTTTTTTCGATGTTTCAGGACACACCGTACACTTCTCCAGAGTGGCTGCTGGCAATTTACATCCCGCCCATCAGCGTAGCAAGGCTCCAATTTCTCCATGGCCTGTCCTGCATTTGTGGTTTTGACACTTTTATCAGCATGGCCCTTTAGACCGATGGGAAGCGAGACTTCTTTGTAGCGCTGATTTGCCTTTCCAGGTTGCTTGGTTGGCCAAAAAGGGCGTATGCGTTTTTTCCTGAATATATTCAGGAAAAAACGCATACGCCCTTTTTGGCCAAGGGCATCATTGTCGACGTTTTGCCGCTTTTCATGTGCTTTAAAGGCGAATTGAATCTACCTCCTGAAATCTGTTTCCTGCAGTTCTGCCTTGCTTTCAAATCCTCTTCGTTGCCTTCCCTCAATATATTTGTGGACGAGACTTATCATTTATAATTCTGCAGGTTTGTGAATTGCAGTGCCCCTCAGCTCCATTTTTCAACTCGCTATTTTGGGAGCTGGCCTCAAATCGCGGGATTGCCTCAGGCACTATTCTGATTCCGGGCGGCAGGCTGAGCCTGTGCTTAATTCTTCTTCCTGATGGGAAAATAGAGTGACCTGTGCCTGTCCCAACACCTAGATCTAGTCTCTCATTGGTTGCCCCTCTTCCCGTTCATCCTCAGGACACATTGCAACCTGTACAGAACAGGAGGTTAAAGGTGCTGATTCTCCAAGAAGGGAGATTGCTAGTAAAGTATCTGGAATGGCGAACCCGAGCACAAGGAGATGAGAAACGAGGTGCGTTTTAGAAACCTTTCCCGATCACACGGTGTACCATCTTCTGGGTTTCTCATGCATGTTTTCGATGCAGGAAGACGCCCTTGAAACTGGAGATTTGGGACCCATGGGATGGGTACCACACAGTATTACTTTAAAGGGTCTGCGTTTGCTCACCCAACCTCACCAAACCTCTCAGCCCCAAGAGTGTCCACCCTTATGTCTCATCCAGCTGTGGCTCTAGATATGGTCAATCCAGGTTGCGTCACAGCCACTGAATGAATTTTGTAAGAATTTCTCTCTCTTTCACTGTCTTTGTTTCATGGGTTTTTAAAACTAATTTATTTTTATAATGGGGTTTAGCTGCTTTTCACGGCTGTGTTTATGCGGCTTTACACCCAATTGACACACTTCCAGAGAGATATCAATACATAGGTTTTACGATTATTACTAGTCACATATATTCTTGTGCGGTGAATAGGGGGTGTTGAGTCCAGTTCACTGAGCAAGGAGTAGGTCTTGTCTATTACATATTGGGTGTATGGAACGGTGTCTGAGCGAATTTGAAACCCTTGTTTTATGCATCACCCCACCTCACCTTTCCCGTTAAGCAGCCATAGTGTGTTTTCTAAACGTGTGACTATGTTCTGTTTTGTAATTCAGTTCAAGTGTAGCGGTTTTTACATTCCCTCTATAAGTGATAGCTTACGATAAGTCTCTTTTTCTGTGTGACTTATTTCCCTTAGAGTCGTCATACCTAAATCCACCCATCATGCTGCTACTAGCCTTATGACATTGATTTCATGTCTGAGTGATATTCCATTGTACATAAGGACCACAACTTCTTTATCCATTTTTCTCTTTCCTGGGATATTTAAGGTGTCATGAAGTGGAGGTTCTTGTCAACAGAGCAGCCCGAAACTTTGGGGTGCCTGTGTCTTGCTGATTTTTAGTTTTCCCAGTTTATACGCCCATGAGTGGAAGTGCCATATGCTCCCTAAACTGTGTTTTTTCGATGTTTCAGGGCACACCGTACACTTCTCCAGAGTGGCTGTTCGCAATTTATATCCCGCCCATCAGCGTAGCAAGGCTCCAATTTCTCCATGGCCTGTCCTGCATTTGTGGTTTTGACACTTTAATTAGCATGGCCCTTTTGATGGATGGGAAGCGAGACTTCTTTGTAGCGCTGATTTGCCTTTCCAGGTTGCTTGGTTGGCCAAAAAGGGCGTATGCGTTTTTTCCTGAATATATTCAGGAAAAAACGCATACGCCCTTTTTGCCCAAGGGCATCATTGTCCACGTTTGGCCGATTTTCATGTGCTTTAAAGGCGATTCGAATCTACCTCCTGAAATCTGTTTCCTGCAATTCTGCCTTGCTTTCAAATCCTCTTCGTTGCCTTCCCTCAATATATTTTTGGACGAGACTTATCATTTATAACTCTGCAGGGTTGTGAATTGCAGTGCCCCTGAGCTCCATTTTTCAACTCGCTTTTTTGGGAGCTGGCCGCAAAAGCGCGGGTATGCCTCAGGCCCTATGCTGGTTCTGGGTGGCAGGCTGAGCCTGTGGTTATTTCTTTTTCCTGATGGGAAAATAGAGTGACCAGTGCCTGTCCCAACACCTAGATCTAGTCTCTCATTGGTTGCCCCTCTTCCCGTTCATCCTCAGGACAAATTGCAACCTGTACGGAACAGGAGGTTAAAGGTGCTGATTCTCCAAGTAGGGTGATTGCTACTAAAATAGCTGGAATGGCGAACCCGAGCACAAGGAGATGAGAAATGAGGTGCGTTTTAGAAACCTTTCAAAATCACACGGTGTACCATCTTCTGGGTTCCTCATGCAAGTTTTCGATGTAGGAAGATGCCCTTGAACCTGGAGATTTGGGACCCATGGGATGGGTACCACGCAGTATTACCTTAAAGGGTCTGTGTTGGCTCACCCAACCTCACCAAACCTCTCAGCCCCAAGAATGTCCACCCTTATGTCTCATCCAGCTGTGGGTCTAGATATGGTCAATCCAGGTTGCGTCACAGCCCCTGAATGAATTTTGTAAGAATTTCTGTCTCTTTCACTGTCTTTGTTTCATGGGTTTTTAAAACTAATTTATTTTTATAATGGGGTTTAGCTGCTTTTCACGGCTGTGTTTATGCGGCTTTACACACAGTTGACACACTTCCAGAGAGATATCAATACATAGGTTTTAAGATTCTTACTAGTCACATATATTCTTGTGCGGTGCATAGGGGGTGTTAGGTCCAGTTCACTGAGCAAGGAGTAGGTCTTGTCTATTACATATTGGGTGTATGGAACGGTATCTGAGCGAATTTGAAACCCTTGTTCTATGCATCACCCCACCTCACCTTTCCCGTTAAGCAGCCATAGTGTGTTTTCTAAACGTGTGAGTCTGTTCTGTTTTGTAATTCAGTTCAACTGTAGCGGTTTTTACATTCCCTCTATAAGTGATAGCTTATGATAAGTGTCTTTTTCTGTGTGACTTATTTCACTTAGAATCGTCGTACCTAAGTTCACTCATCTTGCTTCTACTTGCCTTATGACATTGATTTCATATCTGAGTGATATTCCATTGTACATAAGGACCACAACTTCTTTATCCATTTTTCTCTTTCCGGGGATATTTAAGGTGTCATGAAGTGGAGGTTCTTGTCAACAGAGCAGCCCTAAACTTTGGGGTGCCTGTGTCTTGCTGATTTTTATTTTTCCCAATTTATACGCCCATGAGTGGACGTTCCCTATGCTCCCTAAGCTGTGTTTTTTCGATGTTTCAGGACACACCGTACACTTCTCCAGAGTGGCTGCTGGCAATTTACATCCCGCCCATCAGCGTAGCAAGGCTCCAATTTCTCCATGGCCTGTCCTGCATTTGTGGTTTTGACACTTTTATCAGCATGGCCCTTTAGACCGATGGGAAGCGAGACTTCTTTGTAGCGCTGATTTGCCTTTCCAGGTTGCTTGGTTGGCCAAAAAGGGCGTATGCGTTTTTTCCTGAATATATTCAGGAAAAAACGCATACGCCCTTTTTGGCCAAGGGCATCATTGTCGACGTTTTGCCGCTTTTCATGTGCTTTAAAGGCGAATTGAATCTACCTCCTGAAATCTGTTTCCTGCAGTTCTGCCTTGCTTTCAAATCCTCTTCGTTGCCTTCCCTCAATATATTTGTGGACGAGACTTATCATTTATAATTCTGCAGGTTTGTGAATTGCAGTGCCCCTCAGCTCCATTTTTCAACTCGCTATTTTGGGAGCTGGCCTCAAATCGCGGGATTGCCTCAGGCACTATTCTGATTCCGGGCGGCAGGCTGAGCCTGTGCTTAATTCTTCTTCCTGATGGGAAAATAGAGTGACCTGTGCCTGTCCCAACACCTAGATCTAGTCTCTCATTGGTTGCCCCTCTTCCCGTTCATCCTCAGGACACATTGCAACCTGTACAGAACAGGAGGTTAAAGGTGCTGATTCTCCAAGAAGGGAGATTGCTAGTAAAGTATCTGGAATGGCGAACCCGAGCACAAGGAGATGAGAAACGAGGTGCGTTTTAGAAACCTTTCCCGATCACACGGTGTACCATCTTCTGGGTTTCTCATGCATGTTTTCGATGCAGGAAGACGCCCTTGAAACTGGAGATTTGGGACCCATGGGATGGGTACCACACAGTATTACTTTAAAGGGTCTGCGTTTGCTCACCCAACCTCACCAAACCTCTCAGCCCCAAGAGTGTCCACCCTTATGTCTCATCCAGCTGTGGCTCTAGATATGGTCAATCCAGGTTGCGTCACAGCCACTGAATGAATTTTGTAAGAATTTCTCTCTCTTTCACTGTCTTTGTTTCATGGGTTTTTAAAACTAATTTATTTTTATAATGGGGTTTAGCTGCTTTTCACGGCTGTGTTTATGCGGCTTTACACCCAATTGACACACTTCCAGAGAGATATCAATACATAGGTTTTACGATTATTACTAGTCACATATATTCTTGTGCGGTGAATAGGGGGTGTTGAGTCCAGTTCACTGAGCAAGGAGTAGGTCTTGTCTATTACATATTGGGTGTATGGAACGGTGTCTGAGCGAATTTGAAACCCTTGTTTTATGCATCACCCCACCTCACCTTTCCCGTTAAGCAGCCATAGTGTGTTTTCTAAACGTGTGACTATGTTCTGTTTTGTAATTCAGTTCAAGTGTAGCGGTTTTTACATTCCCTCTATAAGTGATAGCTTACGATAAGTCTCTTTTTCTGTGTGACTTATTTCCCTTAGAGTCGTCATACCTAAATCCACCCATCATGCTGCTACTAGCCTTATGACATTGATTTCATGTCTGAGTGATATTCCATTGTACATAAGGACCACAACTTCTTTATCCATTTTTCTCTTTCCTGGGATATTTAAGGTGTCATGAAGTGGAGGTTCTTGTCAACAGAGCAGCCCGAAACTTTGGGGTGCCTGTGTCTTGCTGATTTTTAGTTTTCCCAGTTTATACGCCCATGAGTGGAAGTGCCATATGCTCCCTAAACTGTGTTTTTTCGATGTTTCAGGGCACACCGTACACTTCTCCAGAGTGGCTGTTCGCAATTTATATCCCGCCCATCAGCGTAGCAAGGCTCCAATTTCTCCATGGCCTGTCCTGCATTTGTGGTTTTGACACTTTAATTAGCATGGCCCTTTTGATGGATGGGAAGCGAGACTTCTTTGTAGCGCTGATTTGCCTTTCCAGGTTGCTTGGTTGGCCAAAAAGGGCGTATGCGTTTTTTCCTGAATATATTCAGGAAAAAACGCATACGCCCTTTTTGCCCAAGGGCATCATTGTCCACGTTTGGCCGATTTTCATGTGCTTTAAAGGCGATTCGAATCTACCTCCTGAAATCTGTTTCCTGCAATTCTGCCTTGCTTTCAAATCCTCTTCGTTGCCTTCCCTCAATATATTTTTGGACGAGACTTATCATTTATAACTCTGCAGGTTTGTGAATTGCAGTGCCCCTGAGCTCCATTTTTCAACTCGCTTTTTTGGGAGCTGGCCGCAAAAGCGCGGGTATGCCTCAGGCCCTATGCTGGTTCTGGGTGGCAGGCTGAGCCTGTGGTTATTTCTTTTTCCTGATGGGAAAATAGAGTGACCTGTGCCTGTCCCAACACCTAGATCTAGTCTCTCATTGGTTGCCCCTCTTCCCGTTCATCCTCAGGACAAATTGCAACCTGTACGGAACAGGAGGTTAAAGGTGCTGATTCTCCAAGTAGGGTGATTGCTACTAAAATAGCTGGAATGGCGAACCCGAGCACAAGGAGATGAGAAATGAGGTGCGTTTTAGAAACCTTTCAAAATCACACGGTGTACCATCTTCTGGGTTCCTCATGCAAGTTTTCGATGTAGGAAGATGCCCTTGAACCTGGAGATTTGGGACCCATGGGATGGGTACCACGCAGTATTACCTTAAAGGGTCTGTGTTGGCTCACCCAACCTCACCAAACCTCTCAGCCCCAAGAGTGTCCACCCTATGTCTCATCCAGCTGTGGCTCTAGATATGGTCAATCCAGGTTGCGTCACACCCCTGAATGAATTTTGTAAGAATTTCTCTCTCTTTCACTGTCTTTGTTTCATGGGTTTTTAAAACTAATTTATTTTTATAATGGGGTTTAGCTGCTTTTCACAGCTGTGTTTTTGCGGCTTTACACACACTTGACTCACTTCCGGAGAGATATCAATACATAGGTTTTAAGATTCTCACTAGTCAGATATATTCTTGTGCGGTGAATAGGGGGTGTTGAGTCCAGTTCACTGAGCAAGGAGTAGGTCTTGTCTATTACATATTGGGTGTATGGAACGGTATCTGAGCTAATTTGAAATCCTTGTTTTATGCATCACACCACCTCATCTTTCCCGTTAAGCAGCCATAGTGTGTTTTCTACACGTGTGACTCTGTTCTCTTTTGTAATTCAGTTCAAGTGTAGCAGTTTTTACATTCCCTCTATACGTGATAGCTTATGATAAGTGTCTTTTTCTGTGTGACTTATTTCACTTAGAGTCGTCGTACCTAAATCCACTCATCATGCTGCTACTAGCCTTATGACACTGATTTCATGGCTGAGTGATATTCCATTGTACATAAGGACCACAACTTCTTTATCCATTTTTCACTTTCCTGGGATATTTAAGGTGTCATGAAGTGGAGGTTCTTGTCAACAGAGCAGCCCTAAACGTTGGGGTGCCTGTGTCTTGCTGATTTTTAGTTTTCCCAATTTATACGCCCATGAGTGGAAGTGCCCTATGCTCCCTAAGCTGTGTTTTTTCGATGTTTAAGGCCACACCGTACACTTCTCCAGAGTGGCTGCTGGCAATTTACATCCCGCCCATCAGTGTAGCAAGGCTCCCATTTCTCCATGGCCTGTCCTGCTTTTGTGGTTTTGACACATTTTTCAGCTTGGCCCTTTTGACCGATTCGAAGCGAGACTCCTTTGTAGTGCTGATTTGCCTTTCCATGTTGCTTGGTTGGCCTAAAAGGGCGTATGCGTTTTTTCCTGAATATATTCAGGAAAAAACGCATACGCCCTTTTTGGCCAAGGGCATCATTGTCAACGTTTTGCCGCTTTTCATGTGCTTTAAAGCCGATTCGAATCTACCTCCTGAAACCAGTTTCCTGCAATTCTGCCTAGCTTTCAAATGCTCTTCGTTGCCTTCCCTCAATATATTTGTGGACGAGAGTTATCATTTATAACTCTGCAGGTTTGTGAATTGCAGTACCCATGTGCTCCATTTTTCAACTGGCTTTTTTGGGACGTGGCCGCAGAAGCGCGGGATTGCCTCAGGCCCTATTCTGGTTCCTGGCGGCAGGCTGAGCCTGTGGTTAATTCTTCTTCCTGATGTGAAAATAGAGTGACCTGTGCCTGTCCCAACACCTAGATCTAGTCTCTCATTGGTTGCCCCTCTTCCCGTTCATCCTCAGGACAAAGTGCAACCTGTATGGAACAGGAGGTTAAAGGTGCTGTTTCTCCAACTAGGGAGATTACTAGTTAAGAAGCTGGAATGGCGAACCCGAGCACAAGGAGATGAGAAATGAGGTGCGTTTCAGAAACCTTTCCCGTTCAGACGGTGTACCATCTTCTAGGTTTCTCATGCATGTTTTCGATGTAGGAAGATTCCCTTGAACCTGGACATTTGGGACCCATGGGATGGGTACCACACAGTATTACTTTAAAGGGTCTGCGTTTGCTCACCCAACCTCACCAAACCTCTCATCCCCAAGAGTGTCCTCCCTTATGTCTCATCCAGCTGTGGGTCTAGATATGGTCAATCCAGGTTGCATCACAGCCTCTGAACGAATTTTGTAAGAATTTCTCTCTCTTTCACTGTCTTTGTTTTACGGGTTTTTAAAAGTAATTTATTTTTATAATGGGGTTTAGCTGCTTTTCACGGCTGTGTTTATGCGGATTTACACTCACTTGACTCACTTCCAGAGAGATATCAATACATAGGTTTTAAGATTCTTACTAGTCACATATATTCTTGTGCGGTGAATAGGGGGTGTTGAGTCCAGTTCACTGAGCAAGGAGTAGGTCTTGTCTATTACATATTGGGTGTATGGAACGGTATCTGAGCGAATTTGAAACCCTTGTTTTATGCATCACCCCACCTCACCTTTCCCGTTAAGCAGCCATAGTGTGTTTTCTAAACGTGTGAGTCTGTTCTGTTTTGTAATTCAGTTCAACTGTAGCGGTTTTTACATTCCCTCTATAAGTGATAGCTTATGATAAGTGTCTTTTTCTGTGTGACTTATTTCACTTAGAATCGTCGTACCTAAGTTCACTCATCTTGCTTCTACTTGCCTTATGACATTGATTTCATATCTGAGTGATATTCCATTGTACATAAGGACCACAACTTCTTTATCCATTTTTCTCTTTCCGGGGATATTTAAGGTGTCATGAAGTGGAGGTTCTTGTCAACAGAGCAGCCCTAAACTTTGGGGTGCCTGTGTCTTGCTGATTTTTATTTTTCCCAATTTATACGCCCATGAGTGGACGTTCCCTATGCTCCCTAAGCTGTGTTTTTTCGATGTTTCAGGACACACCGTACACTTCTCCAGAGTGGCTGCTGGCAATTTACATCCCGCCCATCAGCGTAGCAAGGCTCCAATTTCTCCATGGCCTGTCCTGCATTTGTGGTTTTGACACTTTTATCAGCATGGCCCTTTAGACCGATGGGAAGCGAGACTTCTTTGTAGCGCTGATTTGCCTTTCCAGGTTGCTTGGTTGGCCAAAAAGGGCGTATGCGTTTTTTCCTGAATATATTCAGGAAAAAACGCATACGCCCTTTTTGGCCAAGGGCATCATTGTCGACGTTTTGCCGCTTTTCATGTGCTTTAAAGGCGAATTGAATCTACCTCCTGAAATCTGTTTCCTGCAGTTCTGCCTTGCTTTCAAATCCTCTTCGTTGCCTTCCCTCAATATATTTGTGGACGAGAGTTATCATTTATAATTCTGCAGGTTTGTGAATTGCAGTGCCCCTCAGCTCCATTTTTCAACTCGCTATTTTGGGAGCTGGCCTCAAATCGCGGGATTGCCTCAGGCACTATTCTGATTCCGGGCGGCAGGCTGAGCCTGTGCTTAATTCTTCTTCCTGATGGGAAAATAGAGTGACCTGTGCCTGTCCCAACACCTAGATCTAGTCTCTCATTGGTTGCCCCTCTTCCCGTTCATCCTCAGGACACATTGCAACCTGTACAGAACAGGAGGTTAAAGGTGCTGATTCTCCAAGAAGGGAGATTGCTAGTAAAGTATCTGGAATGGCGAACCCGAGCACAAGGAGATGAGAAACGAGGTGCGTTTTAGAAACCTTTCCCGATCACACGGTGTACCATCTTCTGGGTTTCTCATGCATGTGTTCGATGCAGGAAGACGCCCTTGAAACTGGAGATTTGGGACCCATGGGATGGGTACCACACAGTATTACTTTAAAGGGTCTGCGTTTGCTCACCCAACCTCACCAAACCTCTCAGCCCCAAGAGTGTCCACCCTTATGTCTCATCCAGCTGTGGCTCTAGATATGGTCAATCCAGGTTGCGTCACAGCCACTGAATGAATTTTGTAAGAATTTCTCTCTCTTTCACTGTCTTTGTTTCATGGGTTTTTAAAACTAATTTATTTTTATAATGGGGTTTAGCTGCTTTTCACGGCTGTGTTTATGCGGCTTTACACCCAATTGACACACTTCCAGAGAGATATCAATACATAGGTTTTACGATTATTACTAGTCACATATATTCTTGTGCGGTGAATAGGGGGTGTTGAGTCCAGTTCACTGAGCAAGGAGTAGGTCTTGTCTATTACATATTGGGTGTATGGAACGGTGTCTGAGCGAATTTGAAACCCTTGTTTTATGCATCACCCCACCTCACCTTTCCCGTTAAGCAGCCATAGTGTGTTTTCTAAACGTGTGACTATGTTCTGTTTTGTAATTCAGTTCAAGTGTAGCGGTTTTTACATTCCCTCTATAAGTGATAGCTTACGATAAGTCTCTTTTTCTGTGTGACTTATTTCCCTTAGAGTCGTCATACCTAAATCCACCCATCATGCTGCTACTAGCCTTATGACATTGATTTCATGTCTGAGTGATATTCCATTGTACATAAGGACCACAACTTCTTTATCCATTTTTCTCTTTCCTGGGATATTTAAGGTGTCATGAAGTGGAGGTTCTTGTCAACAGAGCAGCCCGAAACTTTGGGGTGCCTGTGTCTTGCTGATTTTTAGTTTTCCCAGTTTATACGCCCATGAGTGGAAGTGCCATATGCTCCCTAAACTGTGTTTTTTCGATGTTTCAGGGCACACCGTACACTTCTCCAGAGTGGCTGTTCGCAATTTATATCCCGCCCATCAGCGTAGCAAGGCTCCAATTTCTCCATGGCCTGTCCTGCATTTGTGGTTTTGACACTTTAATTAGCATGGCCCTTTTGATGGATGGGAAGCGAGACTTCTTTGTAGCGCTGATTTGCCTTTCCAGGTTGCTTGGTTGGCCAAAAAGGGCGTATGCGTTTTTTCCTGAATATATTCAGGAAAAAACGCATACGCCCTTTTTGCCCAAGGGCATCATTGTCCACGTTTGGCCGATTTTCATGTGCTTTAAAGGCGATTCGAATCTACCTCCTGAAATCTGTTTCCTGCAATTCTGCCTTGCTTTCAAATCCTCTTCGTTGCCTTCCCTCAATATATTTTTGGACGAGACTTATCATTTATAACTCTGCAGGTTTGTGAATTGCAGTGCCCCTGAGCTCCATTTTTCAACTCGCTTTTTTGGGAGCTGGCCGCAAAAGCGCGGGTATGCCTCAGGCCCTATGCTGGTTCTGGGTGGCAGGCTGAGCCTGTGGTTATTTCTTTTTCCTGATGGGAAAATAGAGTGACCTGTGCCTGTCCCAACACCTAGATCTAGTCTCTCATTGGTTGCCCCTCTTCCCGTTCATCCTCAGGACAAATTGCAACCTGTACGGAACAGGAGGTTAAAGGTGCTGATTCTCCAAGTAGGGTGATTGCTACTAAAATAGCTGGAATGGCGAACCCGAGCACAAGGAGATGAGAAATGAGGTGCGTTTTAGAAACCTTTCAAAATCACACGGTGTACCATCTTCTGGGTTCCTCATGCAAGTTTTCGATGTAGGAAGATGCCCTTGAACCTGGAGATTTGGGACCCATGGGATGGGTACCACGCAGTATTACCTTAAAGGGTCTGTGTTGGCTCACCCAACCTCACCAAACCTCTCAGCCCCAAGAGTGTCCACCCTATGTCTCATCCAGCTGTGGCTCTAGATATGGTCAATCCAGGTTGCGTCACACCCCTGAATGAATTTTGTAAGAATTTCTCTCTCTTTCACTGTCTTTGTTTCATGGGTTTTTAAAACTAATTTATTTTTATAATGGGGTTTAGCTGCTTTTCACAGCTGTGTTTTTGCGGCTTTACACACACTTGACTCACTTCCGGAGAGATATCAATACATAGGTTTTAAGATTCTCACTAGTCAGATATATTCTTGTGCGGTGAATAGGGGGTGTTGAGTCCAGTTCACTGAGCAAGGAGTAGGTCTTGTCTATTACATATTGGGTGTATGGAACGGTATCTGAGCTAATTTGAAATCCTTGTTTTATGCATCACACCACCTCATCTTTCCCGTTAAGCAGCCATAGTGTGTTTTCTACACGTGTGACTCTGTTCTCTTTTGTAATTCAGTTCAAGTGTAGCAGTTTTTACATTCCCTCTATACGTGATAGCTTATGATAAGTGTCTTTTTCTGTGTGACTTATTTCACTTAGAGTCGTCGTACCTAAATCCACTCATCATGCTGCTACTAGCCTTATGACACTGATTTCATGGCTGAGTGATATTCCATTGTACATAAGGACCACAACTTCTTTATCCATTTTTCACTTTCCTGGGATATTTAAGGTGTCATGAAGTGGAGGTTCTTGTCAACAGAGCAGCCCTAAACGTTGGGGTGCCTGTGTCTTGCTGATTTTTAGTTTTCCCAATTTATACGCCCATGAGTGGAAGTGCCCTATGCTCCCTAAGCTGTGTTTTTTCGATGTTTAAGGCCACACCGTACACTTCTCCAGAGTGGCTGCTGGCAATTTACATCCCGCCCATCAGTGTAGCAAGGCTCCCATTTCTCCATGGCCTGTCCTGCTTTTGTGGTTTTGACACATTTTTCAGCTTGGCCCTTTTGACCGATTCGAAGCGAGACTCCTTTGTAGTGCTGATTTGCCTTTCCATGTTGCTTGGTTGGCCTAAAAGGGCGTATGCGTTTTTTCCTGAATATATTCAGGAAAAAACGCATACGCCCTTTTTGGCCAAGGGCATCATTGTCAACGTTTTGCCGCTTTTCATGTGCTTTAAAGCCGATTCGAATCTACCTCCTGAAACCAGTTTCCTGCAATTCTGCCTAGCTTTCAAATGCTCTTCGTTGCCTTCCCTCAATATATTTGTGGACGAGAGTTATCATTTATAACTCTGCAGGTTTGTGAATTGCAGTACCCATGTGCTCCATTTTTCAACTGGCTTTTTTGGGACGTGGCCGCAGAAGCGCGGGATTGCCTCAGGCCCTATTCTGGTTCCTGGCGGCAGGCTGAGCCTGTGGTTAATTCTTCTTCCTGATGTGAAAATAGAGTGACCTGTGCCTGTCCCAACACCTAGATCTAGTCTCTCATTGGTTGCCCCTCTTCCCGTTCATCCTCAGGACAAAGTGCAACCTGTATGGAACAGGAGGTTAAAGGTGCTGTTTCTCCAACTAGGGAGATTACTAGTTAAGAAGCTGGAATGGCGAACCCGAGCACAAGGAGATGAGAAATGAGGTGCGTTTCAGAAACCTTTCCCGTTCAGACGGTGTACCATCTTCTAGGTTTCTCATGCATGTTTTCGATGTAGGAAGATTCCCTTGAACCTGGACATTTGGGACCCATGGGATGGGTACCACACAGTATTACTTTAAAGGGTCTGCGTTTGCTCACCCAACCTCACCAAACCTCTCATCCCCAAGAGTGTCCACCCTTATGTCAAATCCAGCTGTGGGTCTAGATATGGTCAATCCAGGTTGCATCACAGCCTCTGAACGAATTTTGTAAGAATTTCTCTCTCTTTCACTGTCTTTGTTTTACGGGTTTTTAAAAGTAATTTATTTTTATAATGGGGTTTAGCTGCTTTTCACGGCTGTGTTTATGCGGATTTACACTCACTTGACTCACTTCCAGAGAGATATCAATACATAGGTTTTAAGATTCTTACTAGTCACATATATTCTTGTGCGGTGAATAGGGGGTGTTGAGTCCAGTTCACTGAGCAAGGAGTAGGTCTTGTCTATTACATATTGGGTGTATGGAACGGTATCTGAGCGAATTTGAAACCCTTGTTTTATGCATCACCCCACCTCACCTTTCCCGTTAAGCAGCCATAGTGTGTTTTCTAAACGTGTGAGTCTGTTCTGTTTTGTAATTCAGTTCAACTGTAGCGGTTTTTACATTCCCTCTATAAGTGATAGCTTATGATAAGTGTCTTTTTCTGTGTGACTTATTTCACTTAGAATCGTCGTACCTAAGTTCACTCATCTTGCTTCTACTTGCCTTATGACATTGATTTCATATCTGAGTGATATTCCATTGTACATAAGGACCACAACTTCTTTATCCATTTTTCTCTTTCCGGGGATATTTAAGGTGTCATGAAGTGGAGGTTCTTGTCAACAGAGCAGCCCTAAACTTTGGGGTGCCTGTGTCTTGCTGATTTTTATTTTTCCCAATTTATACGCCCATGAGTGGACGTTCCCTATGCTCCCTAAGCTGTGTTTTTTCGATGTTTCAGGACACACCGTACACTTCTCCAGAGTGGCTGCTGGCAATTTACATCCCGCCCATCAGCGTAGCAAGGCTCCAATTTCTCCATGGCCTGTCCTGCATTTGTGGTTTTGACACTTTTATCAGCATGGCCCTTTAGACCGATGGGAAGCGAGACTTCTTTGTAGCGCTGATTTGCCTTTCCAGGTTGCTTGGTTGGCCAAAAAGGGCGTATGCGTTTTTTCCTGAATATATTCAGGAAAAAACGCATACGCCCTTTTTGGCCAAGGGCATCATTGTCGACGTTTTGCCGCTTTTCATGTGCTTTAAAGGCGAATTGAATCTACCTCCTGAAATCTGTTTCCTGCAGTTCTGCCTTGCTTTCAAATCCTCTTCGTTGCCTTCCCTCAATATATTTGTGGACGAGAGTTATCATTTATAATTCTGCAGGTTTGTGAATTGCAGTGCCCCTCAGCTCCATTTTTCAACTCGCTATTTTGGGAGCTGGCCTCAAATCGCGGGATTGCCTCAGGCACTATTCTGATTCCGGGCGGCAGGCTGAGCCTGTGCTTAATTCTTCTTCCTGATGGGAAAATAGAGTGACCTGTGCCTGTCCCAACACCTAGATCTAGTCTCTCATTGGTTGCCCCTCTTCCCGTTCATCCTCAGGACACATTGCAACCTGTACAGAACAGGAGGTTAAAGGTGCTGATTCTCCAAGAAGGGAGATTGCTAGTAAAGTATCTGGAATGGCGAACCCGAGCACAAGGAGATGAGAAACGAGGTGCGTTTTAGAAACCTTTCCCGATCACACGGTGTACCATCTTCTGGGTTTCTCATGCATGTGTTCGATGCAGGAAGACGCCCTTGAAACTGGAGATTTGGGACCCATGGGATGGGTACCACACAGTATTACTTTAAAGGGTCTGCGTTTGCTCACCCAACCTCACCAAACCTCTCAGCCCCAAGAGTGTCCACCCTTATGTCTCATCCAGCTGTGGCTCTAGATATGGTCAATCCAGGTTGCGTCACAGCCACTGAATGAATTTTGTAAGAATTTCTCTCTCTTTCACTGTCTTTGTTTCATGGGTTTTTAAAACTAATTTATTTTTATAATGGGGTTTAGCTGCTTTTCACGGCTGTGTTTATGCGGCTTTACACCCAATTGACACACTTCCAGAGAGATATCAATACATAGGTTTTACGATTATTACTAGTCACATATATTCTTGTGCGGTGAATAGGGGGTGTTGAGTCCAGTTCACTGAGCAAGGAGTAGGTCTTGTCTATTACATATTGGGTGTATGGAACGGTGTCTGAGCGAATTTGAAACCCTTGTTTTATGCATCACCCCACCTCACCTTTCCCGTTAAGCAGCCATAGTGTGTTTTCTAAACGTGTGACTATGTTCTGTTTTGTAATTCAGTTCAAGTGTAGCGGTTTTTACATTCCCTCTATAAGTGATAGCTTACGATAAGTCTCTTTTTCTGTGTGACTTATTTCCCTTAGAGTCGTCATACCTAAATCCACCCATCATGCTGCTACTAGCCTTATGACATTGATTTTATGTCTGAGTGATATTCCATTGTACATAAGGACCACAACTTCTTTATCCATTTTTCTCTTTCCTGGGATATTTAAGGTGTCATGAAGTGGAGGTTCTTGTCAACAGAGCAGCCCGAAACTTTGGGGTGCCTGTGTCTTGCTGATTTTTAGTTTTCCCAGTTTATACGCCCATGAGTGGAAGTGCCATATGCTCCCTAAACTGTGTTTTTTCGATGTTTCAGGGCACACCGTACACTTCTCCAGAGTGGCTGTTCGCAATTTATATCCCGCCCATCAGCGTAGCAAGGCTCCAATTTCTCCATGGCCTGTCCTGCATTTGTGGTTTTGACACTTTAATTAGCATGGCCCTTTTGATGGATGGGAAGCGAGACTTCTTTGTAGCGCTGATTTGCCTTTCCAGGTTGCTTGGTTGGCCAAAAAGGGCGTATGCGTTTTTTCCTGAATATATTCAGGAAAAAACGCATACGCCCTTTTTGCCCAAGGGCATCATTGTCCACGTTTGGCCGATTTTCATGTGCTTTAAAGGCGATTCGAATCTACCTCCTGAAATCTGTTTCCTGCAATTCTGCCTTGCTTTCAAATCCTCTTCGTTGCCTTCCCTCAATATATTTTTGGACGAGACTTATCATTTATAACTCTGCAGGTTTGTGAATTGCAGTGCCCCTGAGCTCCATTTTTCAACTCGCTTTTTTGGGAGCTGGCCGCAAAAGCGCGGGTATGCCTCAGGCCCTATGCTTGTTCTGGGTGGCAGGCTGAGCCTGTGGTTATTTCTTTTTCCTGATGGGAAAATAGAGTGACCTGTGCCTGTCCCAACACCTAGATCTAGTCTCTCATTGGTTGCCCCTCTTCCCGTTCATCCTCAGGACAAATTGCAACCTGTACGGAACAGGAGGTTAAAGGTGCTGATTCTCCAAGTAGGGTGATTGCTACTAAAATAGCTGGAATGGCGAACCCGAGCACAAGGAGATGAGAAATGAGGTGCGTTTTAGAAACCTTTCAAAATCACACGGTGTACCATCTTCTGGGTTCCTCATGCAAGTTTTCGATGTAGGAAGATGCCCTTGAACCTGGAGATTTGGGACCCATGGGATGGGTACCACGCAGTATTACCTTAAAGGGTCTGTGTTGGCTCACCCAACCTCACCAAACCTCTCAGCCCCAAGAATGTCCACCCTTATGTCTCATCCAGCTGTGGGTCTAGATATGGTCAATCCAGGTTGCGTCACAGCCCCTGAATGAATTTTGTAAGAATTTCTGTCTCTTTCACTGTCTTTGTTTCATGGGTTTTTAAAACTAATTTATTTTTATAATGGGGTTTATCTGCTTTTCACGGCTGTGTTTATGCGGCTTTACACACAGTTGACACACTTCCAGAGAGATATCAATACATAGGTTTTAAGATTCTTACTAGTCACATATATTCTTGTGCGGTGCATAGGGGGTGTTGAGTCCAGTTCACTGAGCAAGGAGTAGGTCTTGTCTATTACATATTGGGTGTATGGAACGGTATCTGAGCTAATTTGAAACCCTTGTTTTATGCATCACACCACCTCACCTTTCCCGTTAAGCAGCCATAGTGTGTTTTCTAAACGTGTGACTCTTCTCTTTTGTAATTCAGTTCAAGTGTAGCAGTTTTTACATTCCCTCTATACGTGATAGCTTATGATAAGTGTCTTTTTCTGTGTGACTTATTTCACTTAGAGTCGTCGTACCTAAATCCACTCATCATGCTGCTACTAGCCTTATGACATTGATTTCATGGCTGAGTGATATTCCATTGTACATAAGGACCGCAACTTCTTTATCCATTTTTCTCTTTCCTGGGATATTTAAGGTGTCATGAAGTGGAGGTTCTTGTCAACAGAGCAGCCCTAAACGTTGGGGTGCCTGTGTCTTGCTGATTTTTAGTTTTCCCAATTTATACGCCCATGAGTGGAAGTGCCCTATGCTCCCTAAGCTGTGTTTTTTCGATGTTTAATGCCACACCGTACACTTCTCCAGAGTGGCTGCTGGCAATTTACATCCCGCCCATCAGTGTAGCAAGGCTCCCATTTCTCCATGGCCTGTCCTGCTTTTGTGGTTTTGACACATTTTTCAGCTTGGCCCTTTTGACCGATTCGAAGCGAGACTCCTTTGTAGTGCTGATTTGCCTTTCCATGTTGCTTAGTTGGCCTAAAAGGGCGTATGCGTTTTTTCCTGAATATATTCAGGAAAAAACGCATACGCCCTTTTTGGCCAAGGGCATCATTGTCAACGTTTTGCCGCTTTTCATGTGCTTTAAAGCCGATTCGAATCTACCTCCTGAAACCAGTTTCCTGCAATTCTGCCTAGCTTTCAAATGCTCTTCGTTGCCTTCCCTCAATATATTTGTGGACGAGAGTTATCATTTATAACTCTGCAGGTTTGTGAATTGCAGTACCCATGTGCTCCATTTTTCAACTGGCTTTTTTGGGACGTGGCCGCAGAAGCGCGGGATTGCCTCAGGCCCTATTCTGGTTCCTGGCGGCAGGCTGAGCCTGTGGTTAATTCTTCTTCCTGATGTGAAAATAGAGTGACCTGTGCCTGTCCCAACACCTAGATCTAGTCTCTCATTGGTTGCCCCTCTTCCCGTTCATCCTCAGGACAAAGTGCAACCTGTATGGAACAGGAGGTTAAAGGTGCTGTTTCTCCAACTAGGGAGATTACTAGTTAAGAAGCTGGAATGGCGAACCCGAGCACAAGGAGATGAGAAATGAGGTGCGTTTCAGAAACCTTTCCCGTTCAGACGGTGTACCATCTTCTAGGTTTCTCATGCATGTTTTCGATGTAGGAAGATTCCCTTGAACCTGGACATTTGGGACCCATGGGATGGGTACCACACAGTATTACTTTAAAGGGTCTGCGTTTGCTCACCCAACCTCACCAAACCTCTCATCCCCAAGAGTGTCCACCCTTATGTCAAATCCAGCTGTGGGTCTAGATATGGTCAATCCAGGTTGCATCACAGCCTCTGAACGAATTTTGTAAGAATTTCTCTCTCTTTCACTGTCTTTGTTTTACGGGTTTTTAAAAGTAATTTATTTTTATAATGGGGTTTAGCTGCTTTTCACGGCTGTGTTTATGCGGATTTACACTCACTTGACTCACTTCCAGAGAGATATCAATACATAGGTTTTAAGATTCTTACTAGTCACATATATTCTTGTGCGGTGAATAGGGGGTGTTGAGTCCAGTTCACTGAGCAAGGAGTAGGTCTTGTCTATTACATATTGGGTGTATGGAACGGTATCTGAGCGAATTTGAAACCCTTGTTTTATGCATCACCCCACCTCACCTTTCCCGTTAAGCAGCCATAGTGTGTTTTCTAAACGTGTGAGTCTGTTCTGTTTTGTAATTCAGTTCAACTGTAGCGGTTTTTACATTCCCTCTATAAGTGATAGCTTATGATAAGTGTCTTTTTCTGTGTGACTTATTTCACTTAGAATCGTCGTACCTAAGTTCACTCATCTTGCTTCTACTTGCCTTATGACATTGATTTCATATCTGAGTGATATTCCATTGTACATAAGGACCACAACTTCTTTATCCATTTTTCTCTTTCCGGGGATATTTAAGGTGTCATGAAGTGGAGGTTCTTGTCAACAGAGCAGCCCTAAACTTTGGGGTGCCTGTGTCTTGCTGATTTTTATTTTTCCCAATTTATACGCCCATGAGTGGACGTTCCCTATGCTCCCTAAGCTGTGTTTTTTCGATGTTTCAGGACACACCGTACACTTCTCCAGAGTGGCTGCTGGCAATTTACATCCCGCCCATCAGCGTAGCAAGGCTCCAATTTCTCCATGGCCTGTCCTGCATTTGTGGTTTTGACACTTTTATCAGCATGGCCCTTTAGACCGATGGGAAGCGAGACTTCTTTGTAGCGCTGATTTGCCTTTCCAGGTTGCTTGGTTGGCCAAAAAGGGCGTATGCGTTTTTTCCTGAATATATTCAGGAAAAAACGCATACGCCCTTTTTGGCCAAGGGCATCATTGTCGACGTTTTGCCGCTTTTCATGTGCTTTAAAGGCGAATTGAATCTACCTCCTGAAATCTGTTTCCTGCAGTTCTGCCTTGCTTTCAAATCCTCTTCGTTGCCTTCCCTCAATATATTTGTGGACGAGAGTTATCATTTATAATTCTGCAGGTTTGTGAATTGCAGTGCCCCTCAGCTCCATTTTTCAACTCGCTATTTTGGGAGCTGGCCTCAAATCGCGGGATTGCCTCAGGCACTATTCTGATTCCGGGCGGCAGGCTGAGCCTGTGCTTAATTCTTCTTCCTGATGGGAAAATAGAGTGACCTGTGCCTGTCCCAACACCTAGATCTAGTCTCTCATTGGTTGCCCCTCTTCCCGTTCATCCTCAGGACACATTGCAACCTGTACAGAACAGGAGGTTAAAGGTGCTGATTCTCCAAGAAGGGAGATTGCTAGTAAAGTATCTGGAATGGCGAACCCGAGCACAAGGAGATGAGAAACGAGGTGCGTTTTAGAAACCTTTCCCGATCACACGGTGTACCATCTTCTGGGTTTCTCATGCATGTGTTCGATGCAGGAAGACGCCCTTGAAACTGGAGATTTGGGACCCATGGGATGGGTACCACACAGTATTACTTTAAAGGGTCTGCGTTTGCTCACCCAACCTCACCAAACCTCTCAGCCCCAAGAGTGTCCACCCTTATGTCTCATCCAGCTGTGGCTCTAGATATGGTCAATCCAGGTTGCGTCACAGCCACTGAATGAATTTTGTAAGAATTTCTCTCTCTTTCACTGTCTTTGTTTCATGGGTTTTTAAAACTAATTTATTTTTATAATGGGGTTTAGCTGCTTTTCACGGCTGTGTTTATGCGGCTTTACACCCAATTGACACACTTCCAGAGAGATATCAATACATAGGTTTTACGATTATTACTAGTCACATATATTCTTGTGCGGTGAATAGGGGGTGTTGAGTCCAGTTCACTGAGCAAGGAGTAGGTCTTGTCTATTACATATTGGGTGTATGGAACGGTGTCTGAGCGAATTTGAAACCCTTGTTTTATGCATCACCCCACCTCACCTTTCCCGTTAAGCAGCCATAGTGTGTTTTCTAAACGTGTGACTATGTTCTGTTTTGTAATTCAGTTCAAGTGTAGCGGTTTTTACATTCCCTCTATAAGTGATAGCTTACGATAAGTCTCTTTTTCTGTGTGACTTATTTCCCTTAGAGTCGTCATACCTAAATCCACCCATCATGCTGCTACTAGCCTTATGACATTGATTTTATGTCTGAGTGATATTCCATTGTACATAAGGACCACAACTTCTTTATCCATTTTTCTCTTTCCTGGGATATTTAAGGTGTCATGAAGTGGAGGTTCTTGTCAACAGAGCAGCCCGAAACTTTGGGGTGCCTGTGTCTTGCTGATTTTTAGTTTTCCCAGTTTATACGCCCATGAGTGGAAGTGCCATATGCTCCCTAAACTGTGTTTTTTCGATGTTTCAGGGCACACCGTACACTTCTCCAGAGTGGCTGTTCGCAATTTATATCCCGCCCATCAGCGTAGCAAGGCTCCAATTTCTCCATGGCCTGTCCTGCATTTGTGGTTTTGACACTTTAATTAGCATGGCCCTTTTGATGGATGGGAAGCGAGACTTCTTTGTAGCGCTGATTTGCCTTTCCAGGTTGCTTGGTTGGCCAAAAAGGGCGTATGCGTTTTTTCCTGAATATATTCAGGAAAAAACGCATACGCCCTTTTTGCCCAAGGGCATCATTGTCCACGTTTGGCCGATTTTCATGTGCTTTAAAGGCGATTCGAATCTACCTCCTGAAATCTGTTTCCTGCAATTCTGCCTTGCTTTCAAATCCTCTTCGTTGCCTTCCCTCAATATATTTTTGGACGAGACTTATCATTTATAACTCTGCAGGTTTGTGAATTGCAGTGCCCCTGAGCTCCATTTTTCAACTCGCTTTTTTGGGAGCTGGCCGCAAAAGCGCGGGTATGCCTCAGGCCCTATGCTGGTTCTGGGTGGCAGGCTGAGCCTGTGGTTATTTCTTTTTCCTGATGGGAAAATAGAGTGACCTGTGCCTGTCCCAACACCTAGATCTAGTCTCTCATTGGTTGCCCCTCTTCCCGTTCATCCTCAGGACAAATTGCAACCTGTACGGAACAGGAGGTTAAAGGTGCTGATTCTCCAAGTAGGGTGATTGCTACTAAAATAGCTGGAATGGCGAACCCGAGCACAAGGAGATGAGAAATGAGGTGCGTTTTAGAAACCTTTCAAAATCACACGGTGTACCATCTTCTGGGTTCCTCATGCAAGTTTTCGATGTAGGAAGATGCCCTTGAACCTGGAGATTTGGGACCCATGGGATGGGTACCACGCAGTATTACCTTAAAGGGTCTGTGTTGGCTCACCCAACCTCACCAAACCTCTCAGCCCAAAGAATGTCCACCCTTATGTCTCATCCAGCTGTGGGTCTAGATATGGTCAATCCAGGTTGCGTCACAGCCCCTGAATGAATTTTGTAAGAATTTCTGTCTCTTTCACTGTCTTTGTTTCATGGGTTTTTAAAACTAATTTATTTTTATAATGGGGTTTATCTGCTTTTCACGGCTGTGTTTATGCGGCTTTACACACAGTTGACACACTTCCAGAGAGATATCAATACATAGGTTTTAAGATTCTTACTAGTCACATATATTCTTGTGCGGTGCATAGGGGGTGTTGAGTCCAGTTCACTGAGCAAGGAGTAGGTCTTGTCTATTACATATTGGGTGTATGGAACGGTATCTGAGCTAATTTGAAACCCTTGTTTTATGCATCACACCACCTCACCTTTCCCGTTAAGCAGCCATAGTGTGTTTTCTAAACGTGTGACCCTTCTCTTTTGTAATTCAGTTCAAGTGTAGCAGTTTTTACATTCCCTCTATACGTGATAGCTTATGATAAGTGTCTTTTTCTGTGTGACTTATTTCACTTAGAGTCGTCGTACCTAAATCCACTCATCATGCTGCTACTAGCCTTATGACATTGATTTCATGGCTGAGTGATATTCCATTGTACATAAGGACCGCAACTTCTTTATCCATTTTTCTCTTTCCTGGGATATTTAAGGTGTCATGAAGTGGAGGTTCTTGTCAACAGAGCAGCCCTAAACGTTGGGGTGCCTGTGTCTTGCTGATTTTTAGTTTTCCCAATTTATACGCCCATGAGTGGAAGTGCCCTATGCTCCCTAAGCTGTGTTTTTTCGATGTTTAATGCCACACCGTACACTTCTCCAGAGTGGCTGCTGGCAATTTACATCCCGCCCATCAGTGTAGCAAGGCTCCCATTTCTCCATGGCCTGTCCTGCTTTTGTGGTTTTGACACATTTTTCAGCTTGGCCCTTTTGACCGATTCGAAGCGAGACTCCTTTGTAGTGCTGATTTGCCTTTCCATGTTGCTTAGTTGGCCTAAAAGGGCGTATGCGTTTTTTCCTGAATATATTCAGGAAAAAACGCATACGCCCTTTTTGGCCAAGGGCATCATTGTCAACGTTTTGCCGCTTTTCATGTGCTTTAAAGCCGATTCGAATCTACCTCCTGAAACCAGTTTCCTGCAATTCTGCCTAGCTTTCAAATGCTCTTCGTTGCCTTCCCTCAATATATTTGTGGACGAGAGTTATCATTTATAACTCTGCAGGTTTGTGAATTGCAGTACCCATGTGCTCCATTTTTCAACTGGCTTTTTTGGGACGTGGCCGCAGAAGCGCGGGATTGCCTCAGGCCCTATTCTGGTTCCTGGCGGCAGGCTGAGCCTGTGGTTAATTCTTCTTCCTGATGTGAAAATAGAGTGACCTGTGCCTGTCCCAACACCTAGATCTAGTCTCTCATTGGTTGCCCCTCTTCCCGTTCATCCTCAGGACAAAGTGCAACCTGTATGGAACAGGAGGTTAAAGGTGCTGTTTCTCCAACTAGGGAGATTACTAGTTAAGAAGCTGGAATGGCGAACCCGAGCACAAGGAGATGAGAAATGAGGTGCGTTTCAGAAACCTTTCCCGTTCAGACGGTGTACCATCTTCTAGGTTTCTCATGCATGTTTTCGATGTAGGAAGATTCCCTTGAACCTGGACATTTGGGACCCATGGGATGGGTACCACACAGTATTACTTTAAAGGGTCTGCGTTTGCTCACCCAACCTCACCAAACCTCTCATCCCCAAGAGTGTCCACCCTTATGTCTCATCCAGCTGTGGGTCTAGATATGGTCAATCCAGGTTGCATCACAGCCTCTGAACGAATTTTGTAAGAATTTCTCTCTCTTTCACTGTCTTTGTTTTACGGGTTTTTAAAAGTAATTTATTTTTATAATGGGGTTTAGCTGCTTTTCACGGCTGTGTTTATGCGGATTTACACTCACTTGACTCACTTCCAGAGAGATATCAATACATAGGTTTTAAGATTCTTACTAGTCACATATATTCTTGTGCGGTGAATAGGGGGTGTTGAGTCCAGTTCACTGAGCAAGGAGTAGGTCTTGTCTATTACATATTGGGTGTATGGAACGGTATCTGAGCGAATTTGAAACCCTTGTTTTATGCATCACCCCACCTCACCTTTCCCGTTAAGCAGCCATAGTGTGTTTTCTAAACGTGTGAGTCTGTTCTGTTTTGTAATTCAGTTCAACTGTAGCGGTTTTTACATTCCCTCTATAAGTGATAGCTTATGATAAGTGTCTTTTTCTGTGTGACTTATTTCACTTAGAATCGTCGTACCTAAGTTCACTCATCTTGCTTCTACTTGCCTTATGACATTGATTTCATATCTGAGTGATATTCCATTGTACATAAGGACCACAACTTCTTTATCCATTTTTCTCTTTCCG
Source organism: Eschrichtius robustus (assembly GCF_028021215.1). Taxonomy (NCBI): domain Eukaryota; kingdom Metazoa; phylum Chordata; class Mammalia; order Artiodactyla; family Eschrichtiidae; genus Eschrichtius; species Eschrichtius robustus. The sequence continues at coordinate 201,551 of NW_027175323.1, forward strand.
GGGATATTTAAGGTGTCATGAAGTGGAGGTTCTTGTCAACAGAGCAGCCCTAAACTTTGGGGTGCCTGTGTCTTGCTGATTTTTATTTTTCCCAATTTATACGCCCATGAGTGGACGTTCCCTATGCTCCCTAAGCTGTGTTTTTTCGATGTTTCAGGACACACCGTACACTTCTCCAGAGTGGCTGCTGGCAATTTACATCCCGCCCATCAGCGTAGCAAGGCTCCAATTTCTCCATGGCCTGTCCTGCATTTGTGGTTTTGACACTTTTATCAGCATGGCCCTTTAGACCGATGGGAAGCGAGACTTCTTTTTAGCGCTGATTTGCCTTTCCAGGTTGCTTGGTTGGCCAAAAAGGGCGTATGCGTTTTTTCCTGAATATATTCAGGAAAAAACGCATACGCCCTTTTTGGCCAAGGGCATCATTGTCGACGTTTTGCCGCTTTTCATGTGCTTTAAAGGCGAATTGAATCTACCTCCTGAAATCTGTTTCCTGCAGTTCTGCCTTGCTTTCAAATCCTCTTCGTTGCCTTCCCTCAATATATTTGTGGACGAGAGTTATCATTTATAATTCTGCAGGTTTGTGAATTGCAGTGCCCCTCAGCTCCATTTTTCAACTCGCTATTTTGGGAGCTGGCCTCAAATCGCGGGATTGCCTCAGGCACTATTCTGATTCCGGGCGGCAGGCTGAGCCTGTGCTTAATTCTTCTTCCTGATGGGAAAATAGAGTGACCTGTGCCTGTCCCAACACCTAGATCTAGTCTCTCATTGGTTGCCCCTCTTCCCGTTCATCCTCAGGACACATTGCAACCTGTACAGAACAGGAGGTTAAAGGTGCTGATTCTCCAAGAAGGGAGATTGCTAGTAAAGTATCTGGAATGGCGAACCCGAGCACAAGGAGATGAGAAACGAGGTGCGTTTTAGAAACCTTTCCCGATCACACGGTGTACCATCTTCTGGGTTTCTCATGCATGTGTTCGATGCAGGAAGACGCCCTTGAAACTGGAGATTTGGGACCCATGGGATGGGTACCACACAGTATTACTTTAAAGGGTCTGCGTTTGCTCACCCAACCTCACCAAACCTCTCAGCCCCAAGAGTGTCCACCCTTATGTCTCATCCAGCTGTGGCTCTAGATATGGTCAATCCAGGTTGCGTCACAGCCACTGAATGAATTTTGTAAGAATTTCTCTCTCTTTCACTGTCTTTGTTTCATGGGTTTTTAAAACTAATTTATTTTTATAATGGGGTTTAGCTGCTTTTCACGGCTGTGTTTATGCGGCTTTACACCCAATTGACACACTTCCAGAGAGATATCAATACATAGGTTTTACGATTATTACTAGTCACATATATTCTTGTGCGGTGAATAGGGGGTGTTGAGTCCAGTTCACTGAGCAAGGAGTAGGTCTTGTCTATTACATATTGGGTGTATGGAACGGTGTCTGAGCGAATTTGAAACCCTTGTTTTATGCATCACCCCACCTCACCTTTCCCGTTAAGCAGCCATAGTGTGTTTTCTAAACGTGTGACTATGTTCTGTTTTGTAATTCAGTTCAAGTGTAGCGGTTTTTACATTCCCTCTATAAGTGATAGCTTACGATAAGTCTCTTTTTCTGTGTGACTTATTTCCCTTAGAGTCGTCATACCTAAATCCACCCATCATGCTGCTACTAGCCTTATGACATTGATTTCATGTCTGAGTGATATTCCATTGTACATAAGGACCACAACTTCTTTATCCATTTTTCTCTTTCCTGGGATATTTAAGGTGTCATGAAGTGGAGGTTCTTGTCAACAGAGCAGCCCGAAACTTTGGGGTGCCTGTGTCTTGCTGATTTTTAGTTTTCCCAGTTTATACGCCCATGAGTGGAAGTGCCATATGCTCCCTAAACTGTGTTTTTTCGATGTTTCAGGGCACACCGTACACTTCTCCAGAGTGGCTGTTCGCAATTTATATCCCGCCCATCAGCGTAGCAAGGCTCCAATTTCTCCATGGCCTGTCCTGCATTTGTGGTTTTGACACTTTAATTAGCATGGCCCTTTTGATGGATGGGAAGCGAGACTTCTTTGTAGCGCTGATTTGCCTTTCCAGGTTGCTTGGTTGGCCAAAAAGGGCGTATGCGTTTTTTCCTGAATATATTCAGGAAAAAACGCATACGCCCTTTTTGCCCAAGGGCATCATTGTCCACGTTTGGCCGATTTTCATGTGCTTTAAAGGCGATTCGAATCTACCTCCTGAAATCTGTTTCCTGCAATTCTGCCTTGCTTTCAAATCCTCTTCGTTGCCTTCCCTCAATATATTTTTGGACGAGACTTATCATTTATAACTCTGCAGGTTTGTGAATTGCAGTGCCCCTGAGCTCCATTTTTCAACTCGCTTTTTTGGGAGCTGGCCGCAAAAGCGCGGGTATGCCTCAGGCCCTATGCTGGTTCTGGGTGGCAGGCTGAGCCTGTGGTTATTTCTTTTTCCTGATGGGAAAATAGAGTGACCTGTGCCTGTCCCAACACCTAGATCTAGTCTCTCATTGGTTGCCCCTCTTCCCGTTCATCCTCAGGACAAATTGCAACCTGTACGGAACAGGAGGTTAAAGGTGCTGATTCTCCAAGTAGGGTGATTGCTACTAAAATAGCTGGAATGGCGAACCCGAGCACAAGGAGATGAGAAATGAGGTGCGTTTTAGAAACCTTTCAAAATCACACGGTGTACCATCTTCTGGGTTCCTCATGCAAGTTTTCGATGTAGGAAGATGCCCTTGAACCTGGAGATTTGGGACCCATGGGATGGGTACCACGCAGTATTACCTTAAAGGGTCTGTGTTGGCTCACCCAACCTCACCAAACCTCTCAGCCCCAAGAGTGTCCACCCTATGTCTCATCCAGCTGTGGCTCTAGATATGGTCAATCCAGGTTGCGTCACACCCCTGAAAGAATTTTGTAAGAATTTCTCTCTCTTTCACTGTCTTTGTTTCATGGGTTTTTAAAACTAATTTATTTTTATAATGGGGTTTAGCTGCTTTTCACAGCTGTGTTTTTGCGGCTTTACACACACTTGACTCACTTCCGGAGAGATATCAATACATAGGTTTTAAGATTCTCACTAGTCAGATATATTCTTGTGCGGTGAATAGGGGGTGTTGAGTCCAGTTCACTGAGCAAGGAGTAGGTCTTGTCTATTACATATTGGGTGTATGGAACGGTATCTGAGCTAATTTGAAATCCTTGTTTTATGCATCACACCACCTCATCTTTCCCGTTAAGCAGCCATAGTGTGTTTTCTACACGTGTGACTCTGTTCTCTTTTGTAATTCAGTTCAAGTGTAGCAGTTTTTACATTCCCTCTATACGTGATAGCTTATGATAAGTGTCTTTTTCTGTGTGACTTATTTCACTTAGAGTCGTCGTACCTAAATCCACTCATCATGCTGCTACTAGCCTTATGACATTGATTTCATGGCTGAGTGATATTCCATTGTACATAAGGACCACAACTTCTTTATCCATTTTTCACTTTCCTGGGATATTTAAGGTGTCATGAAGTGGAGGTTCTTGTCAACAGAGCAGCCCTAAACGTTGGGGTGCCTGTGTCTTGCTGATTTTTAGTTTTCCCAATTTATACGCCCATGAGTGGAAGTGCCCTATGCTCCCTAAGCTGTGTTTTTTCGATGTTTAAGGCCACACCGTACACTTCTCCAGAGTGGCTGCTGGCAATTTACATCCCGCCCATCAGTGTAGCAAGGCTCCCATTTCTCCATGGCCTGTCCTGCTTTTGTGGTTTTGACACATTTTTCAGCTTGGCCCTTTTGACCGATTCGAAGCGAGACTCCTTTGTAGTGCTGATTTGCCTTTCCATGTTGCTTGGTTGGCCTAAAAGGGCGTATGCGTTTTTTCCTGAATATATTCAGGAAAAAACGCATACGCCCTTTTTGGCCAAGGGCATCATTGTCAACGTTTTGCCGCTTTTCATGTGCTTTAAAGCCGATTCGAATCTACCTCCTGAAACCAGTTTCCTGCAATTCTGCCTAGCTTTCAAATGCTCTTCGTTGCCTTCCCTCAATATATTTGTGGACGAGAGTTATCATTTATAACTCTGCAGGTTTGTGAATTGCAGTACCCATGTGCTCCATTTTTCAACTGGCTTTTTTGGGACGTGGCCGCAGAAGCGCGGGATTGCCTCAGGCCCTATTCTGGTTCCTGGCGGCAGGCTGAGCCTGTGGTTAATTCTTCTTCCTGATGTGAAAATAGAGTGACCTGTGCCTGTCCCAACACCTAGATCTAGTCTCTCATTGGTTGCCCCTCTTCCCGTTCATCCTCAGGACAAAGTGCAACCTGTATGGAACAGGAGGTTAAAGGTGCTGTTTCTCCAACTAGGGAGATTACTAGTTAAGAAGCTGGAATGGCGAACCCGAGCACAAGGAGATGAGAAATGAGGTGCGTTTCAGAAACCTTTCCCGTTCAGACGGTGTACCATCTTCTAGGTTTCTCATGCATGTTTTCGATGTAGGAAGATTCCCTTGAACCTGGACATTTGGGACCCATGGGATGGGTACCACACAGTATTACTTTAAAGGGTCTGCGTTTGCTCACCCAACCTCACCAAACCTCTCATCCCCAAGAGTGTCCACCCTTATGTCTCATCCAGCTGTGGGTCTAGATATGGTCAATCCAGGTTGCATCACAGCCTCTGAACGAATTTTGTCAGAATTTCTCTCTCTTTCACTGTCTTTGTTTTACGGGTTTTTAAAAGTAATTTATTTTTATAATGGGGTTTAGCTGCTTTTCACGGCTGTGTTTATGCGGATTTACACTCACTTGACTCACTTCCAGAGAGATATCAATACATAGGTTTTAAGATTCTTACTAGTCACATATATTCTTGTGCGGTGAATAGGGGGTGTTGAGTCCAGTTCACTGAGCAAGGAGTAGGTCTTGTCTATTACATATTGGGTGTATGGAACGGTATCTGAGCGAATTTGAAACCCTTGTTTTATGCATCACCCCACCTCACCTTTCCCGTTAAGCAGCCATAGTGTGTTTTCTAAACGTGTGAGTCTGTTCTGTTTTGTAATTCAGTTCAACTGTAGCGGTTTTTACATTCCCTCTATAAGTGATAGCTTATGATAAGTGTCTTTTTCTGTGTGACTTATTTCACTTAGAATCGTCGTACCTAAGTTCACTCATCTTGCTTCTACTTGCCTTATGACATTGATTTCATATCTGAGTGATATTCCATTGTACATAAGGACCACAACTTCTTTATCCATTTTTCTCTTTCCGGGGATATTTAAGGTGTCATGAAGTGGAGGTTCTTGTCAACAGAGCAGCCCTAAACTTTGGGGTGCCTGTGTCTTGCTGATTTTTATTATTCCCAATTTATACGCCCATGAGTGGACGTTCCCTATGCTCCCTAAGCTGTGTTTTTTCGATGTTTCAGGACACACCGTACACTTCTCCAGAGTGGCTGCTGGCAATTTACATCCCGCCCATCAGCGTAGCAAGGCTCCAATTTCTCCATGGCCTGTCCTGCATTTGTGGTTTTGACACTTTTATCAGCATGGCCCTTTAGACCGATGGGAAGCGAGACTTCTTTGTAGCGCTGATTTGCCTTTCCAGGTTGCTTGGTTGGCCAAAAAGGGCGTATGCGTTTTTTCCTGAATATATTCAGGAAAAAACGCATACGCCCTTTTTGGCCAAGGGCATCATTGTCGACGTTTTGCCGCTTTTCATGTGCTTTAAAGGCGAATTGAATCTACCTCCTGAAATCTGTTTCCTGCAGTTCTGCCTTGCTTTCAAATCCTCTTCGTTGCCTTCCCTCAATATATTTGTGGACGAGAGTTATCATTTATAATTCTGCAGGTTTGTGAATTGCAGTGCCCCTCAGCTCCATTTTTCAACTCGCTATTTTGGGAGCTGGCCTCAAATCGCGGGATTGCCTCAGGCACTATTCTGATTCCGGGCGGCAGGCTGAGCCTGTGCTTAATTCTTCTTCCTGATGGGAAAATAGAGTGACCTGTGCCTGTCCCAACACCTAGATCTAGTCTCTCATTGGTTGCCCCTCTTCCCGTTCATCCTCAGGACACATTGCAACCTGTACAGAACAGGAGGTTAAAGGTGCTGATTCTCCAAGAAGGGAGATTGCTAGTAAAGTATCTGGAATGGCGAACCCGAGCACAAGGAGATGAGAAACGAGGTGCGTTTTAGAAACCTTTCCCGATCACACGGTGTACCATCTTCTGGGTTTCTCATGCATGTGTTCGATGCAGGAAGACGCCCTTGAAACTGGAGATTTGGGACCCATGGGATGGGTACCACACAGTATTACTTTAAAGGGTCTGCGTTTGCTCACCCAACCTCACCAAACCTCTCAGCCCCAAGAGTGTCCACCCTTATGTCTCATCCAGCTGTGGCTCTAGATATGGTCAATCCAGGTTGCGTCACAGCCACTGAATGAATTTTGTAAGAATTTCTCTCTCTTTCACTGTCTTTGTTTCATGGGTTTTTAAAACTAATTTATTTTTATAATGGGGTTTAGCTGCTTTTCACGGCTGTGTTTATGCGGCTTTACACCCAATTGACACACTTCCAGAGAGATATCAATACATAGGTTTTACGATTATTACTAGTCACATATATTCTTGTGCGGTGAATAGGGGGTGTTGAGTCCAGTTCACTGAGCAAGGAGTAGGTCTTGTCTATTACATATTGGGTGTATGGAACGGTGTCTGAGCGAATTTGAAACCCTTGTTTTATGCATCACCCCACCTCACCTTTCCCGTTAAGCAGCCATAGTGTGTTTTCTAAACGTGTGACTATGTTCTGTTTTGTAATTCAGTTCAAGTGTAGCGGTTTTTACATTCCCTCTATAAGTGATAGCTTACGATAAGTCTCTTTTTCTGTGTGACTTATTTCCCTTAGAGTCGTCATACCTAAATCCACCCATCATGCTGCTACTAGCCTTATGACATTGATTTCATGTCTGAGTGATATTCCATTGTACATAAGGACCACAACTTCTTTATCCATTTTTCTCTTTCCTGGGATATTTAAGGTGTCATGAAGTGGAGGTTCTTGTCAACAGAGCAGCCCGAAACTTTGGGGTGCCTGTGTCTTGCTGATTTTTAGTTTTCCCAGTTTATACGCCCATGAGTGGAAGTGCCATATGCTCCCTAAACTGTGTTTTTTCGATGTTTCAGGGCACACCGTACACTTCTCCAGAGTGGCTGTTCGCAATTTATATCCCGCCCATCAGCGTAGCAAGGCTCCAATTTCTCCATGGCCTGTCCTGCATTTGTGGTTTTGACACTTTAATTAGCATGGCCCTTTTGATGGATGGGAAGCGAGACTTCTTTGTAGCGCTGATTTGCCTTTCCAGGTTGCTTGGTTGGCCAAAAAGGGCGTATGCGTTTTTTCCTGAATATATTCAGGAAAAAACGCATACGCCCTTTTTGCCCAAGGGCATCATTGTCCACGTTTGGCCGATTTTCATGTGCTTTAAAGGCGATTCGAATCTACCTCCTGAAATCTGTTTCCTGCAATTCTGCCTTGCTTTCAAATCCTCTTCGTTGCCTTCCCTCAATATATTTTTGGACGAGACTTATCATTTATAACTCTGCAGGTTTGTGAATTGCAGTGCCCCTGAGCTCCATTTTTCAACTCGCTTTTTTGGGAGCTGGCCGCAAAAGCGCGGGTATGCCTCAGGCCCTATGCTGGTTCTGGGTGGCAGGCTGAGCCTGTGGTTATTTCTTTTTCCTGATGGGAAAATAGAGTGACCTGTGCCTGTCCCAACACCTAGATCTAGTCTCTCATTGGTTGCCCCTCTTCCCGTTCATCCTCAGGACAAATTGCAACCTGTACGGAACAGGAGGTTAAAGGTGCTGATTCTCCAAGTAGGGTGATTGCTACTAAAATAGCTGGAATGGCGAACCCGAGCACAAGGAGATGAGAAATGAGGTGCGTTTTAGAAACCTTTCAAAATCACACGGTGTACCATCTTCTGGGTTCCTCATGCAAGTTTTCGATGTAGGAAGATGCCCTTGAACCTGGAGATTTGGGACCCATGGGATGGGTACCACGCAGTATTACCTTAAAGGGTCTGTGTTGGCTCACCCAACCTCACCAAACCTCTCAGCCCCAAGAGTGTCCACCCTATGTCTCATCCAGCTGTGGCTCTAGATATGGTCAATCCAGGTTGCGTCACACCCCTGAAAGAATTTTGTAAGAATTTCTCTCTCTTTCACTGTCTTTGTTTCATGGGTTTTTAAAACTAATTTATTTTTATAATGGGGTTTAGCTGCTTTTCACAGCTGTGTTTTTGCGGCTTTACACACACTTGACTCACTTCCGGAGAGATATCAATACATAGGTTTTAAGATTCTCACTAGTCAGATATATTCTTGTGCGGTGAATAGGGGGTGTTGAGTCCAGTTCACTGAGCAAGGAGTAGGTCTTGTCTATTACATATTGGGTGTATGGAACGGTATCTGAGCTAATTTGAAATCCTTGTTTTATGCATCACACCACCTCATCTTTCCCGTTAAGCAGCCATAGTGTGTTTTCTACACGTGTGACTCTGTTCTCTTTTGTAATTCAGTTCAAGTGTAGCAGTTTTTACATTCCCTCTATACGTGATAGCTTATGATAAGTGTCTTTTTCTGTGTGACTTATTTCACTTAGAGTCGTCGTACCTAAATCCACTCATCATGCTGCTACTAGCCTTATGACATTGATTTCATGGCTGAGTGATATTCCATTGTACATAAGGACCACAACTTCTTTATCCATTTTTCACTTTCCTGGGATATTTAAGGTGTCATGAAGTGGAGGTTCTTGTCAACAGAGCAGCCCTAAACGTTGGGGTGCCTGTGTCTTGCTGATTTTTAGTTTTCCCAATTTATACGCCCATGAGTGGAAGTGCCCTATGCTCCCTAAGCTGTGTTTTTTCGATGTTTAAGGCCACACCGTACACTTCTCCAGAGTGGCTGCTGGCAATTTACATCCCGCCCATCAGTGTAGCAAGGCTCCCATTTCTCCATGGCCTGTCCTGCTTTTGTGGTTTTGACACATTTTTCAGCTTGGCCCTTTTGACCGATTCGAAGCGAGACTCCTTTGTAGTGCTGATTTGCCTTTCCATGTTGCTTGGTTGGCCTAAAAGGGCGTATGCGTTTTTTCCTGAATATATTCAGGAAAAAACGCATACGCCCTTTTTGGCCAAGGGCATCATTGTCAACGTTTTGCCGCTTTTCATGTGCTTTAAAGCCGATTCGAATCTACCTCCTGAAACCAGTTTCCTGCAATTCTGCCTAGCTTTCAAATGCTCTTCGTTGCCTTCCCTCAATATATTTGTGGACGAGAGTTATCATTTATAACTCTGCAGGTTTGTGAATTGCAGTACCCATGTGCTCCATTTTTCAACTGGCTTTTTTGGGACGTGGCCGCAGAAGCGCGGGATTGCCTCAGGCCCTATTCTGGTTCCTGGCGGCAGGCTGAGCCTGTGGTTAATTCTTCTTCCTGATGTGAAAATAGAGTGACCTGTGCCTGTCCCAACACCTAGATCTAGTCTCTCATTGGTTGCCCCTCTTCCCGTTCATCCTCAGGACAAAGTGCAACCTGTATGGAACAGGAGGTTAAAGGTGCTGTTTCTCCAACTAGGGAGATTACTAGTTAAGAAGCTGGAATGGCGAACCCGAGCACAAGGAGATGAGAAATGAGGTGCGTTTCAGAAACCTTTCCCGTTCAGACGGTGTACCATCTTCTAGGTTTCTCATGCATGTTTTCGATGTAGGAAGATTCCCTTGAACCTGGACATTTGGGACCCATGGGATGGGTACCACACAGTATTACTTTAAAGGGTCTGCGTTTGCTCACCCAACCTCACCAAACCTCTCATCCCCAAGAGTGTCCACCCTTATGTCTCATCCAGCTGTGGGTCTAGATATGGTCAATCCAGGTTGCATCACAGCCTCTGAACGAATTTTGTCAGAATTTCTCTCTCTTTCACTGTCTTTGTTTTACGGGTTTTTAAAAGTAATTTATTTTTATAATGGGGTTTAGCTGCTTTTCACGGCTGTGTTTATGCGGATTTACACTCACTTGACTCACTTCCAGAGAGATATCAATACATAGGTTTTAAGATTCTTACTAGTCACATATATTCTTGTGCGGTGAATAGGGGGTGTTGAGTCCAGTTCACTGAGCAAGGAGTAGGTCTTGTCTATTACATATTGGGTGTATGGAACGGTATCTGAGCGAATTTGAAACCCTTGTTTTATGCATCACCCCACCTCACCTTTCCCGTTAAGCAGCCATAGTGTGTTTTCTAAACGTGTGAGTCTGTTCTGTTTTGTAATTCAGTTCAACTGTAGCGGTTTTTACATTCCCTCTATAAGTGATAGCTTATGATAAGTGTCTTTTTCTGTGTGACTTATTTCACTTAGAATCGTCGTACCTAAGTTCACTCATCTTGCTTCTACTTGCCTTATGACATTGATTTCATATCTGAGTGATATTCCATTGTACATAAGGACCACAACTTCTTTATCCATTTTTCTCTTTCCGGGGATATTTAAGGTGTCATGAAGTGGAGGTTCTTGTCAACAGAGCAGCCCTAAACTTTGGGGTGCCTGTGTCTTGCTGATTTTTATTATTCCCAATTTATACAACCATGAGTGGACGTTCCCTATGCTCCCTAAGCTGTGTTTTTTCGATGTTTCAGGACACACCGTACACTTCTCCAGAGTGGCTGCTGGCAATTTACATCCCGCCCATCAGCGTAGCAAGGCTCCAATTTCTCCATGGCCTGTCCTGCATTTGTGGTTTTGACACTTTTATCAGCATGGCCCTTTAGACCGATGGGAAGCGAGACTTCTTTGTAGCGCTGATTTGCCTTTCCAGGTTGCTTGGTTGGCCAAAAAGGGCGTATGCGTTTTTTCCTGAATATATTCAGGAAAAAACGCATACGCCCTTTTTGGCCAAGGGCATCATTGTCGACGTTTTGCCGCTTTTCATGTGCTTTAAAGGCGAATTGAATCTACCTCCTGAAATCTGTTTCCTGCAGTTCTGCCTTGCTTTCAAATCCTCTTCGTTGCCTTCCCTCAATATATTTGTGGACGAGAGTTATCATTTATAATTCTGCAGGTTTGTGAATTGCAGTGCCCCTCAGCTCCATTTTTCAACTCGCTATTTTGGGAGCTGGCCTCAAATCGCGGGATTGCCTCAGGCACTATTCTGATTCCGGGCGGCAGGCTGAGCCTGTGCTTAATTCTTCTTCCTGATGGGAAAATAGAGTGACCTGTGCCTGTCCCAACACCTAGATCTAGTCTCTCATTGGTTGCCCCTCTTCCCGTTCATCCTCAGGACACATTGCAACCTGTACAGAACAGGAGGTTAAAGGTGCTGATTCTCCAAGAAGGGAGATTGCTAGTAAAGTATCTGGAATGGCGAACCCGAGCACAAGGAGATGAGAAACGAGGTGCGTTTTAGAAACCTTTCCCGATCACACGGTGTACCATCTTCTGGGTTTCTCATGCATGTGTTCGATGCAGGAAGACGCCCTTGAAACTGGAGATTTGGGACCCATGGGATGGGTACCACACAGTATTACTTTAAAGGGTCTGCGTTTGCTCACCCAACCTCACCAAACCTCTCAGCCCCAAGAGTGTCCACCCTTATGTCTCATCCAGCTGTGGCTCTAGATATGGTCAATCCAGGTTGCGTCACAGCCACTGAATGAATTTTGTAAGAATTTCTCTCTCTTTCACTGTCTTTGTTTCATGGGTTTTTAAAACTAATTTATTTTTATAATGGGGTTTAGCTGCTTTTCACGGCTGTGTTTATGCGGCTTTACACCCAATTGACACACTTCCAGAGAGATATCAATACATAGGTTTTACGATTATTACTAGTCACATATATTCTTGTGCGGTGAATAGGGGGTGTTGAGTCCAGTTCACTGAGCAAGGAGTAGGTCTTGTCTATTACATATTGGGTGTATGGAACGGTGTCTGAGCGAATTTGAAACCCTTGTTTTATGCATCACCCCACCTCACCTTTCCCGTTAAGCAGCCATAGTGTGTTTTCTAAACGTGTGACTATGTTCTGTTTTGTAATTCAGTTCAAGTGTAGCGGTTTTTACATTCCCTCTATAAGTGATAGCTTACGATAAGTCTCTTTTTCTGTGTGACTTATTTCCCTTAGAGTCGTCATACCTAAATCCACCCATCATGCTGCTACTAGCCTTATGACATTGATTTCATGTCTGAGTGATATTCCATTGTACATAAGGACCACAACTTCTTTATCCATTTTTCTCTTTCCTGGGATATTTAAGGTGTCATGAAGTGGAGGTTCTTGTCAACAGAGCAGCCCGAAACTTTGGGGTGCCTGTGTCTTGCTGATTTTTAGTTTTCCCAGTTTATACGCCCATGAGTGGAAGTGCCATATGCTCCCTAAACTGTGTTTTTTCGATGTTTCAGGGCACACCGTACACTTCTCCAGAGTGGCTGTTCGCAATTTATATCCCGCCCATCAGCGTAGCAAGGCTCCAATTTCTCCATGGCCTGTCCTGCATTTGTGGTTTTGACACTTTAATTAGCATGGCCCTTTTGATGGATGGGAAGCGAGACTTCTTTGTAGCGCTGATTTGCCTTTCCAGGTTGCTTGGTTGGCCAAAAAGGGCGTATGCGTTTTTTCCTGAATATATTCAGGAAAAAACGCATACGCCCTTTTTGCCCAAGGGCATCATTGTCCACGTTTGGCCGATTTTCATGTGCTTTAAAGGCGATTCGAATCTACCTCCTGAAATCTGTTTCCTGCAATTCTGCCTTGCTTTCAAATCCTCTTCGTTGCCTTCCCTCAATATATTTTTGGACGAGACTTATCATTTATAACTCTGCAGGTTTGTGAATTGCAGTGCCCCTGAGCTCCATTTTTCAACTCGCTTTTTTGGGAGCTGGCCGCAAAAGCGCGGGTATGCCTCAGGCCCTATGCTGGTTCTGGGTGGCAGGCTGAGCCTGTGGTTATTTCTTTTTCCTGATGGGAAAATAGAGTGACCTGTGCCTGTCCCAACACCTAGATCTAGTCTCTCATTGGTTGCCCCTCTTCCCGTTCATCCTCAGGACAAATTGCAACCTGTACGGAACAGGAGGTTAAAGGTGCTGATTCTCCAAGTAGGGTGATTGCTACTAAAATAGCTGGAATGGCGAACCCGAGCACAAGGAGATGAGAAATGAGGTGCGTTTTAGAAACCTTTCAAAATCACACGGTGTACCATCTTCTGGGTTCCTCATGCAAGTTTTCGATGTAGGAAGATGCCCTTGAACCTGGAGATTTGGGACCCATGGGATGGGTACCACGCAGTATTACCTTAAAGGGTCTATGTTGGCTCACCCAACCTCACCAAACCTCTCAGCCCCAAGAGTGTCCACCCTATGTCTCATCCAGCTGTGGCTCTAGATATGGTCAATCCAGGTTGCGTCACACCCCTGAAAGAATTTTGTAAGAATTTCTCTCTCTTTCACTGTCTTTGTTTCATGGGTTTTTAAAACTAATTTATTTTTATAATGGGGTTTAGCTGCTTTTCACAGCTGTGTTTTTGCGGCTTTACACACACTTGACTCACTTCCGGAGAGATATCAATACATAGGTTTTAAGATTCTCACTAGTCAGATATATTCTTGTGCGGTGAATAGGGGGTGTTGAGTCCAGTTCACTGAGCAAGGAGTAGGTCTTGTCTATTACATATTGGGTGTATGGAACGGTATCTGAGCTAATTTGAAATCCTTGTTTTATGCATCACACCACCTCATCTTTCCCGTTAAGCAGCCATAGTGTGTTTTCTACACGTGTGACTCTGTTCTCTTTTGTAATTCAGTTCAAGTGTAGCAGTTTTTACATTCCCTCTATACGTGATAGCTTATGATAAGTGTCTTTTTCTGTGTGACTTATTTCACTTAGAGTCGTCGTACCTAAATCCACTCATCATGCTGCTACTAGCCTTATGACATTGATTTCATGGCTGAGTGATATTCCATTGTACATAAGGACCACAACTTCTTTATCCATTTTTCACTTTCCTGGGATATTTAAGGTGTCATGAAGTGGAGGTTCTTGTCAACAGAGCAGCCCTAAACGTTGGGGTGCCTGTGTCTTGCTGATTTTTAGTTTTCCCAATTTATACGCCCATGAGTGGAAGTGCCCTATGCTCCCTAAGCTGTGTTTTTTCGATGTTTAAGGCCACACCGTACACTTCTCCAGAGTGGCTGCTGGCAATTTACATCCCGCCCATCAGTGTAGCAAGGCTCCCATTTCTCCATGGCCTGTCCTGCTTTTGTGGTTTTGACACATTTTTCAGCTTGGCCCTTTTGACCGATTCGAAGCGAGACTCCTTTGTAGTGCTGATTTGCCTTTCCATGTTGCTTGGTTGGCCTAAAAGGGCGTATGCGTTTTTTCCTGAATATATTCAGGAAAAAACGCATACGCCCTTTTTGGCCAAGGGCATCATTGTCAACGTTTTGCCGCTTTTCATGTGCTTTAAAGCCGATTCGAATCTACCTCCTGAAACCAGTTTCCTGCAATTCTGCCTAGCTTTCAAATGCTCTTCGTTGCCTTCCCTCAATATATTTGTGGACGAGAGTTATCATTTATAACTCTGCAGGTTTGTGAATTGCAGTACCCATGTGCTCCATTTTTCAACTGGCTTTTTTGGGACGTGGCCGCAGAAGCGCGGGATTGCCTCAGGCCCTATTCTGGTTCCTGGCGGCAGGCTGAGCCTGTGGTTAATTCTTCTTCCTGATGTGAAAATAGAGTGACCTGTGCCTGTCCCAACACCTAGATCTAGTCTCTCATTGGTTGCCCCTCTTCCCGTTCATCCTCAGGACAAAGTGCAACCTGTATGGAACAGGAGGTTAAAGGTGCTGTTTCTCCAACTAGGGAGATTACTAGTTAAGAAGCTGGAATGGCGAACCCGAGCACAAGGAGATGAGAAATGAGGTGCGTTTCAGAAACCTTTCCCGTTCAGACGGTGTACCATCTTCTAGGTTTCTCATGCATGTTTTCGATGTAGGAAGATTCCCTTGAACCTGGACATTTGGGACCCATGGGATGGGTACCACACAGTATTACTTTAAAGGGTCTGCGTTTGCTCACCCAACCTCACCAAACCTCTCATCCCCAAGAGTGTCCACCCTTATGTCTCATCCAGCTGTGGGTCTAGATATGGTCAATCCAGGTTGCATCACAGCCTCTGAACGAATTTTGTAAGAATTTCTCTCTCTTTCACTGTCTTTGTTTTACGGGTTTTTAAAAGTAATTTATTTTTATAATGGGGTTTAGCTGCTTTTCACGGCTGTGTTTATGCGGATTTACACTCACTTGACTCACTTCCAGAGAGATATCAATACATAGGTTTTAAGATTCTTACTAGTCACATATATTCTTGTGCGGTGAATAGGGGGTGTTGAGTCCAGTTCACTGAGCAAGGAGTAGGTCTTGTCTATTACATATTGGGTGTATGGAACGGTATCTGAGCGAATTTGAAACCCTTGTTTTATGCATCACCCCACCTCACCTTTCCCGTTAAGCAGCCATAGTGTGTTTTCTAAACGTGTGAGTCTGTTCTGTTTTGTAATTCAGTTCAACTGTAGCGGTTTTTACATTCCCTCTATAAGTGATAGCTTATGATAAGTGTCTTTTTCTGTGTGACTTATTTCACTTAGAATCGTCGTACCTAAGTTCACTCATCTTGCTTCTACTTGCCTTATGACATTGATTTCATATCTGAGTGATATTCCATTGTACATAAGGACCACAACTTCTTTATCCATTTTTCTCTTTCCGGGGATATTTAAGGTGTCATGAAGTGGAGGTTCTTGTCAACAGAGCAGCCCTAAACTTTGGGGTGCCTGTGTCTTGCTGATTTTTATTTTTCCCAATTTATACGCCCATGAGTGGACGTTCCCTATGCTCCCTAAGCTGTGTTTTTTCGATGTTTCAGGACACACCGTACACTTCTCCAGAGTGGCTGCTGGCAATTTACATCCCGCCCATCAGCGTAGCAAGGCTCCAATTTCTCCATGGCCTGTCCTGCATTTGTGGTTTTGACACTTTTATCAGCATGGCCCTTTAGACCGATGGGAAGCGAGACTTCTTTGTAGCGCTGATTTGCCTTTCCAGGTTGCTTGGTTGGCCAAAAAGGGCGTATGCGTTTTTTCCTGAATATATTCAGGAAAAAACGCATACGCCCTTTTTGGCCAAGGGCATCATTGTCGACGTTTTGCCGCTTTTCATGTGCTTTAAAGGCGAATTGAATCTACCTCCTGAAATCTGTTTCCTGCAGTTCTGCCTTGCTTTCAAATCCTCTTCGTTGCCTTCCCTCAATATATTTGTGGACGAGAGTTATCATTTATAATTCTGCAGGTTTGTGAATTGCAGTGCCCCTCAGCTCCATTTTTCAACTCGCTATTTTGGGAGCTGGCCTCAAATCGCGGGATTGCCTCAGGCACTATTCTGATTCCGGGCGGCAGGCTGAGCCTGTGCTTAATTCTTCTTCCTGATGGGAAAATAGAGTGACCTGTGCCTGTCCCAACACCTAGATCTAGTCTCTCATTGGTTGCCCCTCTTCCCGTTCATCCTCAGGACACATTGCAACCTGTACAGAACAGGAGGTTAAAGGTGCTGATTCTCCAAGAAGGGAGATTGCTAGTAAAGTATCTGGAATGGCGAACCCGAGCACAAGGAGATGAGAAACGAGGTGCGTTTTAGAAACCTTTCCCGATCACACGGTGTACCATCTTCTGGGTTTCTCATGCATGTTTTCGATGCAGGAAGACGCCCTTGAAACTGGAGATTTGGGACCCATGGGATGGGTACCACACAGTATTACTTTAAAGGGTCTGCGTTTGCTCACCCAACCTCACCAAACCTCTCAGCCCCAAGAGTGTCCACCCTTATGTCTCATCCAGCTGTGGCTCTAGATATGGTCAATCCAGGTTGCGTCACAGCCACTGAATGAATTTTGTAAGAATTTCTCTCTCTTTCACTGTCTTTGTTTCATGGGTTTTTAAAACTAATTTATTTTTATAATGGGGTTTAGCTGCTTTTCACGGCTGTGTTTATGCGGCTTTACACCCAATTGACACACTTCCAGAGAGATATCAATACATAGGTTTTACGATTATTACTAGTCACATATATTCTTGTGCGGTGAATAGGGGGTGTTGAGTCCAGTTCACTGAGCAAGGAGTAGGTCTTGTCTATTACATATTGGGTGTATGGAACGGTGTCTGAGCGAATTTGAAACCCTTGTTTTATGCATCACCCCACCTCACCTTTCCCGTTAAGCAGCCATAGTGTGTTTTCTAAACGTGTGACTATGTTCTGTTTTGTAATTCAGTTCAAGTGTAGCGGTTTTTACATTCCCTCTATAAGTGATAGCTTACGATAAGTCTCTTTTTCTGTGTGACTTATTTCCCTTAGAGTCGTCATACCTAAATCCACCCATCATGCTGCTACTAGCCTTATGACATTGATTTCATGTCTGAGTGATATTCCATTGTACATAAGGACCACAACTTCTTTATCCATTTTTCTCTTTCCTGGGATATTTAAGGTGTCATGAAGTGGAGGTTCTTGTCAACAGAGCAGCCCGAAACTTTGGGGTGCCTGTGTCTTGCTGATTTTTAGTTTTCCCAGTTTATACGCCCATGAGTGGAAGTGCCATATGCTCCCTAAACTGTGTTTTTTCGATGTTTCAGGGCACACCGTACACTTCTCCAGAGTGGCTGTTCGCAATTTATATCCCGCCCATCAGCGTAGCAAGGCTCCAATTTCTCCATGGCCTGTCCTGCATTTGTGGTTTTGACACTTTAATTAGCATGGCCCTTTTGATGGATGGGAAGCGAGACTTCTTTGTAGCGCTGATTTGCCTTTCCAGGTTGCTTGGTTGGCCAAAAAGGGCGTATGCGTTTTTTCCTGAATATATTCAGGAAAAAACGCATACGCCCTTTTTGCCCAAGGGCATCATTGTCCACGTTTGGCCGATTTTCATGTGCTTTAAAGGCGATTCGAATCTACCTCCTGAAATCTGTTTCCTGCAATTCTGCCTTGCTTTCAAATCCTCTTCGTTGCCTTCCCTCAATATATTTTTGGACGAGACTTATCATTTATAACTCTGCAGGTTTGTGAATTGCAGTGCCCCTGAGCTCCATTTTTCAACTCGCTTTTTTGGGAGCTGGCCGCAAAAGCGCGGGTATGCCTCAGGCCCTATGCTGGTTCTGGGTGGCAGGCTGAGCCTGTGGTTATTTCTTTTTCCTGATGGGAAAATAGAGTGACCTGTGCCTGTCCCAACACCTAGATCTAGTCTCTCATTGGTTGCCCCTCTTCCCGTTCATCCTCAGGACAAATTGCAACCTGTACGGAACAGGAGGTTAAAGGTGCTGATTCTCCAAGTAGGGTGATTGCTACTAAAATAGCTGGAATGGCGAACCCGAGCACAAGGAGATGAGAAATGAGGTGCGTTTTAGAAACCTTTCAAAATCACACGGTGTACCATCTTCTGGGTTCCTCATGCAAGTTTTCGATGTAGGAAGATGCCCTTGAACCTGGAGATTTGGGACCCATGGGATGGGTACCACGCAGTATTACCTTAAAGGGTCTGTGTTGGCTCACCCAACCTCACCAAACCTCTCAGCCCCAAGAGTGTCCACCCTATGTCTCATCCAGCTGTGGCTCTAGATATGGTCAATCCAGGTTGCGTCACACCCCTGAATGAATTTTGTAAGAATTTCTCTCTCTTTCACTGTCTTTGTTTCATGGGTTTTTAAAACTAATTTATTTTTATAATGGGGTTTAGCTGCTTTTCACAGCTGTGTTTTTGCGGCTTTACACACACTTGACTCACTTCCGGAGAGATATCAATACATAGGTTTTAAGATTCTCACTAGTCAGATATATTCTTGTGCGGTGAATAGGGGGTGTTGAGTCCAGTTCACTGAGCAAGGAGTAGGTCTTGTCTATTACATATTGGGTGTATGGAACGGTATCTGAGCTAATTTGAAATCCTTGTTTTATGCATCACACCACCTCATCTTTCCCGTTAAGCAGCCATAGTGTGTTTTCTACACGTGTGACTCTGTTCTCTTTTGTAATTCAGTTCAAGTGTAGCAGTTTTTACATTCCCTCTATACGTGATAGCTTATGATAAGTGTCTTTTTCTGTGTGACTTATTTCACTTAGAGTCGTCGTACCTAAATCCACTCATCATGCTGCTACTAGCCTTATGACATTGATTTCATGGCTGAGTGATATTCCATTGTACATAAGGACCACAACTTCTTTATCCATTTTTCACTTTCCTGGGATATTTAAGGTGTCATGAAGTGGAGGTTCTTGTCAACAGAGCAGCCCTAAACGTTGGGGTGCCTGTGTCTTGCTGATTTTTAGTTTTCCCAATTTATACGCCCATGAGTGGAAGTGCCCTATGCTCCCTAAGCTGTGTTTTTTCGATGTTTAAGGCCACACCGTACACTTCTCCAGAGTGGCTGCTGGCAATTTACATCCCGCCCATCAGTGTAGCAAGGCTCCCATTTCTCCATGGCCTGTCCTGCTTTTGTGGTTTTGACACATTTTTCAGCTTGGCCCTTTTGACCGATTCGAAGCGAGACTCCTTTGTAGTGCTGATTTGCCTTTCCATGTTGCTTGGTTGGCCTAAAAGGGCGTATGCGTTTTTTCCTGAATATATTCAGGAAAAAACGCATACGCCCTTTTTGGCCAAGGGCATCATTGTCAACGTTTTGCCGCTTTTCATGTGCTTTAAAGCCGATTCGAATCTACCTCCTGAAACCAGTTTCCTGCAATTCTGCCTAGCTTTCAAATGCTCTTCGTTGCCTTCCCTCAATATATTTGTGGACGAGAGTTATCATTTATAACTCTGCAGGTTTGTGAATTGCAGTACCCATGTGCTCCATTTTTCAACTGGCTTTTTTGGGACGTGGCCGCAGAAGCGCGGGATTGCCTCAGGCCCTATTCTGGTTCCTGGCGGCAGGCTGAGCCTGTGGTTAATTCTTCTTCCTGATGTGAAAATAGAGTGACCTGTGCCTGTCCCAACACCTAGATCTAGTCTCTCATTGGTTGCCCCTCTTCCCGTTCATCCTCAGGACAAAGTGCAACCTGTATGGAACAGGAGGTTAAAGGTGCTGTTTCTCCAACTAGGGAGATTACTAGTTAAGAAGCTGGAATGGCGAACCCGAGCACAAGGAGATGAGAAATGAGGTGCGTTTCAGAAACCTTTCCCGTTCAGACGGTGTACCATCTTCTAGGTTTCTCATGCATGTTTTCGATGTAGGAAGATTCCCTTGAACCTGGACATTTGGGACCCATGGGATGGGTACCACACAGTATTACTTTAAAGGGTCTGCGTTTGCTCACCCAACCTCACCAAACCTCTCATCCCCAAGAGTGTCCACCCTTATGTCTCATCCAGCTGTGGGTCTAGATATGGTCAATCCAGGTTGCATCACAGCCTCTGAACGAATTTTGTAAGAATTTCTCTCTCTTTCACTGTCTTTGTTTTACGGGTTTTTAAAAGTAATTTATTTTTATAATGGGGTTTAGCTGCTTTTCACGGCTGTGTTTATGCGGATTTACACTCACTTGACTCACTTCCAGAGAGATATCAATACATAGGTTTTAAGATTCTTACTAGTCACATATATTCTTGTGCGGTGAATAGGGGGTGTTGAGTCCAGTTCACTGAGCAAGGAGTAGGTCTTGTCTATTACATATTGGGTGTATGGAACGGTATCTGAGCGAATTTGAAACCCTTGTTTTATGCATCACCCCACCTCACCTTTCCCGTTAAGCAGCCATAGTGTGTTTTCTAAACGTGTGAGTCTGTTCTGTTTTGTAATTCAGTTCAACTGTAGCGGTTTTTACATTCCCTCTATAAGTGATAGCTTATGATAAGTGTCTTTTTCTGTGTGACTTATTTCACTTAGAATCGTCGTACCTAAGTTCACTCATCTTGCTTCTACTTGCCTTATGACATTGATTTCATATCTGAGTGATATTCCATTGTACATAAGGACCACAACTTCTTTATCCATTTTTCTCTTTCCGGGGATATTTAAGGTGTCATGAAGTGGAGGTTCTTGTCAACAGAGCAGCCCTAAACTTTGGGGTGCCTGTGTCTTGCTGATTTTTATTATTCCCAATTTATACAACCATGAGTGGACGTTCCCTATGCTCCCTAAGCTGTGTTTTTTCGATGTTTCAGGACACACCGTACACTTCTCCAGAGTGGCTGCTGGCAATTTACATCCCGCCCATCAGCGTAGCAAGGCTCCAATTTCTCCATGGCCTGTCCTGCATTTGTGGTTTTGACACTTTTATCAGCATGGCCCTTTAGACCGATGGGAAGCGAGACTTCTTTGTAGCGCTGATTTGCCTTTCCAGGTTGCTTGGTTGGCCAAAAAGGGCGTATGCGTTTTTTCCTGAATATATTCAGGAAAAAACGCATACGCCCTTTTTGGCCAAGGGCATCATTGTCGACGTTTTGCCGCTTTTCATGTGCTTTAAAGGCGAATTGAATCTACCTCCTGAAATCTGTTTCCTGCAGTTCTGCCTTGCTTTCAAATCCTCTTCGTTGCCTTCCCTCAATATATTTGTGGACGAGAGTTATCATTTATAATTCTGCAGGTTTGTGAATTGCAGTGCCCCTCAGCTCCATTTTTCAACTCGCTATTTTGGGAGCTGGCCTCAAATCGCGGGATTGCCTCAGGCACTATTCTGATTCCGGGCGGCAGGCTGAGCCTGTGCTTAATTCTTCTTCCTGATGGGAAAATAGAGTGACCTGTGCCTGTCCCAACACCTAGATCTAGTCTCTCATTGGTTGCCCCTCTTCCCGTTCATCCTCAGGACACATTGCAACCTGTACAGAACAGGAGGTTAAAGGTGCTGATTCTCCAAGAAGGGAGATTGCTAGTAAAGTATCTGGAATGGCGAACCCGAGCACAAGGAGATGAGAAACGAGGTGCGTTTTAGAAACCTTTCCCGATCACACGGTGTACCATCTTCTGGGTTTCTCATGCATGTTTTCGATGCAGGAAGACGCCCTTGAAACTGGAGATTTGGGACCCATGGGATGGGTACCACACAGTATTACTTTAAAGGGTCTGCGTTTGCTCACCCAACCTCACCAAACCTCTCAGCCCCAAGAGTGTCCACCCTTATGTCTCATCCAGCTGTGGCTCTAGATATGGTCAATCCAGGTTGCGTCACAGCCACTGAATGAATTTTGTAAGAATTTCTCTCTCTTTCACTGTCTTTGTTTCATGGGTTTTGAAAACTAATTTATTTTTATAATGGGGTTTAGCTGCTTTTCACGGCTGTGTTTATGCGGCTTTACACCCAATTGACACACTTCCAGAGAGATATCAATACATAGGTTTTACGATTATTACTAGTCACATATATTCTTGTGCGGTGAATAGGGGGTGTTGAGTCCAGTTCACTGAGCAAGGAGTAGGTCTTGTCTATTACATATTGGGTGTATGGAACGGTGTCTGAGCGAATTTGAAACCCTTGTTTTATGCATCACCCCACCTCACCTTTCCCGTTAAGCAGCCATAGTGTGTTTTCTAAACGTGTGACTATGTTCTGTTTTGTAATTCAGTTCAAGTGTAGCGGTTTTTACATTCCCTCTATAAGTGATAGCTTACGATAAGTCTCTTTTTCTGTGTGACTTATTTCCCTTAGAGTCGTCATACCTAAATCCACCCATCATGCTGCTACTAGCCTTATGACATTGATTTCATGTCTGAGTGATATTCCATTGTACATAAGGACCACAACTTCTTTATCCATTTTTCTCTTTCCTGGGATATTTAAGGTGTCATGAAGTGGAGGTTCTTGTCAACAGAGCAGCCCGAAACTTTGGGGTGCCTGTGTCTTGCTGATTTTTAGTTTTCCCAGTTTATACGCCCATGAGTGGAAGTGCCATATGCTCCCTAAACTGTGTTTTTTCGATGTTTCAGGGCACACCGTACACTTCTCCAGAGTGGCTGTTCGCAATTTATATCCCGCCCATCAGCGTAGCAAGGCTCCAATTTCTCCATGGCCTGTCCTGCATTTGTGGTTTTGACACTTTAATTAGCATGGCCCTTTTGATGGATGGGAAGCGAGACTTCTTTGTAGCGCTGATTTGCCTTTCCAGGTTGCTTGGTTGGCCAAAAAGGGCGTATGCGTTTTTTCCTGAATATATTCAGGAAAAAACGCATACGCCCTTTTTGCCCAAGGGCATCATTGTCCACGTTTGGCCGATTTTCATGTGCTTTAAAGGCGATTCGAATCTACCTCCTGAAATCTGTTTCCTGCAATTCTGCCTTGCTTTCAAATCCTCTTCGTTGCCTTCCCTCAATATATTTTTGGACGAGACTTATCATTTATAACTCTGCAGGTTTGTGAATTGCAGTGCCCCTGAGCTCCATTTTTCAACTCGCTTTTTTGGGAGCTGGCCGCAAAAGCGCGGGTATGCCTCAGGCCCTATGCTGGTTCTGGGTGGCAGGCTGAGCCTGTGGTTATTTCTTTTTCCTGATGGGAAAATAGAGTGACCTGTGCCTGTCCCAACACCTAGATCTAGTCTCTCATTGGTTGCCCCTCTTCCCGTTCATCCTCAGGACAAATTGCAACCTGTACGGAACAGGAGGTTAAAGGTGCTGATTCTCCAAGTAGGGTGATTGCTACTAAAATAGCTGGAATGGCGAACCCGAGCACAAGGAGATGAGAAATGAGGTGCGTTTTAGAAACCTTTCAAAATCACACGGTGTACCATCTTCTGGGTTCCTCATGCAAGTTTTCGATGTAGGAAGATGCCCTTGAACCTGGAGATTTGGGACCCATGGGATGGGTACCACGCAGTATTACCTTAAAGGGTCTGTGTTGGCTCACCCAACCTCACCAAACCTCTCAGCCCCAAGAGTGTCCACCCTATGTCTCATCCAGCTGTGGCTCTAGATATGGTCAATCCAGGTTGCGTCACACCCCTGAATGAATTTTGTAAGAATTTCTCTCTCTTTCACTGTCTTTGTTTCATGGGTTTTTAAAACTAATTTATTTTTATAATGGGGTTTAGCTGCTTTTCACAGCTGTGTTTTTGCGGCTTTACACACACTTGACTCACTTCCGGAGAGATATCAATACATAGGTTTTAAGATTCTCACTAGTCAGATATATTCTTGTGCGGTGAATAGGGGGTGTTGAGTCCAGTTCACTGAGCAAGGAGTAGGTCTTGTCTATTACATATTGGGTGTATGGAACGGTATCTGAGCTAATTTGAAATCCTTGTTTTATGCATCACACCACCTCATCTTTCCCGTTAAGCAGCCATAGTGTGTTTTCTACACGTGTGACTCTGTTCTCTTTTGTAATTCAGTTCAAGTGTAGCAGTTTTTACATTCCCTCTATACGTGATAGCTTATGATAAGTGTCTTTTTCTGTGTGACTTATTTCACTTAGAGTCGTCGTACCTAAATCCACTCATCATGCTGCTACTAGCCTTATGACATTGATTTCATGGCTGAGTGATATTCCATTGTACATAAGGACCACAACTTCTTTATCCATTTTTCACTTTCCTGGGATATTTAAGGTGTCATGAAGTGGAGGTTCTTGTCAACAGAGCAGCCCTAAACGTTGGGGTGCCTGTGTCTTGCTGATTTTTAGTTTTCCCAATTTATACGCCCATGAGTGGAAGTGCCCTATGCTCCCTAAGCTGTGTTTTTTCGATGTTTAAGGCCACACCGTACACTTCTCCAGAGTGGCTGCTGGCAATTTACATCCCGCCCATCAGTGTAGCAAGGCTCCCATTTCTCCATGGCCTGTCCTGCTTTTGTGGTTTTGACACATTTTTCAGCTTGGCCCTTTTGACCGATTCGAAGCGAGACTCCTTTGTAGTGCTGATTTGCCTTTCCATGTTGCTTGGTTGGCCTAAAAGGGCGTATGCGTTTTTTCCTGAATATATTCAGGAAAAAACGCATACGCCCTTTTTGGCCAAGGGCATCATTGTCAACGTTTTGCCGCTTTTCATGTGCTTTAAAGCCGATTCGAATCTACCTCCTGAAACCAGTTTCCTGCAATTCTGCCTAGCTTTCAAATGCTCTTCGTTGCCTTCCCTCAATATATTTGTGGACGAGAGTTATCATTTATAACTCTGCAGGTTTGTGAATTGCAGTACCCATGTGCTCCATTTTTCAACTGGCTTTTTTGGGACGTGGCCGCAGAAGCGCGGGATTGCCTCAGGCCCTATTCTGGTTCCTGGCGGCAGGCTGAGCCTGTGGTTAATTCTTCTTCCTGATGTGAAAATAGAGTGACCTGTGCCTGTCCCAACACCTAGATCTAGTCTCTCATTGGTTGCCCCTCTTCCCGTTCATCCTCAGGACAAAGTGCAACCTGTATGGAACAGGAGGTTAAAGGTGCTGTTTCTCCAACTAGGGAGATTACTAGTTAAGAAGCTGGAATGGCGAACCCGAGCACAAGGAGATGAGAAATGAGGTGCGTTTCAGAAACCTTTCCCGTTCAGACGGTGTACCATCTTCTAGGTTTCTCATGCATGTTTTCGATGTAGGAAGATTCCCTTGAACCTGGACATTTGGGACCCATGGGATGGGTACCACACAGTATTACTTTAAAGGGTCTGCGTTTGCTCACCCAACCTCACCAAACCTCTCATCCCCAAGAGTGTCCACCCTTATGTCAAATCCAGCTGTGGGTCTAGATATGGTCAATCCAGGTTGCATCACAGCCTCTGAACGAATTTTGTAAGAATTTCTCTCTCTTTCACTGTCTTTCTTTTACGGGTTTTTAAAAGTAATTTATTTTTATAATGGGGTTTAGCTGCTTTTCACGGCTGTGTTTATGCGGATTTACACTCACTTGACTCACTTCCAGAGAGATATCAATACATAGGTTTTAAGATTCTTACTAGTCACATATATTCTTGTGCGGTGAATAGGGGGTGTTGAGTCCAGTTCACTGAGCAAGGAGTAGGTCTTGTCTATTACATATTGGGTGTATGGAACGGTATCTGAGCGAATTTGAAACCCTTGTTTTATGCATCACCCCACCTCACCTTTCCCGTTAAGCAGCCATAGTGTGTTTTCTAAACGTGTGAGTCTGTTCTGTTTTGTAATTCAGTTCAACTGTAGCGGTTTTTACATTCCCTCTATAAGTGATAGCTTATGATAAGTGTCTTTTTCTGTGTGACTTATTTCACTTAGAATCGTCGTACCTAAGTTCACTCATCTTGCTTCTACTTGCCTTATGACATTGATTTCATATCTGAGTGATATTCCATTGTACATAAGGACCACAACTTCTTTATCCATTTTTCTCTTTCCGGGGATATTTAAGGTGTCATGAAGTGGAGGTTCTTGTCAACAGAGCAGCCCTAAACTTTGGGGTGCCTGTGTCTTGCTGATTTTTATTATTCCCAATTTATACGCCCATGAGTGGACGTTCCCTATGCTCCCTAAGCTGTGTTTTTTCGATGTTTCAGGACACACCGTACACTTCTCCAGAGTGGCTGCTGGCAATTTACATCCCGCCCATCAGCGTAGCAAGGCTCCAATTTCTCCATGGCCTGTCCTGCATTTGTGGTTTTGACACTTTTATCAGCATGGCCCTTTAGACCGATGGGAAGCGAGACTTCTTTGTAGCGCTGATTTGCCTTTCCAGGTTGCTTGGTTGGCCAAAAAGGGCGTATGCGTTTTTTCCTGAATATATTCAGGAAAAAACGCATACGCCCTTTTTGGCCAAGGGCATCATTGTCGACGTTTTGCCGCTTTTCATGTGCTTTAAAGGCGAATTGAATCTACCTCCTGAAATCTGTTTCCTGCAGTTCTGCCTTGCTTTCAAATCCTCTTCGTTGCCTTCCCTCAATATATTTGTGGACGAGAGTTATCATTTATAATTCTGCAGGTTTGTGAATTGCAGTGCCCCTCAGCTCCATTTTTCAACTCGCTATTTTGGGAGCTGGCCTCAAATCGCGGGATTGCCTCAGGCACTATTCTGATTCCGGGCGGCAGGCTGAGCCTGTGCTTAATTCTTCTTCCTGATGGGAAAATAGAGTGACCTGTGCCTGTCCCAACACCTAGATCTAGTCTCTCATTGGTTGCCCCTCTTCCCGTTCATCCTCAGGACACATTGCAACCTGTACAGAACAGGAGGTTAAAGGTGCTGATTCTCCAAGAAGGGAGATTGCTAGTAAAGTATCTGGAATGGCGAACCCGAGCACAAGGAGATGAGAAACGAGGTGCGTTTTAGAAACCTTTCCCGATCACACGGTGTACCATCTTCTGGGTTTCTCATGCATGTGTTCGATGCAGGAAGACGCCCTTGAAACTGGAGATTTGGGACCCATGGGATGGGTACCACACAGTATTACTTTAAAGGGTCTGCGTTTGCTCACCCAACCTCACCAAACCTCTCAGCCCCAAGAGTGTCCACCCTTATGTCTCATCCAGCTGTGGCTCTAGATATGGTCAATCCAGGTTGCGTCACAGCCACTGAATGAATTTTGTAAGAATTTCTCTCTCTTTCACTGTCTTTGTTTCATGGGTTTTTAAAACTAATTTATTTTTATAATGGGGTTTAGCTGCTTTTCACGGCTGTGTTTATGCGGCTTTACACCCAATTGACACACTTCCAGAGAGATATCAATACATAGGTTTTACGATTATTACTAGTCACATATATTCTTGTGCGGTGAATAGGGGGTGTTGAGTCCAGTTCACTGAGCAAGGAGTAGGTCTTGTCTATTACATATTGGGTGTATGGAACGGTGTCTGAGCGAATTTGAAACCCTTGTTTTATGCATCACCCCACCTCACCTTTCCCGTTAAGCAGCCATAGTGTGTTTTCTAAACGTGTGACTATGTTCTGTTTTGTAATTCAGTTCAAGTGTAGCGGTTTTTACATTCCCTCTATAAGTGATAGCTTACGATAAGTCTCTTTTTCTGTGTGACTTATTTCCCTTAGAGTCGTCATACCTAAATCCACCCATCATGCTGCTACTAGCCTTATGACATTGATTTCATGTCTGAGTGATATTCCATTGTACATAAGGACCACAACTTCTTTATCCATTTTTCTCTTTCCTGGGATATTTAAGGTGTCATGAAGTGGAGGTTCTTGTCAACAGAGCAGCCCGAAACTTTGGGGTGCCTGTGTCTTGCTGATTTTTAGTTTTCCCAGTTTATACGCCCATGAGTGGAAGTGCCATATGCTCCCTAAACTGTGTTTTTTCGATGTTTCAGGGCACACCGTACACTTCTCCAGAGTGGCTGTTCGCAATTTATATCCCGCCCATCAGCGTAGCAAGGCTCCAATTTCTCCATGGCCTGTCCTGCATTTGTGGTTTTGACACTTTAATTAGCATGGCCCTTTTGATGGATGGGAAGCGAGACTTCTTTGTAGCGCTGATTTGCCTTTCCAGGTTGCTTGGTTGGCCAAAAAGGGCGTATGCGTTTTTTCCTGAATATATTCAGGAAAAAACGCATACGCCCTTTTTGCCCAAGGGCATCATTGTCCACGTTTGGCCGATTTTCATGTGCTTTAAAGGCGATTCGAATCTACCTCCTGAAATCTGTTTCCTGCAATTCTGCCTTGCTTTCAAATCCTCTTCGTTGCCTTCCCTCAATATATTTTTGGACGAGACTTATCATTTATAACTCTGCAGGTTTGTGAATTGCAGTGCCCCTGAGCTCCATTTTTCAACTCGCTTTTTTGGGAGCTGGCCGCAAAAGCGCGGGTATGCCTCAGGCCCTATGCTGGTTCTGGGTGGCAGGCTGAGCCTGTGGTTATTTCTTTTTCCTGATGGGAAAATAGAGTGACCTGTGCCTGTCCCAACACCTAGATCTAGTCTCTCATTGGTTGCCCCTCTTCCCGTTCATCCTCAGGACAAATTGCAACCTGTACGGAACAGGAGGTTAAAGGTGCTGATTCTCCAAGTAGGGTGATTGCTACTAAAATAGCTGGAATGGCGAACCCGAGCACAAGGAGATGAGAAATGAGGTGCGTTTTAGAAACCTTTCAAAATCACACGGTGTACCATCTTCTGGGTTCCTCATGCAAGTTTTCGATGTAGGAAGATGCCCTTGAACCTGGAGATTTGGGACCCATGGGATGGGTACCACGCAGTATTACCTTAAAGGGTCTGTGTTGGCTCACCCAACCTCACCAAACCTCTCAGCCCCAAGAGTGTCCACCCTATGTCTCATCCAGCTGTGGCTCTAGATATGGTCAATCCAGGTTGCGTCACACCCCTGAATGAATTTTGTAAGAATTTCTCTCTCTTTCACTGTCTTTGTTTCATGGGTTTTTAAAACTAATTTATTTTTATAATGGGGTTTAGCTGCTTTTCACGGCTGTGTTTTTGCGGCTTTACACACACTTGACTCACTTCCGGAGAGATATCAATACATAGGTTTTAAGATTCTCACTAGTCAGATATATTCTTGTGCGGTGAATAGGGGGTGTTGAGTCCAGTTCACTGAGCAAGGAGTAGGTCTTGTCTATTACATATTGGGTGTATGGAACGGTATCTGAGCTAATTTGAAATCCTTGTTTTATGCATCACACCACCTCATCTTTCCCGTTAAGCAGCCATAGTGTGTTTTCTACACGTGTGACTCTGTTCTCTTTTGTAATTCAGTTCAAGTGTAGCAGTTTTTACATTCCCTCTATACGTGATAGCTTATGATAAGTGTCTTTTTCTGTGTGACTTATTTCACTTAGAGTCGTCGTACCTAAATCCACTCATCATGCTGCTACTAGCCTTATGACATTGATTTCATGGCTGAGTGATATTCCATTGTACATAAGGACCGCAACTTCTTTATCCATTTTTCACTTTCCTGGGATATTTAAGGTGTCATGAAGTGGAGGTTCTTGTCAACAGAGCAGCCCTAAACTTTGGGGTGCCTGTGTCTTGCTGATTTTTAGTTTTCCCAATTTATACGCCCATGAGTGGAAGTGCCCTATGCTCCCTAAGCTGTGTTTTTTCGATGTTTAATGCCACACCGTACACTTCTCCAGAGTGGCTGCTGGCAATTTACATCCCGCCCATCAGTGTAGCAAGGCTCCCATTTCTCCATGGCCTGTCCTGCTTTTGTGGTTTTGACACATTTTTCAGCTTGGCCCTTTTGACCGATTCGAAGCGAGACTCCTTTGTAGTGCTGATTTGCCTTTCCATGTTGCTTGGTTGGCCTAAAAGGGCGTATGCGTTTTTTCCTGAATATATTCAGGAAAAAACGCATACGCCCTTTTTGGCCAAGGGCATCATTGTCAACGTTTTGCCGCTTTTCATGTGCTTTAAAGCCGATTCGAATCTACCTCCTGAAACCAGTTTCCTGCAATTCTGCCTAGCTTTCAAATGCTCTTCGTTGCCTTCCCTCAATATATTTGTGGACGAGAGTTATCATTTATAACTCTGCAGGTTTGTGAATTGCAGTACCCATGTGCTCCATTTTTCAACTGGCTTTTTTGGGACGTGGCCGCAGAAGCGCGGGATTGCCTCAGGCCCTATTCTGGTTCCTGGCGGCAGGCTGAGCCTGTGGTTAATTCTTCTTCCTGATGTGAAAATAGAGTGACCTGTGCCTGTCCCAACACCTAGATCTAGTCTCTCATTGGTTGCCCCTCTTCCCGTTCATCCTCAGGACAAAGTGCAACCTGTATGGAACAGGAGGTTAAAGGTGCTGTTTCTCCAACTAGGGAGATTACTAGTTAAGAAGCTGGAATGGCGAACCCGAGCACAAGGAGATGAGAAATGAGGTGCGTTTCAGAAACCTTTCCCGTTCAGACGGTGTACCATCTTCTAGGTTTCTCATGCATGTTTTCGATGTAGGAAGATTCCCTTGAACCTGGACATTTGGGACCCATGGGATGGGTACCACACAGTATTACTTTAAAGGGTCTGCGTTTGCTCACCCAACCTCACCAAACCTCTCATCCCCAAGAGTGTCCACCCTTATGTCAAATCCAGCTGTGGGTCTAGATATGGTCAATCCAGGTTGCATCACAGCCTCTGAACGAATTTTGTAAGAATTTCTCTCTCTTTCACTGTCTTTCTTTTACGGGTTTTTAAAAGTAATTTATTTTTATAATGGGGTTTAGCTGCTTTTCACGGCTGTGTTTATGCGGATTTACACTCACTTGACTCACTTCCAGAGAGATATCAATACATAGGTTTTAAGATTCTTACTAGTCACATATATTCTTGTGCGGTGAATAGGGGGTGTTGAGTCCAGTTCACTGAGCAAGGAGTAGGTCTTGTCTATTACATATTGGGTGTATGGAACGGTATCTGAGCGAATTTGAAACCCTTGTTTTATGCATCACCCCACCTCACCTTTCCCGTTAAGCAGCCATAGTGTGTTTTCTAAACGTGTGAGTCTGTTCTGTTTTGTAATTCAGTTCAACTGTAGCGGTTTTTACATTCCCTCTATAAGTGATAGCTTATGATAAGTGTCTTTTTCTGTGTGACTTATTTCACTTAGAATCGTCGTACCTAAGTTCACTCATCTTGCTTCTACTTGCCTTATGACATTGATTTCATATCTGAGTGATATTCCATTGTACATAAGGACCACAACTTCTTTATCCATTTTTCTCTTTCCGGGGATATTTAAGGTGTCATGAAGTGGAGGTTCTTGTCAACAGAGCAGCCCTAAACTTTGGGGTGCCTGTGTCTTGCTGATTTTTATTATTCCCAATTTATACGCCCATGAGTGGACGTTCCCTATGCTCCCTAAGCTGTGTTTTTTCGATGTTTCAGGACACACCGTACACTTCTCCAGAGTGGCTGCTGGCAATTTACATCCCGCCCATCAGCGTAGCAAGGCTCCAATTTCTCCATGGCCTGTCCTGCATTTGTGGTTTTGACACTTTTATCAGCATGGCCCTTTAGACCGATGGGAAGCGAGACTTCTTTGTAGCGCTGATTTGCCTTTCCAGGTTGCTTGGTTGGCCAAAAAGGGCGTATGCGTTTTTTCCTGAATATATTCAGGAAAAAACGCATACGCCCTTTTTGGCCAAGGGCATCATTGTCGACGTTTTGCCGCTTTTCATGTGCTTTAAAGGCGAATTGAATCTACCTCCTGAAATCTGTTTCCTGCAGTTCTGCCTTGCTTTCAAATCCTCTTCGTTGCCTTCCCTCAATATATTTGTGGACGAGAGTTATCATTTATAATTCTGCAGGTTTGTGAATTGCAGTGCCCCTCAGCTCCATTTTTCAACTCGCTATTTTGGGAGCTGGCCTCAAATCGCGGGATTGCCTCAGGCACTATTCTGATTCCGGGCGGCAGGCTGAGCCTGTGCTTAATTCTTCTTCCTGATGGGAAAATAGAGTGACCTGTGCCTGTCCCAACACCTAGATCTAGTCTCTCATTGGTTGCCCCTCTTCCCGTTCATCCTCAGGACACATTGCAACCTGTACAGAACAGGAGGTTAAAGGTGCTGATTCTCCAAGAAGGGAGATTGCTAGTAAAGTATCTGGAATGGCGAACCCGAGCACAAGGAGATGAGAAACGAGGTGCGTTTTAGAAACCTTTCCCGATCACACGGTGTACCATCTTCTGGGTTTCTCATGCATGTGTTCGATGCAGGAAGACGCCCTTGAAACTGGAGATTTGGGACCCATGGGATGGGTACCACACAGTATTACTTTAAAGGGTCTGCGTTTGCTCACCCAACCTCACCAAACCTCTCAGCCCCAAGAGTGTCCACCCTTATGTCTCATCCAGCTGTGGCTCTAGATATGGTCAATCCAGGTTGCGTCACAGCCACTGAATGAATTTTGTAAGAATTTCTCTCTCTTTCACTGTCTTTGTTTCATGGGTTTTTAAAACTAATTTATTTTTATAATGGGGTTTAGCTGCTTTTCACGGCTGTGTTTATGCGGCTTTACACCCAATTGACACACTTCCAGAGAGATATCAATACATAGGTTTTACGATTATTACTAGTCACATATATTCTTGTGCGGTGAATAGGGGGTGTTGAGTCCAGTTCACTGAGCAAGGAGTAGGTCTTGTCTATTACATATTGGGTGTATGGAACGGTGTCTGAGCGAATTTGAAACCCTTGTTTTATGCATCACCCCACCTCACCTTTCCCGTTAAGCAGCCATAGTGTGTTTTCTAAACGTGTGACTATGTTCTGTTTTGTAATTCAGTTCAAGTGTAGCGGTTTTTACATTCCCTCTATAAGTGATAGCTTACGATAAGTCTCTTTTTCTGTGTGACTTATTTCCCTTAGAGTCGTCATACCTAAATCCACCCATCATGCTGCTACTAGCCTTATGACATTGATTTCATGTCTGAGTGATATTCCATTGTACATAAGGACCACAACTTCTTTATCCATTTTTCTCTTTCCTGGGATATTTAAGGTGTCATGAAGTGGAGGTTCTTGTCAACAGAGCAGCCCGAAACTTTGGGGTGCCTGTGTCTTGCTGATTTTTAGTTTTCCCAGTTTATACGCCCATGAGTGGAAGTGCCATATGCTCCCTAAACTGTGTTTTTTCGATGTTTCAGGGCACACCGTACACTTCTCCAGAGTGGCTGTTCGCAATTTATATCCCGCCCATCAGCGTAGCAAGGCTCCAATTTCTCCATGGCCTGTCCTGCATTTGTGGTTTTGACACTTTAATTAGCATGGCCCTTTTGATGGATGGGAAGCGAGACTTCTTTGTAGCGCTGATTTGCCTTTCCAGGTTGCTTGGTTGGCCAAAAAGGGCGTATGCGTTTTTTCCTGAATATATTCAGGAAAAAACGCATACGCCCTTTTTGCCCAAGGGCATCATTGTCCACGTTTGGCCGATTTTCATGTGCTTTAAAGGCGATTCGAATCTACCTCCTGAAATCTGTTTCCTGCAATTCTGCCTTGCTTTCAAATCCTCTTCGTTGCCTTCCCTCAATAT
The DNA here is from genome assembly GCF_028021215.1 of Eschrichtius robustus. Classification (NCBI taxonomy): domain Eukaryota; kingdom Metazoa; phylum Chordata; class Mammalia; order Artiodactyla; family Eschrichtiidae; genus Eschrichtius; species Eschrichtius robustus. The sequence continues at coordinate 235,515 of NW_027175323.1, forward strand.
ATTTTTGGACGAGACTTATCATTTATAACTCTGCAGGTTTGTGAATTGCAGTGCCCCTGAGCTCCATTTTTCAACTCGCTTTTTTGGGAGCTGGCCGCAAAAGCGCGGGTATGCCTCAGGCCCTATGCTGGTTCTGGGTGGCAGGCTGAGCCTGTGGTTATTTCTTTTTCCTGATGGGAAAATAGAGTGACCTGTGCCTGTCCCAACACCTAGATCTAGTCTCTCATTGGTTGCCCCTCTTCCCGTTCATCCTCAGGACAAATTGCAACCTGTACGGAACAGGAGGTTAAAGGTGCTGATTCTCCAAGTAGGGTGATTGCTACTAAAATAGCTGGAATGGCGAACCCGAGCACAAGGAGATGAGAAATGAGGTGCGTTTTAGAAACCTTTCAAAATCACACGGTGTACCATCTTCTGGGTTCCTCATGCAAGTTTTCGATGTAGGAAGATGCCCTTGAACCTGGAGATTTGGGACCCATGGGATGGGTACCACGCAGTATTACCTTAAAGGGTCTGTGTTGGCTCACCCAACCTCACCAAACCTCTCAGCCCCAAGAGTGTCCACCCTATGTCTCATCCAGCTGTGGCTCTAGATATGGTCAATCCAGGTTGCGTCACACCCCTGAATGAATTTTGTAAGAATTTCTCTCTCTTTCACTGTCTTTGTTTCATGGGTTTTTAAAACTAATTTATTTTTATAATGGGGTTTAGCTGCTTTTCACGGCTGTGTTTTTGCGGCTTTACACACACTTGACTCACTTCCGGAGAGATATCAATACATAGGTTTTAAGATTCTCACTAGTCAGATATATTCTTGTGCGGTGAATAGGGGGTGTTGAGTCCAGTTCACTGAGCAAGGAGTAGGTCTTGTCTATTACATATTGGGTGTATGGAACGGTATCTGAGCTAATTTGAAATCCTTGTTTTATGCATCACACCACCTCATCTTTCCCGTTAAGCAGCCATAGTGTGTTTTCTACACGTGTGACTCTGTTCTCTTTTGTAATTCAGTTCAAGTGTAGCAGTTTTTACATTCCCTCTATACGTGATAGCTTATGATAAGTGTCTTTTTCTGTGTGACTTATTTCACTTAGAGTCGTCGTACCTAAATCCACTCATCATGCTGCTACTAGCCTTATGACATTGATTTCATGGCTGAGTGATATTCCATTGTACATAAGGACCGCAACTTCTTTATCCATTTTTCACTTTCCTGGGATATTTAAGGTGTCATGAAGTGGAGGTTCTTGTCAACAGAGCAGCCCTAAACGTTGGGGTGCCTGTGTCTTGCTGATTTTTAGTTTTCCCAATTTATACGCCCATGAGTGGAAGTGCCCTATGCTCCCTAAGCTGTGTTTTTTCGATGTTTAAGGCCACACCGTACACTTCTCCAGAGTGGCTGCTGGCAATTTACATCCCGCCCATCAGTGTAGCAAGGCTCCCATTTCTCCATGGCCTGTCCTGCTTTTGTGGTTTTGACACATTTTTCAGCTTGGCCCTTTTGACCGATTCGAAGCGAGACTCCTTTGTAGTGCTGATTTGCCTTTCCATGTTGCTTGGTTGGCCTAAAAGGGCGTATGCGTTTTTTCCTGAATATATTCAGGAAAAAACGCATACGCCCTTTTTGGCCAAGGGCATCATTGTCAACGTTTTGCCGCTTTTCATGTGCTTTAAAGCCGATTCGAATCTACCTCCTGAAACCAGTTTCCTGCAATTCTGCCTAGCTTTCAAATGCTCTTCGTTGCCTTCCCTCAATATATTTGTGGACGAGAGTTATCATTTATAACTCTGCAGGTTTGTGAATTGCAGTACCCATGTGCTCCATTTTTCAACTGGCTTTTTTGGGACGTGGCCGCAGAAGCGCGGGATTGCCTCAGGCCCTATTCTGGTTCCTGGCGGCAGGCTGAGCCTGTGGTTAATTCTTCTTCCTGATGTGAAAATAGAGTGACCTGTGCCTGTCCCAACACCTAGATCTAGTCTCTCATTGGTTGCCCCTCTTCCCGTTCATCCTCAGGACAAAGTGCAACCTGTATGGAACAGGAGGTTAAAGGTGCTGTTTCTCCAACTAGGGAGATTACTAGTTAAGAAGCTGGAATGGCGAACCCGAGCACAAGGAGATGAGAAATGAGGTGCGTTTCAGAAACCTTTCCCGTTCAGACGGTGTACCATCTTCTAGGTTTCTCATGCATGTTTTCGATGTAGGAAGATTCCCTTGAACCTGGACATTTGGGACCCATGGGATGGGTACCACACAGTATTACTTTAAAGGGTCTGCGTTTGCTCACCCAACCTCACCAAACCTCTCATCCCCAAGAGTGTCCACCCTTATGTCAAATCCAGCTGTGGGTCTAGATATGGTCAATCCAGGTTGCATCACAGCCTCTGAACGAATTTTGTAAGAATTTCTCTCTCTTTCACTGTCTTTCTTTTACGGGTTTTTAAAAGTAATTTATTTTTATAATGGGGTTTAGCTGCTTTTCACGGCTGTGTTTATGCGGATTTACACTCACTTGACTCACTTCCAGAGAGATATCAATACATAGGTTTTAAGATTCTTACTAGTCACATATATTCTTGTGCGGTGAATAGGGGGTGTTGAGTCCAGTTCACTGAGCAAGGAGTAGGTCTTGTCTATTACATATTGGGTGTATGGAACGGTATCTGAGCGAATTTGAAACCCTTGTTTTATGCATCACCCCACCTCACCTTTCCCGTTAAGCAGCCATAGTGTGTTTTCTAAACGTGTGAGTCTGTTCTGTTTTGTAATTCAGTTCAACTGTAGCGGTTTTTACATTCCCTCTATAAGTGATAGCTTATGATAAGTGTCTTTTTCTGTGTGACTTATTTCACTTAGAATCGTCGTACCTAAGTTCACTCATCTTGCTTCTACTTGCCTTATGACATTGATTTCATATCTGAGTGATATTCCATTGTACATAAGGACCACAACTTCTTTATCCATTTTTCTCTTTCCGGGGATATTTAAGGTGTCATGAAGTGGAGGTTCTTGTCAACAGAGCAGCCCTAAACTTTGGGGTGCCTGTGTCTTGCTGATTTTTATTTTTCCCAATTTATACGCCCATGAGTGGACGTTCCCTATGCTCCCTAAGCTGTGTTTTTTCGATGTTTCAGGACACACCGTACACTTCTCCAGAGTGGCTGCTGGCAATTTACATCCCGCCCATCAGCGTAGCAAGGCTCCAATTTCTCCATGGCCTGTCCTGCATTTGTGGTTTTGACACTTTTATCAGCATGGCCCTTTAGACCGATGGGAAGCGAGACTTCTTTGTAGCGCTGATTTGCCTTTCCAGGTTGCTTGGTTGGCCAAAAAGGGCGTATGCGTTTTTTCCTGAATATATTCAGGAAAAAACGCATACGCCCTTTTTGGCCAAGGGCATCATTGTCGACGTTTTGCCGCTTTTCATGTGCTTTAAAGGCGAATTGAATCTACCTCCTGAAATCTGTTTCCTGCAGTTCGGCCTTGCTTTCAAATCCTCTTCGTTGCCTTCCCTCAATATATTTGTGGACGAGAGTTATCATTTATAATTCTGCAGGTTTGTGAATTGCAGTGCCCCTCAGCTCCATTTTTCAACTCGCTATTTTGGGAGCTGGCCTCAAATCGCGGGATTGCCTCAGGCACTATTCTGATTCCGGGCGGCAGGCTGAGCCTGTGCTTAATTCTTCTTCCTGATGGGAAAATAGAGTGACCTGTGCCTGTCCCAACACCTAGATCTAGTCTCTCATTGGTTGCCCCTCTTCCCGTTCATCCTCAGGACACATTGCAACCTGTACAGAACAGGAGGTTAAAGGTGCTGATTCTCCAAGAAGGGAGATTGCTAGTAAAGTATCTGGAATGGCGAACCCGAGCACAAGGAGATGAGAAACGAGGTGCGTTTTAGAAACCTTTCCCGATCACACGGTGTACCATCTTCTGGGTTTCTCATGCATGTGTTCGATGCAGGAAGACGCCCTTGAAACTGGAGATTTGGGACCCATGGGATGGGTACCACACAGTATTACTTTAAAGGGTCTGCGTTTACTCACCCAACCTCACCAAACCTCTCAGCCCCAAGAGTGTCCACCCTTATGTCTCATCCAGCTGTGGCTCTAGATATGGTCAATCCAGGTTGCGTCACAGCCACTGAATGAATTTTGTAAGAATTTCTCTCTCTTTCACTGTCTTTGTTTCATGGGTTTTTAAAACTAATTTATTTTTATAATGGGGTTTAGCTGCTTTTCACGGCTGTGTTTATGCGGCTTTACACCCAATTGACACACTTCCAGAGAGATATCAATACATAGGTTTTACGATTATTACTAGTCACATATATTCTTGTGCGGTGAATAGGGGGTGTTGAGTCCAGTTCACTGAGCAAGGAGTAGGTCTTGTCTATTACATATTGGGTGTATGGAACGGTGTCTGAGCGAATTTGAAACCCTTGTTTTATGCATCACCCCACCTCACCTTTCCCGTTAAGCAGCCATAGTGTGTTTTCTAAACGTGTGACTATGTTCTGTTTTGTAATTCAGTTCAAGTGTAGCGGTTTTTACATTCCCTCTATAAGTGATAGCTTACGATAAGTCTCTTTTTCTGTGTGACTTATTTCCCTTAGAGTCGTCATACCTAAATCCACCCATCATGCTGCTACTAGCCTTATGACATTGATTTCATGTCTGAGTGATATTCCATTGTACATAAGGACCACAACTTCTTTATCCATTTTTCTCTTTCCTGGGATATTTAAGGTGTCATGAAGTGGAGGTTCTTGTCAACAGAGCAGCCCGAAACTTTGGGGTGCCTGTGTCTTGCTGATTTTTAGTTTTCCCAGTTTATACGCCCATGAGTGGAAGTGCCATATGCTCCCTAAACTGTGTTTTTTCGATGTTTCAGGGCACACCGTACACTTCTCCAGAGTGGCTGTTCGCAATTTATATCCCGCCCATCAGCGTAGCAAGGCTCCAATTTCTCCATGGCCTGTCCTGCATTTGTGGTTTTGACACTTTAATTAGCATGGCCCTTTTGATGGATGGGAAGCGAGACTTCTTTGTAGCGCTGATTTGCCTTTCCAGGTTGCTTGGTTGGCCAAAAAGGGCGTATGCGTTTTTTCCTGAATATATTCAGGAAAAAACGCATACGCCCTTTTTGCCCAAGGGCATCATTGTCCACGTTTGGCCGATTTTCATGTGCTTTAAAGGCGATTCGAATCTACCTCCTGAAATCTGTTTCCTGCAATTCTGCCTTGCTTTCAAATCCTCTTCGTTGCCTTCCCTCAATATATTTTTGGACGAGACTTATCATTTATAACTCTGCAGGTTTGTGAATTGCAGTGCCCCTGAGCTCCATTTTTCAACTCGCTTTTTTGGGAGCTGGCCGCAAAAGCGCGGGTATGCCTCAGGCCCTATGCTGGTTCTGGGTGGCAGGCTGAGCCTGTGGTTATTTCTTTTTCCTGATGGGAAAATAGAGTGACCTGTGCCTGTCCCAACACCTAGATCTAGTCTCTCATTGGTTGCCCCTCTTCCCGTTCATCCTCAGGACAAATTGCAACCTGTACGGAACAGGAGGTTAAAGGTGCTGATTCTCCAAGTAGGGTGATTGCTACTAAAATAGCTGGAATGGCGAACCCGAGCACAAGGAGATGAGAAATGAGGTGCGTTTTAGAAACCTTTCAAAATCACACGGTGTACCATCTTCTGGGTTCCTCATGCAAGTTTTCGATGTAGGAAGATGCCCTTGAACCTGGAGATTTGGGACCCATGGGATGGGTACCACGCAGTATTACCTTAAAGGGTCTGTGTTGGCTCACCCAACCTCACCAAACCTCTCAGCCCCAAGAGTGTCCACCCTATGTCTCATCCAGCTGTGGCTCTAGATATGGTCAATCCAGGTTGCGTCACACCCCTGAATGAATTTTGTAAGAATTTCTCTCTCTTTCACTGTCTTTGTTTCATGGGTTTTTAAAACTAATTTATTTTTATAATGGGGTTTAGCTGCTTTTCACGGCTGTGTTTTTGCGGCTTTACACACACTTGACTCACTTCCGGAGAGATATCAATACATAGGTTTTAAGATTCTCACTAGTCAGATATATTCTTGTGCGGTGAATAGGGGGTGTTGAGTCCAGTTCACTGAGCAAGGAGTAGGTCTTGTCTATTACATATTGGGTGTATGGAACGGTATCTGAGCTAATTTGAAATCCTTGTTTTATGCATCACACCACCTCATCTTTCCCGTTAAGCAGCCATAGTGTGTTTTCTACACGTGTGACTCTGTTCTCTTTTGTAATTCAGTTCAAGTGTAGCAGTTTTTACATTCCCTCTATACGTGATAGCTTATGATAAGTGTCTTTTTCTGTGTGACTTATTTCACTTAGAGTCGTCGTACCTAAATCCACTCATCATGCTGCTACTAGCCTTATGACATTGATTTCATGGCTGAGTGATATTCCATTGTACATAAGGACCGCAACTTCTTTATCCATTTTTCACTTTCCTGGGATATTTAAGGTGTCATGAAGTGGAGGTTCTTGTCAACAGAGCAGCCCTAAACGTTGGGGTGCCTGTGTCTTGCTGATTTTTAGTTTTCCCAATTTATACGCCCATGAGTGGAAGTGCCCTATGCTCCCTAAGCTGTGTTTTTTCGATGTTTAAGGCCACACCGTACACTTCTCCAGAGTGGCTGCTGGCAATTTACATCCCGCCCATCAGTGTAGCAAGGCTCCCATTTCTCCATGGCCTGTCCTGCTTTTGTGGTTTTGACACATTTTTCAGCTTGGCCCTTTTGACCGATTCGAAGCGAGACTCCTTTGTAGTGCTGATTTGCCTTTCCATGTTGCTTGGTTGGCCTAAAAGGGCGTATGCGTTTTTTCCTGAATATATTCAGGAAAAAACGCATACGCCCTTTTTGGCCAAGGGCATCATTGTCAACGTTTTGCCGCTTTTCATGTGCTTTAAAGCCGATTCGAATCTACCTCCTGAAACCAGTTTCCTGCAATTCTGCCTAGCTTTCAAATGCTCTTCGTTGCCTTCCCTCAATATATTTGTGGACGAGAGTTATCATTTATAACTCTGCAGGTTTGTGAATTGCAGTACCCATGTGCTCCATTTTTCAACTGGCTTTTTTGGGACGTGGCCGCAGAAGCGCGGGATTGCCTCAGGCCCTATTCTGGTTCCTGGCGGCAGGCTGAGCCTGTGGTTAATTCTTCTTCCTGATGTGAAAATAGAGTGACCTGTGCCTGTCCCAACACCTAGATCTAGTCTCTCATTGGTTGCCCCTCTTCCCGTTCATCCTCAGGACAAAGTGCAACCTGTATGGAACAGGAGGTTAAAGGTGCTGTTTCTCCAACTAGGGAGATTACTAGTTAAGAAGCTGGAATGGCGAACCCGAGCACAAGGAGATGAGAAATGAGGTGCGTTTCAGAAACCTTTCCCGTTCAGACGGTGTACCATCTTCTAGGTTTCTCATGCATGTTTTCGATGTAGGAAGATTCCCTTGAACCTGGACATTTGGGACCCATGGGATGGGTACCACACAGTATTACTTTAAAGGGTCTGCGTTTGCTCACCCAACCTCACCAAACCTCTCATCCCCAAGAGTGTCCACCCTTATGTCTCATCCAGCTGTGGGTCTAGATATGGTCAATCCAGGTTGCATCACAGCCTCTGAACGAATTTTGTAAGAATTTCTCTCTCTTTCACTGTCTTTGTTTTACGGGTTTTTAAAAGTAATTTATTTTTATAATGGGGTTTAGCTGCTTTTCACGGCTGTGTTTATGCGGATTTACACTCACTTGACTCACTTCCAGAGAGATATCAATACATAGGTTTTAAGATTCTTACTAGTCACATATATTCTTGTGCGGTGAATAGGGGGTGTTGAGTCCAGTTCACTGAGCAAGGAGTAGGTCTTGTCTATTACATATTGGGTGTATGGAACGGTATCTGAGCGAATTTGAAACCCTTGTTTTATGCATCACCCCACCTCACCTTTCCCGTTAAGCAGCCATAGTGTGTTTTCTAAACGTGTGAGTCTGTTCTGTTTTGTAATTCAGTTCAACTGTAGCGGTTTTTACATTCCCTCTATAAGTGATAGCTTATGATAAGTGTCTTTTTCTGTGTGACTTATTTCACTTAGAATCGTCGTACCTAAGTTCACTCATCTTGCTTCTACTTGCCTTATGACATTGATTTCATATCTGAGTGATATTCCATTGTACATAAGGACCACAACTTCTTTATCCATTTTTCTCTTTCCGGGGATATTTAAGGTGTCATGAAGTGGAGGTTCTTGTCAACAGAGCAGCCCTAAACTTTGGGGTGCCTGTGTCTTGCTGATTTTTATTTTTCCCAATTTATACGCCCATGAGTGGACGTTCCCTATGCTCCCTAAGCTGTGTTTTTTCGATGTTTCAGGACACACCGTACACTTCTCCAGAGTGGCTGCTGGCAATTTACATCCCGCCCATCAGCGTAGCAAGGCTCCAATTTCTCCATGGCCTGTCCTGCATTTGTGGTTTTGACACTTTTATCAGCATGGCCCTTTAGACCGATGGGAAGCGAGACTTCTTTGTAGCGCTGATTTGCCTTTCCAGGTTGCTTGGTTGGCCAAAAAGGGCGTATGCGTTTTTTCCTGAATATATTCAGGAAAAAACGCATACGCCCTTTTTGGCCAAGGGCATCATTGTCGACGTTTTGCCGCTTTTCATGTGCTTTAAAGGCGAATTGAATCTACCTCCTGAAATCTGTTTCCTGCAGTTCGGCCTTGCTTTCAAATCCTCTTCGTTGCCTTCCCTCAATATATTTGTGGACGAGAGTTATCATTTATAATTCTGCAGGTTTGTGAATTGCAGTGCCCCTCAGCTCCATTTTTCAACTCGCTATTTTGGGAGCTGGCCTCAAATCGCGGGATTGCCTCAGGCACTATTCTGATTCCGGGCGGCAGGCTGAGCCTGTGCTTAATTCTTCTTCCTGATGGGAAAATAGAGTGACCTGTGCCTGTCCCAACACCTAGATCTAGTCTCTCATTGGTTGCCCCTCTTCCCGTTCATCCTCAGGACACATTGCAACCTGTACAGAACAGGAGGTTAAAGGTGCTGATTCTCCAAGAAGGGAGATTGCTAGTAAAGTATCTGGAATGGCGAACCCGAGCACAAGGAGATGAGAAACGAGGTGCGTTTTAGAAACCTTTCCCGATCACACGGTGTACCATCTTCTGGGTTTCTCATGCATGTGTTCGATGCAGGAAGACGCCCTTGAAACTGGAGATTTGGGACCCATGGGATGGGTACCACACAGTATTACTTTAAAGGGTCTGCGTTTGCTCACCCAACCTCACCAAACCTCTCAGCCCCAAGAGTGTCCACCCTTATGTCTCATCCAGCTGTGGCTCTAGATATGGTCAATCCAGGTTGCGTCACAGCCACTGAATGAATTTTGTAAGAATTTCTCTCTCTTTCACTGTCTTTGTTTCATGGGTTTTTAAAACTAATTTATTTTTATAATGGGGTTTAGCTGCTTTTCACGGCTGTGTTTATGCGGCTTTACACCCAATTGACACACTTCCAGAGAGATATCAATACATAGGTTTTACGATTATTACTAGTCACATATATTCTTGTGCGGTGAATAGGGGGTGTTGAGTCCAGTTCACTGAGCAAGGAGTAGGTCTTGTCTATTACATATTGGGTGTATGGAACGGTGTCTGAGCGAATTTGAAACCCTTGTTTTATGCATCACCCCACCTCACCTTTCCCGTTAAGCAGCCATAGTGTGTTTTCTAAACGTGTGACTATGTTCTGTTTTGTAATTCAGTTCAAGTGTAGCGGTTTTTACATTCCCTCTATAAGTGATAGCTTACGATAAGTCTCTTTTTCTGTGTGACTTATTTCCCTTAGAGTCGTCATACCTAAATCCACCCATCATGCTGCTACTAGCCTTATGACATTGATTTCATGTCTGAGTGATATTCCATTGTACATAAGGACCACAACTTCTTTATCCATTTTTCTCTTTCCTGGGATATTTAAGGTGTCATGAAGTGGAGGTTCTTGTCAACAGAGCAGCCCGAAACTTTGGGGTGCCTGTGTCTTGCTGATTTTTAGTTTTCCCAGTTTATACGCCCATGAGTGGAAGTGCCATATGCTCCCTAAACTGTGTTTTTTCGATGTTTCAGGGCACACCGTACACTTCTCCAGAGTGGCTGTTCGCAATTTATATCCCGCCCATCAGCGTAGCAAGGCTCCAATTTCTCCATGGCCTGTCCTGCATTTGTGGTTTTGACACTTTAATTAGCATGGCCCTTTTGATGGATGGGAAGCGAGACTTCTTTGTAGCGCTGATTTGCCTTTCCAGGTTGCTTGGTTGGCCAAAAAGGGCGTATGCGTTTTTTCCTGAATATATTCAGGAAAAAACGCATACGCCCTTTTTGCCCAAGGGCATCATTGTCCACGTTTGGCCGATTTTCATGTGCTTTAAAGGCGATTCGAATCTACCTCCTGAAATCTGTTTCCTGCAATTCTGCCTTGCTTTCAAATCCTCTTCGTTGCCTTCCCTCAATATATTTTTGGACGAGACTTATCATTTATAACTCTGCAGGTTTGTGAATTGCAGTGCCCCTGAGCTCCATTTTTCAACTCGCTTTTTTGGGAGCTGGCCGCAAAAGCGCGGGTATGCCTCAGGCCCTATGCTGGTTCTGGGTGGCAGGCTGAGCCTGTGGTTATTTCTTTTTCCTGATGGGAAAATAGAGTGACCTGTGCCTGTCCCAACACCTAGATCTAGTCTCTCATTGGTTGCCCCTCTTCCCGTTCATCCTCAGGACAAATTGCAACCTGTACGGAACAGGAGGTTAAAGGTGCTGATTCTCCAAGTAGGGTGATTGCTACTAAAATAGCTGGAATGGCGAACCCGAGCACAAGGAGATGAGAAATGAGGTGCGTTTTAGAAACCTTTCAAAATCACACGGTGTACCATCTTCTGGGTTCCTCATGCAAGTTTTCGATGTAGGAAGATGCCCTTGAACCTGGAGATTTGGGACCCATGGGATGGGTACCACGCAGTATTACCTTAAAGGGTCTGTGTTGGCTCACCCAACCTCACCAAACCTCTCAGCCCCAAGAGTGTCCACCCTATGTCTCATCCAGCTGTGGCTCTAGATATGGTCAATCCAGGTTGCGTCACACCCCTGAATGAATTTTGTAAGAATTTCTCTCTCTTTCACTGTCTTTGTTTCATGGGTTTTTAAAACTAATTTATTTTTATAATGGGGTTTAGCTGCTTTTCACGGCTGTGTTTTTGCGGCTTTACACACACTTGACTCACTTCCGGAGAGATATCAATACATAGGTTTTAAGATTCTCACTAGTCAGATATATTCTTGTGCGGTGAATAGGGGGTGTTGAGTCCAGTTCACTGAGCAAGGAGTAGGTCTTGTCTATTACATATTGGGTGTATGGAACGGTATCTGAGCTAATTTGAAATCCTTGTTTTATGCATCACACCACCTCATCTTTCCCGTTAAGCAGCCATAGTGTGTTTTCTACACGTGTGACTCTGTTCTCTTTTGTAATTCAGTTCAAGTGTAGCAGTTTTTACATTCCCTCTATACGTGATAGCTTATGATAAGTGTCTTTTTCTGTGTGACTTATTTCACTTAGAGTCGTCGTACCTAAATCCACTCATCATGCTGCTACTAGCCTTATGACATTGATTTCATGGCTGAGTGATATTCCATTGTACATAAGGACCGCAACTTCTTTATCCATTTTTCACTTTCCTGGGATATTTAAGGTGTCATGAAGTGGAGGTTCTTGTCAACAGAGCAGCCCTAAACGTTGGGGTGCCTGTGTCTTGCTGATTTTTAGTTTTCCCAATTTATACGCCCATGAGTGGAAGTGCCCTATGCTCCCTAAGCTGTGTTTTTTCGATGTTTAAGGCCACACCGTACACTTCTCCAGAGTGGCTGCTGGCAATTTACATCCCGCCCATCAGTGTAGCAAGGCTCCCATTTCTCCATGGCCTGTCCTGCTTTTGTGGTTTTGACACATTTTTCAGCTTGGCCCTTTTGACCGATTCGAAGCGAGACTCCTTTGTAGTGCTGATTTGCCTTTCCATGTTGCTTGGTTGGCCTAAAAGGGCGTATGCGTTTTTTCCTGAATATATTCAGGAAAAAACGCATACGCCCTTTTTGGCCAAGGGCATCATTGTCAACGTTTTGCCGCTTTTCATGTGCTTTAAAGCCGATTCGAATCTACCTCCTGAAACCAGTTTCCTGCAATTCTGCCTAGCTTTCAAATGCTCTTCGTTGCCTTCCCTCAATATATTTGTGGACGAGAGTTATCATTTATAACTCTGCAGGTTTGTGAATTGCAGTACCCATGTGCTCCATTTTTCAACTGGCTTTTTTGGGACGTGGCCGCAGAAGCGCGGGATTGCCTCAGGCCCTATTCTGGTTCCTGGCGGCAGGCTGAGCCTGTGGTAAATTCTTCTTCCTGATGTGAAAATAGAGTGACCTGTGCCTGTCCCAACACCTAGATCTAGTCTCTCATTGGTTGCCCCTCTTCCCGTTCATCCTCAGGACAAAGTGCAACCTGTATGGAACAGGAGGTTAAAGGTGCTGTTTCTCCAACTAGGGAGATTACTAGTTAAGAAGCTGGAATGGCGAACCCGAGCACAAGGAGATGAGAAATGAGGTGCGTTTCAGAAACCTTTCCCGTTCAGACGGTGTACCATCTTCTAGGTTTCTCATGCATGTTTTCGATGTAGGAAGATTCCCTTGAACCTGGACATTTGGGACCCATGGGATGGGTACCACACAGTATTACTTTAAAGGGTCTGCGTTTGCTCACCCAACCTCACCAAACCTCTCATCCCCAAGAGTGTCCACCCTTATGTCTCATCCAGCTGTGGGTCTAGATATGGTCAATCCAGGTTGCATCACAGCCTCTGAACGAATTTTGTAAGAATTTCTCTCTCTTTCACTGTCTTTGTTTTACGGGTTTTTAAAAGTAATTTATTTTTATAATGGGGTTTAGCTGCTTTTCACGGCTGTGTTTATGCGGATTTACACTCACTTGACTCACTTCCAGAGAGATATCAATACATAGGTTTTACGATTATTACTAGTCACATATATTCTTGTGCGGTGAATAGGGGGTGTTGAGTCCAGTTCACTGAGCAAGGAGTAGGTCTTGTCTATTACATATTGGGTGTATGGAACGGTGTCTGAGCGAATTTGAAACCCTTGTTTTATGCATCACCCCACCTCACCTTTCCCGTTAAGCAGCCATAGTGTGTTTTCTAAACGTGTGACTATGTTCTGTTTTGTAATTCAGTTCAAGTGTAGCGGTTTTTACATTCCCTCTATAAGTGATAGCTTACGATAAGTCTCTTTTTCTGTGTGACTTATTTCCCTTAGAGTCGTCATACCTAAATCCACCCATCATGCTGCTACTAGCCTTATGACATTGATTTCATGTCTGAGTGATATTCCATTGTACATAAGGACCACAACTTCTTTATCCATTTTTCTCTTTCCTGGGATATTTAAGGTGTCATGAAGTGGAGGTTCTTGTCAACAGAGCAGCCCGAAACTTTGGGGTGCCTGTGTCTTGCTGATTTTTAGTTTTCCCAGTTTATACGCCCATGAGTGGAAGTGCCATATGCTCCCTAAACTGTGTTTTTTCGATGTTTCAGGGCACACCGTACACTTCTCCAGAGTGGCTGTTCGCAATTTATATCCCGCCCATCAGCGTAGCAAGGCTCCAATTTCTCCATGGCCTGTCCTGCATTTGTGGTTTTGACACTTTAATTAGCATGGCCCTTTTGATGGATGGGAAGCGAGACTTCTTTGTAGCGCTGATTTGCCTTTCCAGGTTGCTTGGTTGGCCAAAAAGGGCGTATGCGTTTTTTCCTGAATATATTCAGGAAAAAACGCATACGCCCTTTTTGCCCAAGGGCATCATTGTCCACGTTTGGCCGATTTTCATGTGCTTTAAAGGCGATTCGAATCTACCTCCTGAAATCTGTTTCCTGCAATTCTGCCTTGCTTTCAAATCCTCTTCGTTGCCTTCCCTCAATATATTTTTGGACGAGACTTATCATTTATAACTCTGCAGGTTTGTGAATTGCAGTGCCCCTGAGCTCCATTTTTCAACTCGCTTTTTTGGGAGCTGGCCGCAAAAGCGCGGGTATGCCTCAGGCCCTATGCTGGTTCTGGGTGGCAGGCTGAGCCTGTGGTTATTTCTTTTTCCTGATGGGAAAATAGAGTGACCTGTGCCTGTCCCAACACCTAGATCTAGTCTCTCATTGGTTGCCCCTCTTCCCGTTCATCCTCAGGACAAATTGCAACCTGTACGGAACAGGAGGTTAAAGGTGCTGATTCTCCAAGTAGGGTGATTGCTACTAAAATAGCTGGAATGGCGAACCCGAGCACAAGGAGATGAGAAATGAGGTGCGTTTTAGAAACCTTTCAAAATCACACGGTGTACCATCTTCTGGGTTCCTCATGCAAGTTTTCGATGTAGGAAGATGCCCTTGAACCTGGAGATTTGGGACCCATGGGATGGGTACCACGCAGTATTACCTTAAAGGGTCTGTGTTGGCTCACCCAACCTCACCAAACCTCTCAGCCCCAAGAGTGTCCACCCTATGTCTCATCCAGCTGTGGCTCTAGATATGGTCAATCCAGGTTGCGTCACACCCCTGAATGAATTTTGTAAGAATTTCTCTCTCTTTCACTGTCTTTGTTTCATGGGTTTTTAAAACTAATTTATTTTTATAATGGGGTTTAGCTGCTTTTCACGGCTGTGTTTTTGCGGCTTTACACACACTTGACTCACTTCCGGAGAGATATCAATACATAGGTTTTAAGATTCTCACTAGTCAGATATATTCTTGTGCGGTGAATAGGGGGTGTTGAGTCCAGTTCACTGAGCAAGGAGTAGGTCTTGTCTATTACATATTGGGTGTATGGAACGGTATCTGAGCTAATTTGAAATCCTTGTTTTATGCATCACACCACCTCATCTTTCCCGTTAAGCAGCCATAGTGTGTTTTCTACACGTGTGACTCTGTTCTCTTTTGTAATTCAGTTCAAGTGTAGCAGTTTTTACATTCCCTCTATACGTGATAGCTTATGATAAGTGTCTTTTTCTGTGTGACTTATTTCACTTAGAGTCGTCGTACCTAAATCCACTCATCATGCTGCTACTAGCCTTATGACATTGATTTCATGGCTGAGTGATATTCCATTGTACATAAGGACCGCAACTTCTTTATCCATTTTTCACTTTCCTGGGATATTTAAGGTGTCATGAAGTGGAGGTTCTTGTCAACAGAGCAGCCCTAAACGTTGGGGTGCCTGTGTCTTGCTGATTTTTAGTTTTCCCAATTTATACGCCCATGAGTGGAAGTGCCCTATGCTCCCTAAGCTGTGTTTTTTCGATGTTTAAGGCCACACCGTACACTTCTCCAGAGTGGCTGCTGGCAATTTACATCCCGCCCATCAGTGTAGCAAGGCTCCCATTTCTCCATGGCCTGTCCTGCTTTTGTGGTTTTGACACATTTTTCAGCTTGGCCCTTTTGACCGATTCGAAGCGAGACTCCTTTGTAGTGCTGATTTGCCTTTCCATGTTGCTTGGTTGGCCTAAAAGGGCGTATGCGTTTTTTCCTGAATATATTCAGGAAAAAACGCATACGCCCTTTTTGGCCAAGGGCATCATTGTCAACGTTTTGCCGCTTTTCATGTGCTTTAAAGCCGATTCGAATCTACCTCCTGAAACCAGTTTCCTGCAATTCTGCCTAGCTTTCAAATGCTCTTCGTTGCCTTCCCTCAATATATTTGTGGACGAGAGTTATCATTTATAACTCTGCAGGTTTGTGAATTGCAGTACCCATGTGCTCCATTTTTCAACTGGCTTTTTTGGGACGTGGCCGCAGAAGCGCGGGATTGCCTCAGGCCCTATTCTGGTTCCTGGCGGCAGGCTGAGCCTGTGGTTAATTCTTCTTCCTGATGTGAAAATAGAGTGACCTGTGCCTGTCCCAACACCTAGATCTAGTCTCTCATTGGTTGCCCCTCTTCCCGTTCATCCTCAGGACAAAGTGCAACCTGTATGGAACAGGAGGTTAAAGGTGCTGTTTCTCCAACTAGGGAGATTACTAGTTAAGAAGCTGGAATGGCGAACCCGAGCACAAGGAGATGAGAAATGAGGTGCGTTTCAGAAACCTTTCCCGTTCAGACGGTGTACCATCTTCTAGGTTTCTCATGCATGTTTTCGATGTAGGAAGATTCCCTTGAACCTGGACATTTGGGACCCATGGGATGGGTACCACACAGTATTACTTTAAAGGGTCTGCGTTTGCTCACCCAACCTCACCAAACCTCTCATCCCCAAGAGTGTCCACCCTTATGTCTCATCCAGCTGTGGGTCTAGATATGGTCAATCCAGGTTGCATCACAGCCTCTGAACGAATTTTGTAAGAATTTCTCTCTCTTTCACTGTCTTTGTTTTACGGGTTTTTAAAAGTAATTTATTTTTATAATGGGGTTTAGCTGCTTTTCACGGCTGTGTTTATGCGGATTTACACTCACTTGACTCACTTCCAGAGAGATATCAATACATAGGTTTTAAGATTCTTACTAGTCACATATATTCTTGTGCGGTGAATAGGGGGTGTTGAGTCCAGTTCACTGAGCAAGGAGTAGGTCTTGTCTATTACATATTGGGTGTATGGAACGGTATCTGAGCGAATTTGAAACCCTTGTTTTATGCATCACCCCACCTCACCTTTCCCGTTAAGCAGCCATAGTGTGTTTTCTAAACGTGTGAGTCTGTTCTGTTTTGTAATTCAGTTCAACTGTAGCGGTTTTTACATTCCCTCTATAAGTGATAGCTTATGATAAGTGTCTTTTTCTGTGTGACTTATTTCACTTAGAATCGTCGTACCTAAGTTCACTCATCTTGCTTCTACTTGCCTTATGACATTGATTTCATATCTGAGTGATATTCCATTGTACATAAGGACCACAACTTCTTTATCCATTTTTCTCTTTCCGGGGATATTTAAGGTGTCATGAAGTGGAGGTTCTTGTCAACAGAGCAGCCCTAAACTTTGGGGTGCCTGTGTCTTGCTGATTTTTATTATTCCCAATTTATACGCCCATGAGTGGACGTTCCCTATGCTCCCTAAGCTGTGTTTTTTCGATGTTTCAGGACACACCGTACACTTCTCCAGAGTGGCTGCTGGCAATTTACATCCCGCCCATCAGCGTAGCAAGGCTCCAATTTCTCCATGGCCTGTCCTGCATTTGTGGTTTTGACACTTTTATCAGCATGGCCCTTTAGACCGATGGGAAGCGAGACTTCTTTGTAGCGCTGATTTGCCTTTCCAGGTTGCTTGGTTGGCCAAAAAGGGCGTATGCGTTTTTTCCTGAATATATTCAGGAAAAAACGCATACGCCCTTTTTGGCCAAGGGCATCATTGTCGACGTTTTGCCGCTTTTCATGTGCTTTAAAGGCGAATTGAATCTACCTCCTGAAATCTGTTTCCTGCAGTTCTGCCTTGCTTTCAAATCCTCTTCGTTGCCTTCCCTCAATATATTTGTGGACGAGAGTTATCATTTATAATTCTGCAGGTTTGTGAATTGCAGTGCCCCTCAGCTCCATTTTTCAACTCGCTATTTTGGGAGCTGGCCTCAAATCGCGGGATTGCCTCAGGCACTATTCTGATTCCGGGCGGCAGGCTGAGCCTGTGCTTAATTCTTCTTCCTGATGGGAAAATAGAGTGACCTGTGCCTGTCCCAACACCTAGATCTAGTCTCTCATTGGTTGCCCCTCTTCCCGTTCATCCTCAGGACACATTGCAACCTGTACAGAACAGGAGGTTAAAGGTGCTGATTCTCCAAGAAGGGAGATTGCTAGTAAAGTATCTGGAATGGCGAACCCGAGCACAAGGAGATGAGAAACGAGGTGCGTTTTAGAAACCTTTCCCGATCACACGGTGTACCATCTTCTGGGTTTCTCATGCATGTGTTCGATGCAGGAAGACGCCCTTGAAACTGGAGATTTGGGACCCATGGGATGGGTACCACACAGTATTACTTTAAAGGGTCTGCGTTTGCTCACCCAACCTCACCAAACCTCTCAGCCCCAAGAGTGTCCACCCTTATGTCTCATCCAGCTGTGGCTCTAGATATGGTCAATCCAGGTTGCGTCACAGCCACTGAATGAATTTTGTAAGAATTTCTCTCTCTTTCACTGTCTTTGTTTCATGGGTTTTTAAAACTAATTTATTTTTATAATGGGGTTTAGCTGCTTTTCACGGCTGTGTTTATGCGGCTTTACACCCAATTGACACACTTCCAGAGAGATATCAATACATAGGTTTTACGATTATTACTAGTCACATATATTCTTGTGCGGTGAATAGGGGGTGTTGAGTCCAGTTCACTGAGCAAGGAGTAGGTCTTGTCTATTACATATTGGGTGTATGGAACGGTGTCTGAGCGAATTTGAAACCCTTGTTTTATGCATCACCCCACCTCACCTTTCCCGTTAAGCAGCCATAGTGTGTTTTCTAAACGTGTGACTATGTTCTGTTTTGTAATTCAGTTCAAGTGTAGCGGTTTTTACATTCCCTCTATAAGTGATAGCTTACGATAAGTCTCTTTTTCTGTGTGACTTATTTCCCTTAGAGTCGTCATACCTAAATCCACCCATCATGCTGCTACTAGCCTTATGACATTGATTTCATGTCTGAGTGATATTCCATTGTACATAAGGACCACAACTTCTTTATCCATTTTTCTCTTTCCTGGGATATTTAAGGTGTCATGAAGTGGAGGTTCTTGTCAACAGAGCAGCCCGAAACTTTGGGGTGCCTGTGTCTTGCTGATTTTTAGTTTTCCCAGTTTATACGCCCATGAGTGGAAGTGCCATATGCTCCCTAAACTGTGTTTTTTCGATGTTTCAGGGCACACCGTACACTTCTCCAGAGTGGCTGTTCGCAATTTATATCCCGCCCATCAGCGTAGCAAGGCTCCAATTTCTCCATGGCCTGTCCTGCATTTGTGGTTTTGACACTTTAATTAGCATGGCCCTTTTGATGGATGGGAAGCGAGACTTCTTTGTAGCGCTGATTTGCCTTTCCAGGTTGCTTGGTTGGCCAAAAAGGGCGTATGCGTTTTTTCCTGAATATATTCAGGAAAAAACGCATACGCCCTTTTTGCCCAAGGGCATCATTGTCCACGTTTGGCCGATTTTCATGTGCTTTAAAGGCGATTCGAATCTACCTCCTGAAATCTGTTTCCTGCAATTCTGCCTTGCTTTCAAATCCTCTTCGTTGCCTTCCCTCAATATATTTTTGGACGAGACTTATCATTTATAACTCTGCAGGTTTGTGAATTGCAGTGCCCCTGAGCTCCATTTTTCAACTCGCTTTTTTGGGAGCTGGCCGCAAAAGCGCGGGTATGCCTCAGGCCCTATGCTGGTTCTGGGTGGCAGGCTGAGCCTGTGGTTATTTCTTTTTCCTGATGGGAAAATAGAGTGACCTGTGCCTGTCCCAACACCTAGATCTAGTCTCTCATTGGTTGCCCCTCTTCCCGTTCATCCTCAGGACAAATTGCAACCTGTACGGAACAGGAGGTTAAAGGTGCTGATTCTCCAAGTAGGGTGATTGCTACTAAAATAGCTGGAATGGCGAACCCGAGCACAAGGAGATGAGAAATGAGGTGCGTTTTAGAAACCTTTCAAAATCACACGGTGTACCATCTTCTGGGTTCCTCATGCAAGTTTTCGATGTAGGAAGATGCCCTTGAACCTGGAGATTTGGGACCCATGGGATGGGTACCACGCAGTATTACCTTAAAGGGTCTGTGTTGGCTCACCCAACCTCACCAAACCTCTCAGCCCCAAGAGTGTCCACCCTATGTCTCATCCAGCTGTGGCTCTAGATATGGTCAATCCAGGTTGCATCACACCCCTGAAAGAATTTTGTAAGAATTTCTCTCTCTTTCACTGTCTTTGTTTCATGGGTTTTTAAAACTAATTTATTTTTATAATGGGGTTTAGCTGTTTTCACAGCTGTGTTTTTGCGGCTTTACACACACTTGACTCACTTCCGGAGAGATATCAATACATAGGTTTTAAGATTCTCACTAGTCAGATATATTCTTGTGCGGTGAATAGGGGGTGTTGAGTCCAGTTCACTGAGCAAGGAGTAGGTCTTGTCTATTACATATTGGGTGTATGGAACGGTATCTGAGCTAATTTGAAATCCTTGTTTTATGCATCACACCACCTCATCTTTCCCGTTAAGCAGCCATAGTGTGTTTTCTACACGTGTGACTCTGTTCTCTTTTGTAATTCAGTTCAAGTGTAGCAGTTTTTACATTCCCTCTATACGTGATAGCTTATGATAAGTGTCTTTTTCTGTGTGACTTATTTCACTTAGAGTCGTCGTACCTAAATCCACTCATCATGCTGCTACTAGCCTTATGACATTGATTTCATGGCTGAGTGATATTCCATTGTACATAAGGACCACAACTTCTTTATCCATTTTTCACTTTCCTGGGATATTTAAGGTGTCATGAAGTGGAGGTTCTTGTCAACAGAGCAGCCCTAAACTTTGGGGTGCCTGTGTCTTGCTGATTTTTAGTTTTCCCAATTTGTACGCCCATGAGTGGAAGTGCCCTATGCTCCCTAAGCTGTGTTTTTTCGATGTTTAAGGCCACACCGTACACTTCTCCAGAGTGGCTGCTGGCAATTTACATCCCGCCCATCAGTGTAGCAAGGCTCCCATTTCTCCATGGCCTGTCCTGCTTTTGTGGTTTTGACACATTTTTCAGCTTGGCCCTTTTGACCGATTCGAAGCGAGACTCCTTTGTAGTGCTGATTTGCCTTTCCATGTTGCTTGGTTGGCCTAAAAGGGCGTATGCGTTTTTTCCTGAATATATTCAGGAAAAAACGCATACGCCCTTTTTGGCCAAGGGCATCATTGTCAACGTTTTGCCGCTTTTCATGTGCTTTAAAGCCGATTCGAATCTACCTCCTGAAACCAGTTTCCTGCAATTCTGCCTAGCTTTCAAATGCTCTTCGTTGCCTTCCCTCAATATATTTGTGGACGAGAGTTATCATTTATAACTCTGCAGGTTTGTGAATTGCAGTACCCATGTGCTCCATTTTTCAACTGGCTTTTTTGGGACGTGGCCGCAGAAGCGCGGGATTGCCTCAGGCCCTATTCTGGTTCCTGGCGGCAGGCTGAGCCTGTGGTTAATTCTTCTTCCTGATGTGAAAATAGAGTGACCTGTGCCTGTCCCAACACCTAGATCTAGTCTCTCATTGGTTGCCCCTCTTCCCGTTCATCCTCAGGACAAAGTGCAACCTGTATGGAACAGGAGGTTAAAGGTGCTGTTTCTCCAACTAGGGAGATTACTAGTTAAGAAGCTGGAATGGCGAACCCGAGCACAAGGAGATGAGAAATGAGGTGCGTTTCAGAAACCTTTCCCGTTCAGACGGTGTACCATCTTCTAGGTTTCTCATGCATGTTTTCGATGTAGGAAGATTCCCTTGAACCTGGACATTTGGGACCCATGGGATGGGTACCACACAGTATTACTTTAAAGGGTCTGCGTTTGCTCACCCAACCTCACCAAACCTCTCATCCCCAAGAGTGTCCACCCTTATGTCTCATCCAGCTGTGGGTCTAGATATGGTCAATCCAGGTTGCATCACAGCCTCTGAACGAATTTTGTAAGAATTTCTCTCTCTTTCACTGTCTTTGTTTTACGGGTTTTTAAAAGTAATTTATTTTTATAATGGGGTTTAGCTGCTTTTCACGGCTGTGTTTATGCGGATTTACACTCACTTGACTCACTTCCAGAGAGATATCAATACATAGGTTTTAAGATTCTTACTAGTCACATATATTCTTGTGCGGTGAATAGGGGGTGTTGAGTCCAGTTCACTGAGCAAGGAGTAGGTCTTGTCTATTACATATTGGGTGTATGGAACTGTATCTGAGCGAATTTGAAACCCTTGTTTTATGCATCACCCCACCTCACCTTTCCCGTTAAGCAGCCATAGTGTGTTTTCTAAACGTGTGAGTCTGTTCTGTTTTGTAATTCAGTTCAACTGTAGCGGTTTTTACATTCCCTCTATAAGTGATAGCTTATGATAAGTGTCTTTTTCTGTGTGACTTATTTCACTTAGAATCGTCGTACCTAAGTTCACTCATCTTGCTTCTACTTGCCTTATGACATTGATTTCATATCTGAGTGATATTCCATTGTACATAAGGACCACAACTTCTTTATCCATTTTTCTCTTTCCGGGGATATTTAAGGTGTCATGAAGTGGAGGTTCTTGTCAACAGAGCAGCCCTAAACTTTGGGGTGCCTGTGTCTTGCTGATTTTTATTATTCCCAATTTATACGCCCATGAGTGGACGTTCCCTATGCTCCCTAAGCTGTGTTTTTTCGATGTTTCAGGACACACCGTACACTTCTCCAGAGTGGCTGCTGGCAATTTACATCCCGCCCATCAGCGTAGCAAGGCTCCAATTTCTCCATGGCCTGTCCTGCATTTGTGGTTTTGACACTTTTATCAGCATGGCCCTTTAGACCGATGGGAAGCGAGACTTCTTTGTAGCGCTGATTTGCCTTTCCAGGTTGCTTGGTTGGCCAAAAAGGGCGTATGCGTTTTTTCCTGAATATATTCAGGAAAAAACGCATACGCCCTTTTTGGCCAAGGGCATCATTGTCGACGTTTTGCCGCTTTTCATGTGCTTTAAAGGCGAATTGAATCTACCTCCTGAAATCTGTTTCCTGCAGTTCTGCCTTGCTTTCAAATCCTCTTCGTTGCCTTCCCTCAATATATTTGTGGACGAGAGTTATCATTTATAATTCTGCAGGTTTGTGAATTGCAGTGCCCCTCAGCTCCATTTTTCAACTCGCTATTTTGGGAGCTGGCCTCAAATCGCGGGATTGCCTCAGGCACTATTCTGATTCCGGGCGGCAGGCTGAGCCTGTGCTTAATTCTTCTTCCTGATGGGAAAATAGAGTGACCTGTGCCTGTCCCAACACCTAGATCTAGTCTCTCATTGGTTGCCCCTCTTCCCGTTCATCCTCAGGACACATTGCAACCTGTACAGAACAGGAGGTTAAAGGTGCTGATTCTCCAAGTAGGGTGATTGCTACTAAAATAGCTGGAATGGCGAACCCGAGCACAAGGAGATGAGAAATGAGGTGCGTTTTAGAAACCTTTCAAAATCACACGGTGTACCATCTTCTGGGTTCCTCATGCAAGTTTTCGATGTAGGAAGATGCCCTTGAACCTGGAGATTTGGGACCCATGGGATGGGTACCACGCAGTATTACCTTAAAGGGTCTGTGTTGGCTCACCCAACCTCACCAAACCTCTCAGCCCCAAGAGTGTCCACCCTATGTCTCATCCAGCTGTGGCTCTAGATATGGTCAATCCAGGTTGCATCACACCCCTGAAAGAATTTTGTAAGAATTTCTCTCTCTTTCACTGTCTTTGTTTCATGGGTTTTTAAAACTAATTTATTTTTATAATGGGGTTTAGCTGTTTTCACAGCTGTGTTTTTGCGGCTTTACACACACTTGACTCACTTCCGGAGAGATATCAATACATAGGTTTTAAGATTCTCACTAGTCAGATATATTCTTGTGCGGTGAATAGGGGGTGTTGAGTCCAGTTCACTGAGCAAGGAGTAGGTCTTGTCTATTACATATTGGGTGTATGGAACGGTATCTGAGCTAATTTGAAATCCTTGTTTTATGCATCACACCACCTCATCTTTCCCGTTAAGCAGCCATAGTGTGTTTTCTACACGTGTGACTCTGTTCTCTTTTGTAATTCAGTTCAAGTGTAGCAGTTTTTACATTCCCTCTATACGTGATAGCTTATGATAAGTGTCTTTTTCTGTGTGACTTATTTCACTTAGAGTCGTCGTACCTAAATCCACTCATCATGCTGCTACTAGCCTTATGACATTGATTTCATGGCTGAGTGATATTCCATTGTACATAAGGACCGCAACTTCTTTATCCATTTTTCACTTTCCTGGGATATTTAAGGTGTCATGAAGTGGAGGTTCTTGTCAACAGAGCAGCCCTAAACGTTGGGGTGCCTGTGTCTTGCTGATTTTTAGTTTTCCCAATTTGTACGCCCATGAGTGGAAGTGCCCTATGCTCCCTAAGCTGTGTTTTTTCGATGTTTAAGGCCACACCGTACACTTCTCCAGAGTGGCTGCTGGCAATTTACATCCCGCCCATCAGTGTAGCAAGGCTCCCATTTCTCCATGGCCTGTCCTGCTTTTGTGGTTTTGACACATTTTTCAGCTTGGCCCTTTTGACCGATTCGAAGCGAGACTCCTTTGTAGTGCTGATTTGCCTTTCCATGTTGCTTGGTTGGCCTAAAAGGGCGTATGCGTTTTTTCCTGAATATATTCAGGAAAAAACGCATACGCCCTTTTTGGCCAAGGGCATCATTGTCAACGTTTTGCCGCTTTTCATGTGCTTTAAAGCCGATTCGAATCTACCTCCTGAAACCAGTTTCCTGCAATTCTGCCTAGCTTTCAAATGCTCTTCGTTGCCTTCCCTCAATATATTTGTGGACGAGAGTTATCATTTATAACTCTGCAGGTTTGTGAATTGCAGTACCCATGTGCTCCATTTTTCAACTGGCTTTTTTGGGACGTGGCCGCAGAAGCGCGGGATTGCCTCAGGCCCTATTCTGGTTCCTGGCGGCAGGCTGAGCCTGTGGTTAATTCTTCTTCCTGATGTGAAAATAGAGTGACCTGTGCCTGTCCCAACACCTAGATCTAGTCTCTCATTGGTTGCCCCTCTTCCCGTTCATCCTCAGGACAAAGTGCAACCTGTATGGAACAGGAGGTTAAAGGTGCTGTTTCTCCAACTAGGGAGATTACTAGTTAAGAAGCTGGAATGGCGAACCCGAGCACAAGGAGATGAGAAATGAGGTGCGTTTCAGAAACCTTTCCCGTTCAGACGGTGTACCATCTTCTAGGTTTCTCATGCATGTTTTCGATGTAGGAAGATTCCCTTGAACCTGGACATTTGGGACCCATGGGATGGGTACCACACAGTATTACTTTAAAGGGTCTGCGTTTGCTCACCCAACCTCACCAAACCTCTCATCCCCAAGAGTGTCCACCCTTATGTCTCATCCAGCTGTGGGTCTAGATATGGTCAATCCAGGTTGCATCACAGCCTCTGAACGAATTTTGTAAGAATTTCTCTCTCTTTCACTGTCTTTGTTTTACGGGTTTTTAAAAGTAATTTATTTTTATAATGGGGTTTAGCTGCTTTTCACGGCTGTGTTTATGCGGATTTACACTCACTTGACTCACTTCCAGAGAGATATCAATACATAGGTTTTAAGATTCTTACTAGTCACATATATTCTTGTGCGGTGAATAGGGGGTGTTGAGTCCAGTTCACTGAGCAAGGAGTAGGTCTTGTCTATTACATATTGGGTGTATGGAACGGTATCTGAGCGAATTTGAAACCCTTGTTTTATGCATCACCCCACCTCACCTTTCCCGTTAAGCAGCCATAGTGTGTTTTCTAAACGTGTGAGTCTGTTCTGTTTTGTAATTCAGTTCAACTGTAGCGGTTTTTACATTCCCTCTATAAGTGATAGCTTATGATAAGTGTCTTTTTCTGTGTGACTTATTTCACTTAGAATCGTCGTACCTAAGTTCACTCATCTTGCTTCTACTTGCCTTATGACATTGATTTCATATCTGAGTGATATTCCATTGTACATAAGGACCACAACTTCTTTATCCATTTTTCTCTTTCCGGGGATATTTAAGGTGTCATGAAGTGGAGGTTCTTGTCAACAGAGCAGCCCTAAACTTTGGGGTGCCTGTGTCTTGCTGATTTTTATTATTCCCAATTTATACGCCCATGAGTGGACGTTCCCTATGCTCCCTAAGCTGTGTTTTTTCGATGTTTCAGGACACACCGTACACTTCTCCAGAGTGGCTGCTGGCAATTTACATCCCGCCCATCAGCGTAGCAAGGCTCCAATTTCTCCATGGCCTGTCCTGCATTTGTGGTTTTGACACTTTTATCAGCATGGCCCTTTAGACCGATGGGAAGCGAGACTTCTTTGTAGCGCTGATTTGCCTTTCCAGGTTGCTTGGTTGGCCAAAAAGGGCGTATGCGTTTTTTCCTGAATATATTCAGGAAAAAACGCATACGCCCTTTTTGGCCAAGGGCATCATTGTCGACGTTTTGCCGCTTTTCATGTGCTTTAAAGGCGAATTGAATCTACCTCCTGAAATCTGTTTCCTGCAGTTCTGCCTTGCTTTCAAATCCTCTTCGTTGCCTTCCCTCAATATATTTGTGGACGAGAGTTATCATTTATAATTCTGCAGGTTTGTGAATTGCAGTGCCCCTCAGCTCCATTTTTCAACTCGCTATTTTGGGAGCTGGCCTCAAATCGCGGGATTGCCTCAGGCACTATTCTGATTCCGGGCGGCAGGCTGAGCCTGTGCTTAATTCTTCTTCCTGATGGGAAAATAGAGTGACCTGTGCCTGTCCCAACACCTAGATCTAGTCTCTCATTGGTTGCCCCTCTTCCCGTTCATCCTCAGGACACATTGCAACCTGTACAGAACAGGAGGTTAAAGGTGCTGATTCTCCAAGAAGGGAGATTGCTAGTAAAGTATCTGGAATGGCGAACCCGAGCACAAGGAGATGAGAAACGAGGTGCGTTTTAGAAACCTTTCCCGATCACACGGTGTACCATCTTCTGGGTTTCTCATGCATGTGTTCGATGCAGGAAGACGCCCTTGAAACTGGAGATTTGGGACCCATGGGATGGGTACCACACAGTATTACTTTAAAGGGTCTGCGTTTGCTCACCCAACCTCACCAAACCTCTCAGCCCCAAGAGTGTCCACCCTTATGTCTCATCCAGCTGTGCCTCTAGATATGGTCAATCCAGGTTGCGTCACAGCCACTGAATGAATTTTGTAAGAATTTCTCTCTCTTTCACTGTCTTTGTTTCATGGGTTTTTAAAACTAATTTATTTTTATAATGGGGTTTAGCTGCTTTTCACGGCTGTGTTTATGCGGCTTTACACCCAATTGACACACTTCCAGAGAGATATCAATACATAGGTTTTACGATTATTACTAGTCACATATATTCTTGTGCGGTGAATAGGGGGTGTTGAGTCCAGTTCACTGAGCAAGGAGTAGGTCTTGTCTATTACATATTGGGTGTATGGAACGGTGTCTGAGCGAATTTGAAACCCTTGTTTTATGCATCACCCCACCTCACCTTTCCCGTTAAGCAGCCATAGTGTGTTTTCTAAACGTGTGACTATGTTCTGTTTTGTAATTCAGTTCAAGTGTAGCGGTTTTTACATTCCCTCTATAAGTGATAGCTTACGATAAGTCTCTTTTTCTGTGTGACTTATTTCCCTTAGAGTCGTCATACCTAAATCCACCCATCATGCTGCTACTAGCCTTATGACATTGATTTCATGTCTGAGTGATATTCCATTGTACATAAGGACCACAACTTCTTTATCCATTTTTCTCTTTCCTGGGATATTTAAGGTGTCATGAAGTGGAGGTTCTTGTCAACAGAGCAGCCCGAAACTTTGGGGTGCCTGTGTCTTGCTGATTTTTAGTTTTCCCAGTTTATACGCCCATGAGTGGAAGTGCCATATGCTCCCTAAACTGTGTTTTTTCGATGTTTCAGGGCACACCGTACACTTCTCCAGAGTGGCTGTTCGCAATTTATATCCCGCCCATCAGCGTAGCAAGGCTCCAATTTCTCCATGGCCTGTCCTGCATTTGTGGTTTTGACACTTTAATTAGCATGGCCCTTTTGATGGATGGGAAGCGAGACTTCTTTGTAGCGCTGATTTGCCTTTCCAGGTTGCTTGGTTGGCCAAAAAGGGCGTATGCGTTTTTTCCTGAATATATTCAGGAAAAAACGCATACGCCCTTTTTGCCCAAGGGCATCATTGTCCACGTTTGGCCGATTTTCATGTGCTTTAAAGGCGATTCGAATCTACCTCCTGAAATCTGTTTCCTGCAATTCTGCCTTGCTTTCAAATCCTCTTCGTTGCCTTCCCTCAATATATTTTTGGACGAGACTTATCATTTATAACTCTGCAGGTTTGTGAATTGCAGTGCCCCTCAGCTCCATTTTTCAACTCGCTTTTTTGGGAGCTGGCCGCAAAAGCGCGGGTATGCCTCAGGCCCTATGCTGGTTCTGGGTGGCAGGCTGAGCCTGTGGTTATTTCTTTTTCCTGATGGGAAAATAGAGTGACCTGTGCCTGTCCCAACACCTAGATCTAGTCTCTCATTGGTTGCCCCTCTTCCCGTTCATCCTCAGGACAAATTGCAACCTGTACGGAACAGGAGGTTAAAGGTGCTGATTCTCCAAGTAGGGTGATTGCTACTAAAATAGCTGGAATGGCGAACCCGAGCACAAGGAGATGAGAAATGAGGTGCGTTTTAGAAACCTTTCAAAATCACACGGTGTACCATCTTCTGGGTTCCTCATGCAAGTTTTCGATGTAGGAAGATGCCCTTGAACCTGGAGATTTGGGACCCATGGGATGGGTACCACGCAGTATTACCTTAAAGGGTCTGTGTTGGCTCACCCAACCTCACCAAACCTCTCAGCCCCAAGAGTGTCCACCCTATGTCTCATCCAGCTGTGGCTCTAGATATGGTCAATCCAGGTTGCATCACACCCCTGAAAGAATTTTGTAAGAATTTCTCTCTCTTTCACTGTCTTTGTTTCATGGGTTTTTAAAACTAATTTATTTTTATAATGGGGTTTAGCTGTTTTCACAGCTGTGTTTTTGCGGCTTTACACACACTTGACTCACTTCCGGAGAGATATCAATACATAGGTTTTAAGATTCTCACTAGTCAGATATATTCTTGTGCGGTGAATAGGGGGTGTTGAGTCCAGTTCACTGAGCAAGGAGTAGGTCTTGTCTATTACATATTGGGTGTATGGAACGGTATCTGAGCTAATTTGAAATCCTTGTTTTATGCATCACACCACCTCATCTTTCCCGTTAAGCAGCCATAGTGTGTTTTCTACACGTGTGACTCTGTTCTCTTTTGTAATTCAGTTCAAGTGTAGCAGTTTTTACATTCCCTCTATACGTGATAGCTTATGATAAGTGTCTTTTTCTGTGTGACTTATTTCACTTAGAGTCGTCGTACCTAAATCCACTCATCATGCTGCTACTAGCCTTATGACATTGATTTCATGGCTGAGTGATATTCCATTGTACATAAGGACCGCAACTTCTTTATCCATTTTTCACTTTCCTGGGATATTTAAGGTGTCATGAAGTGGAGGTTCTTGTCAACAGAGCAGCCCTAAACGTTGGGGTGCCTGTGTCTTGCTGATTTTTAGTTTTCCCAATTTGTACGCCCATGAGTGGAAGTGCCCTATGCTCCCTAAGCTGTGTTTTTTCGATGTTTAAGGCCACACCGTACACTTCTCCAGAGTGGCTGCTGGCAATTTACATCCCGCCCATCAGTGTAGCAAGGCTCCCATTTCTCCATGGCCTGTCCTGCTTTTGTGGTTTTGACACATTTTTCAGCTTGGCCCTTTTGACCGATTCGAAGCGAGACTCCTTTGTAGTGCTGATTTGCCTTTCCATGTTGCTTGGTTGGCCTAAAAGGGCGTATGCGTTTTTTCCTGAATATATTCAGGAAAAAACGCATACGCCCTTTTTGGCCAAGGGCATCATTGTCAACGTTTTGCCGCTTTTCATGTGCTTTAAAGCCGATTCGAATCTACCTCCTGAAACCAGTTTCCTGCAATTCTGCCTAGCTTTCAAATGCTCTTCGTTGCCTTCCCTCAATATATTTGTGGACGAGAGTTATCATTTATAACTCTGCAGGTTTGTGAATTGCAGTACCCATGTGCTCCATTTTTCAACTGGCTTTTTTGGGACGTGGCCGCAGAAGCGCGGGATTGCCTCAGGCCCTATTCTGGTTCCTGGCGGCAGGCTGAGCCTGTGGTTAATTCTTCTTCCTGATGTGAAAATAGAGTGACCTGTGCCTGTCCCAACACCTAGATCTAGTCTCTCATTGGTTGCCCCTCTTCCCGTTCATCCTCAGGACAAAGTGCAACCTGTATGGAACAGGAGGTTAAAGGTGCTGTTTCTCCAACTAGGGAGATTACTAGTTAAGAAGCTGGAATGGCGAACCCGAGCACAAGGAGATGAGAAATGAGGTGCGTTTCAGAAACCTTTCCCGTTCAGACGGTGTACCATCTTCTAGGTTTCTCATGCATGTTTTCGATGTAGGAAGATTCCCTTGAACCTGGACATTTGGGACCCATGGGATGGGTACCACACAGTATTACTTTAAAGGGTCTGCGTTTGCTCACCCAACCTCACCAAACCTCTCATCCCCAAGAGTGTCCACCCTTATGTCAAATCCAGCTGTGGGTCTAGATATGGTCAATCCAGGTTGCATCACAGCCTCTGAACGAATTTTGTAAGAATTTCTCTCTCTTTCACTGTCTTTGTTTTACGGGTTTTTAAAAGTAATTTATTTTTATAATGGGGTTTAGCTGCTTTTCACGGCTGTGTTTATGCGGATTTACACTCACTTGACTCACTTCCAGAGAGATATCAATACATAGGTTTTAAGATTCTTACTAGTCACATATATTCTTGTGCGGTGAATAGGGGGTGTTGAGTCCAGTTCACTGAGCAAGGAGTAGGTCTTGTCTATTACATATTGGGTGTATGGAACGGTATCTGAGCGAATTTGAAACCCTTGTTTTATGCATCACCCCACCTCACCTTTCCCGTTAAGCAGCCATAGTGTGTTTTCTAAACGTGTGAGTCTGTTCTGTTTTGTAATTCAGTTCAACTGTAGCGGTTTTTACATTCCCTCTATAAGTGATAGCTTATGATAAGTGTCTTTTTCTGTGTGACTTATTTCACTTAGAATCGTCGTACCTAAGTTCACTCATCTTGTTTCTACTTGCCTTATGACATTGATTTCATATCTGAGTGATATTCCATTGTACATAAGGACCACAACTTCTTTATCCATTTTTCTCTTTCCGGGGATATTTAAGGTGTCATGAAGTGGAGGTTCTTGTCAACAGAGCAGCCCTAAACTTTGGGGTGCCTGTGTCTTGCTGATTTTTACTTTTCCCAATTTATACGCCCATGAGTGGACGTTCCCTATGCTCCCTAAGCTGTGTTTTTTCGATGTTTCAGGACACACCGTACACTTCTCCAGAGTGGCTGCTGGCAATTTACATCCCGCCCATCAGCGTAGCAAGGCTCCAATTTCTCCATGGCCTGTCCTGCATTTGTGGTTTTGACACTTTTATCAGCATGGCCCTTTAGACCGATGGGAAGCGAGACTTCTTTGTAGCGCTGATTTGCCTTTCCAGGTTGCTTGGTTGGCCAAAAAGGGCGTATGCGTTTTTTCCTGAATATATTCAGGAAAAAACGCATACGCCCTTTTTGGCCAAGGGCATCATTGTCGACGTTTTGCCGCTTTTCATGTGCTTTAAAGGCGAATTGAATCTACCTCCTGAAATCTGTTTCCTGCAGTTCTGCCTTGCTTTCAAATCCTCTTCGTTGCCTTCCCTCAATATATTTGTGGACGAGAGTTATCATTTATAATTCTGCAGGTTTGTGAATTGCAGTGCCCCTCAGCTCCATTTTTCAACTCGCTATTTTGGGAGCTGGCCTCAAATCGCGGGATTGCCTCAGGCACTATTCTGATTCCGGGCGGCAGGCTGAGCCTGTGCTTAATTCTTCTTCCTGATGGGAAAATAGAGTGACCTGTGCCTGTCCCAACACCTAGATCTAGTCTCTCATTGGTTGCCCCTCTTCCCGTTCATCCTCAGGACACATTGCAACCTGTACAGAACAGGAGGTTAAAGGTGCTGATTCTCCAAGAAGGGAGATTGCTAGTAAAGTATCTGGAATGGCGAACCCGAGCACAAGGAGATGAGAAACGAGGTGCGTTTTAGAAACCTTTCCCGATCACACGGTGTACCATCTTCTGGGTTTCTCATGCATGTGTTCGATGCAGGAAGACGCCCTTGAAACTGGAGATTTGGGACCCATGGGATGGGTACCACACAGTATTACTTTAAAGGGTCTGCGTTTGCTCACCCAACCTCACCAAACCTCTCAGCCCCAAGAGTGTCCACCCTTATGTCTCATCCAGCTGTGCCTCTAGATATGGTCAATCCAGGTTGCGTCACAGCCACTGAATGAATTTTGTAAGAATTTCTCTCTCTTTCACTGTCTTTGTTTCATGGGTTTTTAAAACTAATTTATTTTTATAATGGGGTTTAGCTGCTTTTCACGGCTGTGTTTATGCGGCTTTACACCCAATTGACACACTTCCAGAGAGATATCAATACATAGGTTTTACGATTATTACTAGTCACATATATTCTTGTGCGGTGAATAGGGGGTGTTGAGTCCAGTTCACTGAGCAAGGAGTAGGTCTTGTCTATTACATATTGGGTGTATGGAACGGTGTCTGAGCGAATTTGAAACCCTTGTTTTATGCATCACCCCACCTCACCTTTCCCGTTAAGCAGCCATAGTGTGTTTTCTAAACGTGTGACTATGTTCTGTTTTGTAATTCAGTTCAAGTGTAGCGGTTTTTACATTCCCTCTATAAGTGATAGCTTACGATAAGTCTCTTTTTCTGTGTGACTTATTTCCCTTAGAGTCGTCATACCTAAATCCACCCATCATGCTGCTACTAGCCTTATGACATTGATTTCATGTCTGAGTGATATTCCATTGTACATAAGGACCACAACTTCTTTATCCATTTTTCTCTTTCCTGGGATATTTAAGGTGTCATGAAGTGGAGGTTCTTGTCAACAGAGCAGCCCGAAACTTTGGGGTGCCTGTGTCTTGCTGATTTTTAGTTTTCCCAGTTTATACGCCCATGAGTGGAAGTGCCATATGCTCCCTAAACTGTGTTTTTTCGATGTTTCAGGGCACACCGTACACTTCTCCAGAGTGGCTGTTCGCAATTTATATCCCGCCCATCAGCGTAGCAAGGCTCCAATTTCTCCATGGCCTGTCCTGCATTTGTGGTTTTGACACTTTAATTAGCATGGCCCTTTTGATGGATGGGAAGCGAGACTTCTTTGTAGCGCTGATTTGCCTTTCCAGGTTGCTTGGTTGGCCAAAAAGGGCGTATGCGTTTTTTCCTGAATATATTCAGGAAAAAACGCATACGCCCTTTTTGCCCAAGGGCATCATTGTCCACGTTTGGCCGATTTTCATGTGCTTTAAAGGCGATTCGAATCTACCTCCTGAAATCTGTTTCCTGCAATTCTGCCTTGCTTTCAAATCCTCTTCGTTGCCTTCCCTCAATATATTTTTGGACGAGACTTATCATTTATAACTCTGCAGGTTTGTGAATTGCAGTGCCCCTGAGCTCCATTTTTCAACTCGCTTTTTTGGGAGCTGGCCGCAAAAGCGCGGGTATGCCTCAGGCCCTATGCTGGTTCTGGGTGGCAGGCTGAGCCTGTGGTTATTTCTTTTTCCTGATGGGAAAATAGAGTGACCTGTGCCTGTCCCAACACCTAGATCTAGTCTCTCATTGGTTGCCCCTCTTCCCGTTCATCCTCAGGACAAATTGCAACCTGTACGGAACAGGAGGTTAAAGGTGCTGATTCTCCAAGTAGGGTGATTGCTACTAAAATAGCTGGAATGGCGAACCCGAGCACAAGGAGATGAGAAATGAGGTGCGTTTTAGAAACCTTTCAAAATCACACGGTGTACCATCTTCTGGGTTCCTCATGCAAGTTTTCGATGTAGGAAGATGCCCTTGAACCTGGAGATTTGGGACCCATGGGATGGGTACCACGCAGTATTACCTTAAAGGGTCTGTGTTGGCTCACCCAACCTCACCAAACCTCTCAGCCCCAAGAGTGTCCACCCTATGTCTCATCCAGCTGTGGCTCTAGATATGGTCAATCCAGGTTGCGTCACACCCCTGAATGAATTTTGTAAGAATTTCTCTCTCTTTCACTGTCTTTGTTTCATGGGTTTTTAAAACTAATTTATTTTTATAATGGGGTTTAGCTGCTTTTCACAGCTGTGTTTTTGCGGCTTTACACACACTTGACTCACTTCCGGAGAGATATCAATACATAGGTTTTAAGATTCTCACTAGTCAGATATATTCTTGTGCGGTGAATAGGGGGTGTTGAGTCCAGTTCACTGAGCAAGGAGTAGGTCTTGTCTATTACATATTGGGTGTATGGAACGGTATCTGAGCTAATTTGAAACCCTTGTTTTATGCATCACACCACCTCACCTTTCCCGTTAAGCAGCCATAGTGTGTTTTCTAAACGTGTGACTCTTCTCTTTTGTAATTCAGTTCAAGTGTAGCAGTTTTTACATTCCCTCTATACGTGATAGCTTATGATAAGTGTCTTTTTCTGTGTGACTTATTTCACTTAGAGTCGTCGTACCTAAATCCACTCATCATGCTGCTACTAGCCTTATGACATTGATTTCATGGCTGAGTGATATTCCATTGTACATAAGGACCGCAACTTCTTTATCCATTTTTCTCTTTCCTGGGATATTTAAGGTGTCATGAAGTGGAGGTTCTTGTCAACAGAGCAGCCCTAAACGTTGGGGTGCCTGTGTCTTGCTGATTTTTAGTTTTCCCAATTTATACGCCCATGAGTGGAAGTGCCCTATGCTCCCTAAGCTGTGTTTTTTCGATGTTTAATGCCACACCGTACACTTCTCCAGAGTGGCTGCTGGCAATTTACATCCCGCCCATCAGTGTAGCAAGGCTCCCATTTCTCCATGGCCTGTCCTGCTTTTGTGGTTTTGACACATTTTTCAGCTTGGCCCTTTTGACCGATTCGAAGCGAGACTCCTTTGTAGTGCTGATTTGCCTTTCCATGTTGCTTGGTTGGCCTAAAAGGGCGTATGCGTTTTTTCCTGAATATATTCAGGAAAAAACGCATACGCCCTTTTTGGCCAAGGGCATCATTGTCAACGTTTTGCCGCTTTTCATGTGCTTTAAAGCCGATTCGAATCTACCTCCTGAAACCAGTTTCCTGCAATTCTGCCTAGCTTTCAAATGCTCTTCGTTGCCTTCCCTCAATATATTTGTGGACGAGAGTTATCATTTATAACTCTGCAGGTTTGTGAATTGCAGTACCCATGTGCTCCATTTTTCAACTGGCTTTTTTGGGACGTGGCCGCAGAAGCGCGGGATTGCCTCAGGCCCTATTCTGGTTCCTGGCGGCAGGCTGAGCCTGTGGTTAATTCTTCTTCCTGATGTGAAAATAGAGTGACCTGTGCCTGTCCCAACACCTAGATCTAGTCTCTCATTGGTTGCCCCTCTTCCCGTTCATCCTCAGGACAAAGTGCAACCTGTATGGAACAGGAGGTTAAAGGTGCTGTTTCTCCAACTAGGGAGATTACTAGTTAAGAAGCTGGAATGGCGAACCCGAGCACAAGGAGATGAGAAATGAGGTGCGTTTCAGAAACCTTTCCCGTTCAGACGGTGTACCATCTTCTAGGTTTCTCATGCATGTTTTCGATGTAGGAAGATTCCCTTGAACCTGGACATTTGGGACCCATGGGATGGGTACCACACAGTATTACTTTAAAGGGTCTGCGTTTGCTCACCCAACCTCACCAAACCTCTCATCCCCAAGAGTGTCCACCCTTATGTCTCATCCAGCTGTGGGTCTAGATATGGTCAATCCAGGTTGCATCACAGCCTCTGAACGAATTTTGTAAGAATTTCTCTCTCTTTCACTGTCTTTGTTTTACGGGTTTTTAAAAGTAATTTATTTTTATAATGGGGTTTAGCTGCTTTTCACGGCTGTGTTTATGCGGATTTACACTCACTTGACTCACTTCCAGAGAGATATCAATACATAGGTTTTAAGATTCTTACTAGTCACATATATTCTTGTGCGGTGAATAGGGGGTGTTGAGTCCAGTTCACTGAGCAAGGAGTAGGTCTTGTCTATTACATATTGGGTGTATGGAACGGTATCTGAGCGAATTTGAAACCCTTGTTTTATGCATCACCCCACCTCACCTTTCCCGTTAAGCAGCCATAGTGTGTTTTCTAAACGTGTGAGTCTGTTCTGTTTTGTAATTCAGTTCAACTGTAGCGGTTTTTACATTCCCTCTATAAGTGATAGCTTATGATAAGTGTCTTTTTCTGTGTGACTTATTTCACTTAGAATCGTCGTACCTAAGTTCACTCATCTTGCTTCTACTTGCCTTATGACATTGATTTCATATCTGAGTGATATTCCATTGTACATAAGGACCACAACTTCTTTATCCATTTTTCTCTTTCCGGGGATATTTAAGGTGTCATGAAGTGGAGGTTCTTGTCAACAGAGCAGCCCTAAACTTTGGGGTGCCTGTGTCTTGCTGATTTTTATTATTCCCAATTTATACGCCCATGAGTGGACGTTCCCTATGCTCCCTAAGCTGTGTTTTTTCGATGTTTCAGGACACACCGTACACTTCTCCAGAGTGGCTGCTGGCAATTTACATCCCGCCCATCAGCGTAGCAAGGCTCCAATTTCTCCATGGCCTGTCCTGCATTTGTGGTTTTGACACTTTTATCAGCATGGCCCTTTAGACCGATGGGAAGCGAGACTTCTTTGTAGCGCTGATTTGCCTTTCCAGGTTGCTTGGTTGGCCAAAAAGGGCGTATGCGTTTTTTCCTGAATATATTCAGGAAAAAACGCATACGCCCTTTTTGGCCAAGGGCATCATTGTCGACGTTTTGCCGCTTTTCATGTGCTTTAAAGGCGAATTGAATCTACCTCCTGAAATCTGTTTCCTGCAGTTCTGCCTTGCTTTCAAATCCTCTTCGTTGCCTTCCCTCAATATATTTGTGGACGAGAGTTATCATTTATAATTCTGCAGGTTTGTGAATTGCAGTGCCCCTCAGCTCCATTTTTCAACTCGCTATTTTGGGAGCTGGCCTCAAATCGCGGGATTGCCTCAGGCACTATTCTGATTCCGGGCGGCAGGCTGAGCCTGTGCTTAATTCTTCTTCCTGATGGGAAAATAGAGTGACCTGTGCCTGTCCCAACACCTAGATCTAGTCTCTCATTGGTTGCCCCTCTTCCCGTTCATCCTCAGGACACATTGCAACCTGTACAGAACAGGAGGTTAAAGGTGCTGATTCTCCAAGAAGGGAGATTGCTAGTAAAGTATCTGGAATGGCGAACCCGAGCACAAGGAGATGAGAAACGAGGTGCGTTTTAGAAACCTTTCCCGATCACACGGTGTACCATCTTCTGGGTTTCTCATGCATGTTTTCGATGCAGGAAGACGCCCTTGAAACTGGAGATTTGGGACCCATGGGATGGGTACCACACAGTATTACTTTAAAGGGTCTGCGTTTGCTCACCCAACCTCACCAAACCTCTCAGCCCCAAGAGTGTCCACCCTTATGTCTCATCCAGCTGTGGCTCTAGATATGGTCAATCCAGGTTGCGTCACAGCCACTGAATGAATTTTGTAAGAATTTCTCTCTCTTTCACTGTCTTTGTTTCATGGGTTTTTAAAACTAATTTATTTTTATAATGGGGTTTAGCTGCTTTTCACGGCTGTGTTTATGCGGCTTTACACCCAATTGACACACTTCCAGAGAGATATCAATACATAGGTTTTACGATTATTACTAGTCACATATATTCTTGTGCGGTGAATAGGGGGTGTTGAGTCCAGTTCACTGAGCAAGGAGTAGGTCTTGTCTATTACATATTGGGTGTATGGAACGGTGTCTGAGCGAATTTGAAACCCTTGTTTTATGCATCACCCCACCTCACCTTTCCCGTTAAGCAGCCATAGTGTGTTTTCTAAACGTGTGACTATGTTCTGTTTTGTAATTCAGTTCAAGTGTAGCGGTTTTTACATTCCCTCTATAAGTGATAGCTTACGATAAGTCTCTTTTTCTGTGTGACTTATTTCCCTTAGAGTCGTCATACCTAAATCCACCCATCATGCTGCTACTAGCCTTATGACATTGATTTCATGTCTGAGTGATATTCCATTGTACATAAGGACCACAACTTCTTTATCCATTTTTCTCTTTCCTGGGATATTTAAGGTGTCATGAAGTGGAGGTTCTTGTCAACAGAGCAGCCCGAAACTTTGGGGTGCCTGTGTCTTGCTGATTTTTAGTTTTCCCAGTTTATACGCCCATGAGTGGAAGTGCCATATGCTCCCTAAACTGTGTTTTTTCGATGTTTCAGGGCACACCGTACACTTCTCCAGAGTGGCTGTTCGCAATTTATATCCCGCCCATCAGCGTAGCAAGGCTCCAATTTCTCCATGGCCTGTCCTGCATTTGTGGTTTTGACACTTTAATTAGCATGGCCCTTTTGATGGATGGGAAGCGAGACTTCTTTGTAGCGCTGATTTGCCTTTCCAGGTTGCTTGGTTGGCCAAAAAGGGCGTATGCGTTTTTTCCTGAATATATTCAGGAAAAAACGCATACGCCCTTTTTGCCCAAGGGCATCATTGTCCACGTTTGGCCGATTTTCATGTGCTTTAAAGGCGATTCGAATCTACCTCCTGAAATCTGTTTCCTGCAATTCTGCCTTGCTTTCAAATCCTCTTCGTTGCCTTCCCTCAATATATTTTTGGACGAGACTTATCATTTATAACTCTGCAGGTTTGTGAATTGCAGTGCCCCTGAGCTCCATTTTTCAACTCGCTTTTTTGGGAGCTGGCCGCAAAAGCGCGGGTATGCCTCAGGCCCTATGCTGGTTCTGGGTGGCAGGCTGAGCCTGTGGTTATTTCTTTTTCCTGATGGGAAAATAGAGTGACCTGTGCCTGTCCCAACACCTAGATCTAGTCTCTCATTGGTTGCCCCTCTTCCCGTTCATCCTCAGGACAAATTGCAACCTGTACGGAACAGGAGGTTAAAGGTGCTGATTCTCCAAGTAGGGTGATTGCTACTAAAATAGCTGGAATGGCGAACCCGAGCACAAGGAGATGAGAAATGAGGTGCGTTTTAGAAACCTTTCAAAATCACACGGTGTACCATCTTCTGGGTTCCTCATGCAAGTTTTCGATGTAGGAAGATGCCCTTGAACCTGGAGATTTGGGACCCATGGGATGGGTACCACGCAGTATTACCTTAAAGGGTCTGTGTTGGCTCACCCAACCTCACCAAACCTCTCAGCCCCAAGAGTGTCCACCCTATGTCTCATCCAGCTGTGGCTCTAGATATGGTCAATCCAGGTTGCGTCACACCCCTGAATGAATTTTGTAAGAATTTCTCTCTCTTTCACTGTCTTTGTTTCATGGGTTTTTAAAACTAATTTATTTTTATAATGGGGTTTAGCTGCTTTTCACAGCTGTGTTTTTGCGGCTTTACACACACTTGACTCACTTCCGGAGAGATATCAATACATAGGTTTTAAGATTCTCACTAGTCAGATATATTCTTGTGCGGTGAATAGGGGGTGTTGAGTCCAGTTCACTGAGCAAGGAGTAGGTCTTGTCTATTACATATTGGGTGTATGGAACGGTATCTGAGCTAATTTGAAATCCTTGTTTTATGCATCACACCACCTCATCTTTCCCGTTAAGCAGCCATAGTGTGTTTTCTACACGTGTGACTCTGTTCTCTTTTGTAATTCAGTTCAAGTGTAGCAGTTTTTACATTCCCTCTATACGTGATAGCTTATGATAAGTGTCTTTTTCTGTGTGACTTATTTCACTTAGAGTCGTCGTACCTAAATCCACTCATCATGCTGCTACTAGCCTTATGACATTGATTTCATGGCTGAGTGATATTCCATTGTACATAAGGACCACAACTTCTTTATCCATTTTTCACTTTCCTGGGATATTTAAGGTGTCATGAAGTGGAGGTTCTTGTCAACAGAGCAGCCCTAAACTTTGGGGTGCCTGTGTCTTGCTGATTTTTAGTTTTCCCAATTTGTACGCCCATGAGTGGAAGTGCCCTATGCTCCCTAAGCTGTGTTTTTTCGATGTTTAAGGCCACACCGTACACTTCTCCAGAGTGGCTGCTGGCAATTTACATCCCGCCCATCAGTGTAGCAAGGCTCCCATTTCTCCATGGCCTGTCCTGCTTTTGTGGTTTTGACACTTTTTTCAGCATGGGCCTTTTGACCGATTCGAAGCGAGACTCCTTTGTAGTGCTGATTTGCTTTTCCATGTTGCTTGGTTGGCCAAAAAGGGCGTATGCGTTTTTTCCTAAATATATTCAGGAAAAAACGCATACGCCCTTTTTGGCCAAGGGCATCATTGTCCACGTTTTGCCGCTTTTCATGTGCTTTAAAGGCGATTCGAATCTACCTCCTGAAACCTGTTTCCTGCAATTCTGCCTTGCTTTCAAATCCTCTTCGTTGCCTTCCCTCAATATATTTGTGGACGAGAGTTATCATTTATAACTCTGCAGGGTTGTGAATTGCAGTGCCCATGTGCTCCGTTTTTCAACTGGCTTTTTTGGGAGCTGGCCGCAGAAGCGCGGGATTGCCTCAGGCCCTATTCTGGTTCCGGGTGGCAGGCTGAGCCTGTGGTTATTTCTTCTTCCTGATGAGAAAATAGAGTGACCTGTGCCTGTCCCAACACCTAGATCTAGTCTCTCATTGGCTGCCCCTCTTCCCGTTCATCCTCAGGACAAATAGCAACCTGTACGGAACAGGAGGTTAAAGGTGCTGATTCTCCAAGTAGGGAGATTGCTAGTGAAGTAGCTGGAATGGCGAACCCGAGCACAAGGAGATGAGAAATGAGGTGCGTTTTAGAAACCTTTCAAAATCACACGGTGTACCATCTTCTGGGTTCCTCATGCAAGTTTTCGATGTAGGAAGATGCCCTTGAACCTGGAGATTTGGGACCCATGGGATGGGTACCACGCAGTATTGCCTTAAAGGGTCTGTGTTGGCTCACCCAACCTCACCAAACCTCTCAGCCCCAAGAATGTCCACCCTTATGTCTCATCCAGCTGTGGGTCTAGATATGGTCAATCCTGGTTGCGTCACAGCCCCTGAATGAATTTTGTAAGAATTTCTGTCTCTTTCACTGTCTTTGTTTCATGGGTTTTTAAAACTAATTTATTTTTATAATGGGGTTTAGCTGCTTTTCACGGCTGTGTTTATGCGGCTTTACACACACTTGACACACTTCCAGAGAGATATCAATACATAGGTTTTAAGATTCTTACTAGTCACATATATTCTTGTGCGGTGAATAGGGGGTGTTGAGTCCAGTTCACTGAGCAAGGAGTAGGTCTTGTCTATTACATATTGGGTGTATGGAACGGTATCTGAGCTAATTTGAAACCCTTGTTTTATGCATCACACCACCTCACCTTTCCCGTTAAGCTGCCATAGTGTGTTTTCTAAACGTGTGACTCTGTTCTCTTTTGTAATTCAGTTCAAGTGTAGCAGTTTTTACATTCCCTCTATACGTGATAGATTATGGTAAGTGTCTTTTTCTATGTGACTTATTTCACTTAGAGTCGTCGTACCTAAATCCACTCATCATGCTGCTACTAGCCTTATGACATTGATTTCATGGCTGAGTGATATTCCATTGTACATAAGGACCACAAATTCTTTATCCATTTTTCTCTTTCCTGGGATATTTAAGGTGTCATGAAGTGGAGGTTCTTGTCAACAGAGCAGCCCTAAACTTTGGGGTGCCTGTGTCTTGCTGATTTTTAGTTTTCCCAATTTATACGCCCATGAGTGGAAGTGCCCTATGCTCCTTAAGCTGTGTTTTTTTGATGTTTAAGGCCACACCGTACACTTCTCCAGAGTGGCTGCTGGCAATTTACATCCCGCCCATCAGTGTAGCAAGGCTCCCATTTCTCCATGGCCTGTCCTGCTTTTGTGATTTTGACACTTTATTCAGCATGGCCCTTTTGACCGATTCGAAGCGAGACTCCTTTGTAGTGCTGATTTGCCTTTCCATGTTGCTTGGTTGGCCAAAAAGGGCGTATGCGTTTTTTCCTGAATATATTCAGGAAAAAACGCATACGCCCTTTTTGGCCAAGGGCATCATTGTCCACGTTTTGCCGCTTTTCATGTGCTTTAAAGGCGATTCGAATCTACCTCCTGAAACCTGTTTCCTGCAATTCTGCCTTGCTTTCAAATCCTCTTCGTTGCCTTCCCTCAATATATTTGTGGACGAGAGTTATCATTTATAACTCTGCAGGGTTGTGAATTGCAGTGCCCATGTGCTCCGTTTTTCAACTGGCTTTTTTGGGAGCTGGCCGCAGAAGCGCGGGATTGCCTCAGGCCCTATTCTGGTTCCGGGTGGCAGGCTGAGCCTGTGGTTATTTCTTCTTCCTGATGAGAAAATAGAGTGACCTGTGCCTGTTCCAACACCTAGATCTAGTCTCTCATTGGCTGTCCCTCTTCCCGTTCATCCTCAAGACAAATTGAAACCTGTACGGAACAGGAGGTTAAAGGTGCTGATTCTCCAAGTAGGGAGATTGCTAGTGAAGTACCTGGAATGGCGAACCTGAGCACAAGGAGATGAGAAATGAGGTGCGTTTTAGAAACCTTTCAAAATCACACGGTGTACCATCTTCTGGGTTCCTCATGCAAGTTTTTGATGTAGGAAGATGCCCTTGAACCTGGAGATTTGGGACCCATGGGATGGGTACCACGCAGTATTACCTTAAAGGGTCTGTGTTGGCTCACCCAACCTCACCAAACCTCTCAGCCCCAAGAATGTCCACCCTTATGTCTCATCCAGCTGTGGGTCTAGATATGGTCAATCCAGGTTGCGTCACAGCCCCTGAATGAATTTTGTAAGAATTTCTGTCTCTTTCACTGTCTTTGTTTCATGGGTTTTTAAAACTAATTTATTTTTATAATGGGGTTTAGCTGCTTTTCACGGCTGTGTTTATGCGGCTTTACACACACTTGACACACTTCCAGAGAGATATCAATACATAGGTTTTAAGATTCTTACTAGTCACATATATTCTTGTGCGGTGCATAGGGGGTGTTGAGTCCAGTTCACTGAGCAAGGAGTAGGTCTTGTCTATTACATATTGGGTGTATGGAACGGTATCTGAGCTAATTTGAAACCCTTGTTTTATGCATCACACCACCTCACCTTTCCCGTTAAGCAGCCATAGTGTGTTTTCTAAACGTGTGACTCTTCTCTTTTGTAATTCAGTTCAAGTGTAGCAGTTTTTACATTCCCTCTATACGTGATAGCTTATGATAAGTGTCTTTTTCTGTGTGACTTATTTCACTTAGAGTCGTCGTACCTAAATCCACTCATCATGCTGCTACTAGCCTTATGACATTGATTTCATGGCTGAGTGATATTCCATTGTACATAAGGACCGCAACTTCTTTATCCATTTTTCTCTTTCCTGGGATATTTAAGGTGTCATGAAGTGGAGGTTCTTGTCAACAGAGCAGCCCTAAACGTTGGGGTGCCTGTGTCTTGCTGATTTTTAGTTTTCCCAATTTATACGCCCATGAGTGGAAGTGCCCTATGCTCCCTAAGCTGTCTTTTTTCGATGTTTCAGGACACACCGTACACTTCTCCAGAGTGGCTGCTGGCAATTTACATCCCGCCCATCAGTGTAGCAAGGCTCCCATTTCTCCATGGCCTGTCCTGCTTTTGTGGTTTTGACACATTTTTCAGCTTGGCCCTTTTGACCGATTCGAAGCGAGACTCCTTTGTAGTGCTGATTTGCCTTTCCATGTTGCTTGGTTGGCCTAAAAGGGCGTATGCGTTTTTTCCTGAATATATTCAGGAAAAAACGCATACGCCCTTTTTGGCCAAGGGCATCATTGTCAACGTTTTGCCGCTTTTCATGTGCTTTAAAGCCGATTCGAATCTACCTCCTGAAACCAGTTTCCTGCAATTCTGCCTAGCTTTCAAATGCTCTTCGTTGCCTTCCCTCAATATATTTGTGGACGAGAGTTATCATTTATAACTCTGCAGGTGTGTGAATTGCAGT
The DNA here is from genome assembly GCF_028021215.1 of Eschrichtius robustus. NCBI lineage: Eukaryota > Metazoa > Chordata > Mammalia > Artiodactyla > Eschrichtiidae > Eschrichtius > Eschrichtius robustus. Next base: position 279,535 of record NW_027175323.1, read on the forward strand.
ACCCATGTGCTCCATTTTTCAACTGGCTTTTTTGGGAGGTGGCCGCAGAAGCGCGGGATTGCCTCAGGCCCTATTCTGGTTCCTGGCGGCAGGCTGAGCCTGTGGTTAATTCTTCTTCCTGATGTGAAAATAGAGTGACCTGTGCCTGTCCCAACACCTAGATCTAGTCTCTCATTGGTTGCCCCTCTTCCCGTTCATCCTCAGGACAAAGTGCAACCTGTATGGAACAGGAGGTTAAAGTTGCTGTTTCTCCAAGTAGGGAGATTACTAGTTAAGAAGCTGGAATGGGGAACCCGAGCACAAGGAGATGAGAAATGAGGTGCGTTTCAGAAACCTTTCCCGTTCAGACGATGTACCATCTTCTAGGATTCTCATGCATGTTTTCGATGTAGGAAGATTCCCTTGAACCTGGACATTTGGGACCTTGGGATGGGTACCACACAGTATTACTTTAAAGGGTCTGCGTTTGCTCACCCAACCTCACCAAACCTCTCATCCCCAAGAGTGTCCACCCTTATGTCTCATCCAGCTGTGGGTCTCGATATGGTCAATCCAGGTTGCATCACAGCCTCTGAACGAATTTTGTAAGAATTTCTCTCTCTTTCACTGTCTTTGTTTTACGGGTTTTTAAAAGTAATTTATTTTTATAATGGGGTTTAGCTGCTTTTCACGGCTGTGTTTATGCGGATTTACACTCACTTGACTCACTTCCAGAGAGATATCAATACATAGGTTTTAAGATTCTTACTAGTCACATATATTCTTGTGCGGTGAATAGGGGGTGTTGAGTCCAGTTCACTGAGCAAGGAGTAGGTCTTGTCTATTACATATTGGGTGTATGGAACGGTATCTGAGCGAATTTAAAACCCTTGTTTTATGCATCACCCCACCTGGCCTTTCCTGTTAAGCAGCCATAGTGTGTTTTCTGAACGTGTGAGTCTGTTCTGTTTTGTAATTCAGTTCAAGTGTAGCGGTTTTTACATTCCCTCTATAAGTGATAGCTTATGATAAGTGTCTTTTTCTGTGTGACTTATTTCACTTAGAATCGTCGTACCTATGTCCACTCATCTTGCTTCTACTTGCCTTATGACATTGATTTCATGTCTGAGTGATATTCCATTGTACATAAGGACCACAACTTCTTTATCCATTTTTCTCTTTCCTGGGATATTTAAGGTGTCATGAAGTGGAGGTCCTTGTCAACAGAGCAGCCCTAAACTTTGGGGTGCCTCTGTCTTGCTGATTTTTAGTTTTCCCAATTTATATGCCCATGAGTGGACGTGCCCTATGCTCCCTAAGCTGTGTTTTTTCGATGTTTCAGGACACACCGTACACTTCTCCAGAGTGGCTGCTGACAATTTACATCGCACCCATCAGCGTAGCAAGGCTGCCATTTCTCCATGGCCTGTTCTGCATTTCTGGTTTTGACACTTTTTGCAGCATGACCCTTTTGACCGATGGGAAGCGAGACTTCTTTGTAGCGCTGATTTGCCTTTCCAGGTTGCTTGTTTGGCCAAAGAGGGCGTATGCGTTTTTTCCTGAATATATTCAGGAAAAAACGCATACGCCCTTTTTGGCCAAGGGCATCATTGTCGACGTTTTGCCGCTTTTCATGTGCTTTAAAGCCGATTCGAATCTACCTCCTGAAACCTGTTTCCTGCAATTCTGCCTTGCTTTCAAATCCTCTTCGTTGCCTTCCCTCAATATATTTGTGGACGAGAGTTATCATTTATAACTCTGCAGGTTTGTGAATTGCAGTGCCCATGTGCTCCATTTTTCAACTGGCTTTTTTGGGAGCTGGCCGCAGAAGCGCGGGATTGCCTCAGGCCCTATTCTGGTTCCCGGCGGCAGGCTGAGCCTGTGGTTAATTCTTCTTCCTGACGGGAAAATAGAGTGACCTGTGCCTGTCCCAACACCTAGATCTAGTCTCTCATTGGTTGCCCCTCTTCCCGTTCTTCCTCAGGACAAATTGCAACCTGTACAGATCAGGAGGTTAAAGGTGCTTTTTCTCCAAGAAGGGAGATTGCTAGTAAAGTATCTGGAATGGCGAACCCGAGCACAAGGAGATGAGAAATGAGGTGCGTTTTAGAAACCTTTCCCGATCACACGGTGTACCATCTTCTGGGTTTCTCATGCATGTTTTCGATGCAGGAAGATGCCCTTGAAACTGGAGATTTGGGACCCATGGGATGGGTACCACACAGTATTATTTTAAAGGGTCTGCGTTTGCTCACCCAACCTCACCAAACCTGTCAGCCCCAAGAGTGTCCACCCTTAGGTCTCATCCAGCTGTGGGTCTAGATATGGTCAATCCAGGTTGCATCACAACCCCTGAACGAATTGCGTAAGAATTTCTCTTCTTTCACTGTCTTTGTTTTACGGGTTTTTACAAGTAATTTATTTTTATAATGGGGTTTAGCTGCTTTTCACGGCTGTGTTTATGCGGCTTTACACCCACATGACTCACTTCCAGACAGATATCAATACATAGGTTTTAAGATTCTTACTAGTCAGATATATACTTGTGTGGTGAATAGGGGGTGTTGAGTCCAGTTCACTGAGCAAGGAGTAGGTCTTGTCTATTACATATTCGGTGTATGGAACGGTATCTGACCTAATTTGAAACCCTTGTTTTATGCATCACACCACCTCACCTTTCCCGTTAAGCAGCCATAGTGTGTTTTCTAAACCTGTGACTCTTTTCTCTTTTGTAATTCAGTTCATGTGTAGCAGTTTTTACATTCCCTCTATAAGTGATAGCTTATGATAAGTGTCTATTTCGGTGTGACTTATTTCACTTAGAGTCATCGTACCTAAATACACTCATCATGCTGCTTCTAGCCTTATAACATTGATTTCATGGCTGAGTGATATTCCATTGTACATAAGGACCACAACTTCTTTATCCATTTTTCTCTTTCCTGGGATATTTAAGGTGTCATGAAGTGGAGGTTCCTGTCAACAGAGCAGCCCTAAACTTTGGTTTGCCTGTGTCTTGCTGATTTTTAATTTTCCCAATTTATACGCCCATGAGTGGAAGTGCCCTATGCTCCATAAGCTGTGTTTTTTCGATGTTTAAGGCCACACCGTACACTTCTCCAGAGTGGTTGCTGGCAATTTACGTCCCGCCCATCAGCGTAGCAAGGCTCCCATTTCTCCATGGCCCGTCCTGCTTTTGTGGTTTTGACACATTTTTCAGCATGGCCCTTTTGACCGATGGGAAGCGAGACTTCTTTGTAGCGCTGATTTGCCTTTCCAGGTTGCTTGGTTGGCCAAAAAGGGCGTATGCGTTTTTTCCTGAATATATTCAGGAAAAAACGCATACGCCCTTTTTGGCCAAGGGCATCATTGTCGATGTTTTGCCGCTTTTCATGTGCTTTAAAGCCGATTCGAATCTACCTCCTGAAACCAGTTTCCTGCAATTCTGCCTTGCTTTCAAATGCTCTTCGTTGCCTTCCCTCAATATATTTGTGGACGAGAGTTATCATTTATAACTCTGCAGGTTTGTGAATTGCAGTACCCATGTGCTCCATTTTTCAACTGGCTTTCTTGGGAGGTGGCCGCAGAAGCGCGGGATTGCCTCAGGCCCTATTCTGGTTCCTGGCGGCAGGCTGAGCCTGTGGTTAATTCTTCTTCCTGATGTGAAAATAGAGTGACCTGTGCCTGTCCCAACACCTAGATCTAGTCTCTCATTGGTTGCCCCTCTTCCCGTTCATCCTCAGGACAAAGTGCAACCTGTATGGAACAGGAGGTTAAAGGTGCTGTTTCTCCAACTAGGGAGATTACTAGTTAAGAAGCTGGAATGGCGAACCCGAGCACAAGGAGATGAGAAATGAGGTGCGTTTCAGAAACCTTTCCCGTTCAGACGGTGTACCATCTTCTAGGTTTCTCATGCATGTTTTCGATGTAGGAAGATTCCCTTGAACCTGGACATTTGGGACCCATGGGATGGGTACCACACAGTATTACTTTAAAGGGTCTGCGTTTGCTCACCCAACCTCACCAAACCTCTCATCCCCAAGAGTGTCCACCCTTATGTCTCATCCAGCTGTGGGTCTAGATATGGTCAATCCAGGTTGCATCACAGCCTCTGAACGAATTTTGTAAGAATTTCTCTCTCTTTCACTGTCTTTGTTTTACGGGTTTTTAAAAGTAATTTATTTTTATAATGGGGTTTAGCTGCTTTTCACGGCTGTGTTTATGCGGATTTACACTCACTTGACTCACTTCCAGAGAGATATCAATACATAGGTTTTAAGATTCTTACTAGTCACATATATTCTTGTGCGGTGAATAGGGGGTGTTGAGTCCAGTTCACTGAGCAAGGAGTAGGTCTTGTCTATTACATATTGGGTGTATGGAACGGTATCTGAGCGAATTTGAAACCCTTGTTTTATGCATCACCCCACCTCACCTTTCCCGTTAAGCAGCCATAGTGTGTTTTCTAAACGTGTGAGTCTGTTCTGTTTTGTAATTCAGTTCAACTGTAGCGGTTTTTACATTCCCTCTATAAGTGATAGCTTATGATAAGTGTCTTTTTCTGTGTGACTTATTTCACTTAGAATCGTCGTACCTAAGTTCACTCATCTTGCTTCTACTTGCCTTATGACATTGATTTCATATCTGAGTGATATTCCATTGTACATAAGGACCACAACTTCTTTATCCATTTTTCTCTTTCCGGGGATATTTAAGGTGTCATGAAGTGGAGGTTCTTGTCAACAGAGCAGCCCTAAACTTTGGGGTGCCTGTGTCTTGCTGATTTTTATTTTTCCCAATTTATACGCCCATGAGTGGACGTTCCCTATGCTCCCTAAGCTGTGTTTTTTCGATGTTTCAGGACACACCGTACACTTCTCCAGAGTGGCTGCTGGCAATTTACATCCCGCCCATCAGCGTAGCAAGGCTCCAATTTCTCCATGGCCTGTCCTGCATTTGTGGTTTTGACACTTTTATCAGCATGGCCCTTTAGACCGATGGGAAGCGAGACTTCTTTGTAGCGCTGATTTGCCTTTCCAGGTTGCTTGGTTGGCCAAAAAGGGCGTATGCGTTTTTTCCTGAATATATTCAGGAAAAAACGCATACGCCCTTTTTGGCCAAGGGCATCATTGTCGACGTTTTGCCGCTTTTCATGTGCTTTAAAGGCGAATTGAATCTACCTCCTGAAATCTGTTTCCTGCAGTTCTGCCTTGCTTTCAAATCCTCTTCGTTGCCTTCCCTCAATATATTTGTGGACGAGAGTTATCATTTATAATTCTGCAGGTTTGTGAATTGCAGTGCCCCTCAGCTCCATTTTTCAACTGTCTTTTTTGGGAGCTGGCCTCAAATCGCGGGATTGCCTCAGGCACTATTCTGATTCCGGGCGGCAGGCTGAGCCTGTGCTTAATTCTTCTTCCTGATGGGAAAATAGAGTGACCTGTGCCTGTCCCAACACCTAGATCTAGTCTCTCATTTGTTGCCCCTCTTCCCGTTCATCCTCAGGACAAATTGCAACCTGTACAGAACAGGAGGTTAAAGGTGCTGATTCTCCAAGAAGGGAGATTGCTAGTAAAGTATCTGGAATGGCGAACCCGAGCACAAGGAGATGAGAAACGAGGTGCGTTTTAGAAACCTTTCCCGATCACACGGTGTACCATCTTCTGGGTTTCTCATGCATGTTTTCGATGCAGGAAGACGCCCTTGAAACTGGAGATTTGGGACCCATGGGATGGGTACCACACAGTATTACTTTAAAGGGTCTGCGTTTGCTCACCCAACCTCACCAAACCTCTCAGCCCCAAGAGTGTCCACCCTTATGTCTCATCCAGCTGTGGCTCTAGATATGGTCAATCCAGGTTGCGTCACAGCCACTGAATGAATTTTGTAAGAATTTCTCTCTCTTTCACTGTCTTTGTTTCATGGGTTTTTAAAACTAATTTATTTTTATAATGGGGTTTAGCTGCTTTTCACGGCTGTGTTTATGCGGCTTTACACCCAATTGACACACTTCCAGAGAGATATCAATACATAGGTTTTACGATTATTACTAGTCACATATATTCTTGTGCGGTGAATAGGGGGTGTTGAGTCCAGTTCACTGAGCAAGGAGTAGGTCTTGTCTATTACATATTGGGTGTATGGAACGGTGTCTGAGCGAATTTGAAACCCTTGTTTTATGCATCACCCCACCTCACCTTTCCCGTTAAGCAGCCATAGTGTGTTTTCTAAACGTGTGACTATGTTCTGTTTTGTAATTCAGTTCAAGTGTAGCGGTTTTTACATTCCCTCTATAAGTGATAGCTTACGATAAGTCTCTTTTTCTGTGTGACTTATTTCCCTTAGAGTCGTCATACCTAAATCCACCCATCATGCTGCTACTAGCCTTATGACATTGATTTCATGTCTGAGTGATATTCCATTGTACATAAGGACCACAACTTCTTTATCCATTTTTCTCTTTCCTGGGATATTTAAGGTGTCATGAAGTGGAGGTTCTTGTCAACAGAGCAGCCCGAAACTTTGGGGTGCCTGTGTCTTGCTGATTTTTAGTTTTCCCAGTTTATACGCCCATGAGTGGAAGTGCCATATGCTCCCTAAACTGTGTTTTTTCGATGTTTCAGGGCACACCGTACACTTCTCCAGAGTGGCTGTTCGCAATTTATATCCCGCCCATCAGCGTAGCAAGGCTCCAATTTCTCCATGGCCTGTCCTGCATTTGTGGTTTTGACACTTTAATTAGCATGGCCCTTTTGATGGATGGGAAGCAAGACTTCTTTGTAGCGCTGATTTGCCTTTACAGGTTGCTTGGTTGGCCAAAAAGGGCGTATGCGTTTTTTCCTGAATATATTCAGGAAAAAACGCATACGCCCTTTTTGCCCAAGGGCATCATTGTCCACGTTTGGCCGATTTTCATGTGCTTTAAAGGCGATTCGAATCTACCTCCTGAAATCTGTTTCCTGCAATTCTGCCTTGCTTTCAAATCCTCTTCGTTGCCTTCCCTCAATATATTTTTGGACGAGACTTATCATTTATAACTCTGCAGGTTTGTGAATTGCAGTGCCCCTGAGCTCCATTTTTCAACTCGCTTTTTTGGGAGCTGGCCGCAAAAGCGCGGGTATGCCTCAGGCCCTATGCTGGTTCTGGGTGGCAGGCTGAGCCTGTGGTTATTTCTTTTTCCTGATGGGAAAATAGAGTGACCTGTGCCTGTCCCAACACCTAGATCTAGTCTCTCATTGGTTGCCCCTCTTCCCGTTCATCCTCAGGACAAATTGCAACCTGTACGGAACAGGAGGTTAAAGGTGCTGATTCTCCAAGTAGGGTGATTGCTACTAAAATAGCTGGAATGGCGAACCCGAGCACAAGGAGATGAGAAATGAGGTGCGTTTTAGAAACCTTTCAAAATCACACGGTGTACCATCTTCTGGGTTCCTCATGCAAGTTTTCGATGTAGGAAGATGCCCTTGAACCTGGAGATTTGGGACCCATGGGATGGGTACCACGCAGTATTACCTTAAAGGGTCTGTGTTGGCTCACCCAACCTCACCAAACCTCTCAGCCCCAAGAGTGTCCACCCTATGTCTCATCCAGCTGTGGCTCTAGATATGGTCAATCCAGGTTGCGTCACACCCCTGAAAGAATTTTGTAAGAATTTCTCTCTCTTTCACTGTCTTTGTTTCATGGGTTTTTAAAACTAATTTATTTTTATAATGGGGTTTAGCTGCTTTTCACAGCTGTGTTTTTGCGGCTTTACACACACTTGACTCACTTCCGGAGAGATATCAATACATAGGTTTTAAGATTCTCACTAGTCAGATATATTCTTGTGCGGTGAATAGGGGGTGTTGAGTCCAGTTCACTGAGCAAGGAGTAGGTCTTGTCTATTACATATTGGGTGTATGGAACGGTATCTGAGCTAATTTGAAATCCTTGTTTTATGCATCACACCACCTCATCTTTCCCGTTAAGCAGCCATAGTGTGTTTTCTACACGTGTGACTCTGTTCTCTTTTGTAATTCAGTTCAAGTGTAGCAGTTTTTACATTCCCTCTATACGTGATAGCTTATGATAAGTGTCTTTTTCTGTGTGACTTATTTCACTTAGAGTCGTCGTACCTAAATCCACTCATCATGCTGCTACTAGCCTTATGACATTGATTTCATGGCTGAGTGATATTCCATTGTACATAAGGACCACAACTTCTTTATCCATTTTTCACTTTCCTGGGATATTTAAGGTGTCATGAAGTGGAGATTCTTGTCAACAGAGCAGCCCTAAACGTTGGGGTGCCTGTGTCTTGCTGATTTTTAGTTTTCCCAATTTATACGCCCATGAGTGGAAGTGCCCTATGCTCCCTAAGCTGTCTTTTTTCGATGTTTCAGGACACACCGTACACTTCTCCAGAGTGGCTGCTGGCAATTTACATCCCGCCCATCAGTGTAGCAAGGCTCCCATTTCTCCATGGCCTGTCCTGCTTTTGTGGTTTTGACACATTTTTCAGCTTGGCCCTTTTGACCGATTCGAAGCGAGACTCCTTTGTAGTGCTGATTTGCCTTTCCATGTTGCTTGGTTGGCCTAAAAGGGCGTATGCGTTTTTTCCTGAATATATTCAGGAAAAAACGCATACGCCCTTTTTGGCCAAGGGCATCATTGTCAACGTTTTGCCGCTTTTCATGTGCTTTAAAGCCGATTCGAATCTACCTCCTGAAACCAGTTTCCTGCAATTCTGCCTAGCTTTCAAATGCTCTTCGTTGCCTTCCCTCAATATATTTGTGGACGAGAGTTATCATTTATAACTCTGCAGGTTTGTGAATTGCAGTACCCATGTGCTCCATTTTTCAACTGGCTTTTTTGGGACGTGGCCGCAGAAGCGCGGGATTGCCTCAGGCCCTATTCTGGTTCCTGGCGGCAGGCTGAGCCTGTGGTTAATTATTCTTCCTGATGTGAAAATAGAGTGACCTGTGCCTGTCCCAACACCTAGATCTAGTCTCTCATTGGTTGCCCCTCTTCCCGTTCATCCTCAGGACAAAGTGCAACCTGTATGGAACAGGAGGTTAAAGGTGCTGTTTCTCCAACTAGGGAGATTACTAGTTAAGAAGCTGGAATGGCGAACCCGAGCACAAGGAGATGAGAAATGAGGTGCGTTTCAGAAACCTTTCCCGTTCAGACGGTGTACCATCTTCTAGGTTTCTCATGCATGTTTTCGATGTAGGAAGATTCCCTTGAACCTGGACATTTGGGACCCATGGGATGGGTACCACACAGTATTACTTTAAAGGGTCTGCGTTTGCTCACCCAACCTCACCAAACCTCTCATCCCCAAGAGTGTCCACCCTTATGTCAAATCCAGCTGTGGGTCTAGATATGGTCAATCCAGGTTGCATCACAGCCTCTGAACGAATTTTGTAAGAATTTCTCTCTCTTTCACTGTCTTTGTTTTACGGGTTTTTAAAAGTAATTTATTTTTATAATGGGGTTTAGCTGCTTTTCACGGCTGTGTTTAAGCGGATTTACACTCACTTGACTCACTTCCAGAGAGATATCAATACATAGGTTTTAAGATTCTTACTAGTCACATATATTCTTGTGCGGTGAATAGGGGGTGTTGAGTCCAGTTCACTGAGCAAGGAGTAGGTCTTGTCTATTACATATTGGGTGTATGGAACGGTATCTGAGCGAATTTGAAACCCTTGTTTTATGCATCACCCCACCTCACCTTTCCCGTTAAGCAGCCATAGTGTGTTTTCTAAACGTGTGAGTCTGTTCTGTTTTGTAATTCAGTTCAACTGTAGCGGTTTTTACATTCCCTCTATAAGTGATAGCTTATGATAAGTGTCTTTTTCTGTGTGACTTATTTCACTTAGAATCGTCGTACCTAAGTTCACTCATCTTGCTTCTACTTGCCTTATGACATTGATTTCATATCTGAGTGATATTCCATTGTACATAAGGACCACAACTTCTTTATCCATTTTTCTCTTTCCGGGGATATTTAAGGTGTCATGAAGTGGAGGTTCTTGTCAACAGAGCAGCCCTAAACTTTGGGGTGCCTGTGTCTTGCTGATTTTTATTTTTCCCAATTTATACGCCCATGAGTGGACGTTCCCTATGCTCCCTAAGCTGTGTTTTTTCGATGTTTCAGGACACACCGTACACTTCTCCAGAGTGGCTGCTGGCAATTTACATCCCGCCCATCAGCGTAGCAAGGCTCCAATTTCTCCATGGCCTGTCCTGCATTTGTGGTTTTGACACTTTTATCAGCATGGCCCTTTAGACCGATGGGAAGCGAGACTTCTTTGTAGCGCTGATTTGCCTTTCCAGGTTGCTTGGTTGGCCAAAAAGGGCGTATGCGTTTTTTCCTGAATATATTCAGGAAAAAACGCATACGCCCTTTTTGGCCAAGGGCATCATTGTCGACGTTTTGCCGCTTTTCATGTGCTTTAAAGGCGAATTGAATCTACCTCCTGAAATCTGTTTCCTGCAGTTCTGCCTTGCTTTCAAATCCTCTTCGTTGCCTTCCCTCAATATATTTGTGGACGAGAGTTATCATTTATAATTCTGCAGGTTTGTGAATTGCAGTGCCCCTCAGCTCCATTTTTCAACTCGCTATTTTGGGAGCTGGCCTCAAATCGCGGGATTGCCTCAGGCACTATTCTGATTCCGGGCGGCAGGCTGAGCCTGTGCTTAATTCTTCTTCCTGATGGGAAAATAGAGTGACCTGTGCCTGTCCCAACACCTAGATCTAGTCTCTCATTGGTTGCCCCTCTTCCCGTTCATCCTCAGGACACATTGCAACCTGTACAGAACAGGAGGTTAAAGGTGCTGATTCTCCAAGAAGGGAGATTGCTAGTAAAGTATCTGGAATGGCGAACCCGAGCACAAGGAGATGAGAAACGAGGTGCGTTTTAGAAACCTTTCCCGATCACACGGTGTACCATCTTCTGGGTTTCTCATGCATGTTTTCGATGCAGGAAGACGCCCTTGAAACTGGAGATTTGGGACCCATGGGATGGGTACCACACAGTATTACTTTAAAGGGTCTGCGTTTGCTCACCCAACCTCACCAAACCTCTCAGCCCCAAGAGTGTCCACCCTTATGTCTCATCCAGCTGTGGCTCTAGATATGGTCAATCCAGGTTGCGTCACAGCCACTGAATGAATTTTGTAAGAATTTCTCTCTCTTTCACTGTCTTTGTTTCATGGGTTTTTAAAACTAATTTATTTTTATAATGGGGTTTAGCTGCTTTTCACGGCTGTGTTTATGCGGCTTTACACCCAATTGACACACTTCCAGAGAGATATCAATACATAGGTTTTACGATTATTACTAGTCACATATATTCTTGTGCGGTGAATAGGGGGTGTTGAGTCCAGTTCACTGAGCAAGGAGTAGGTCTTGTCTATTACATATTGGGTGTATGGAACGGTGTCTGAGCGAATTTGAAACCCTTGTTTTATGCATCACCCCACCTCACCTTTCCCGTTAAGCAGCCATAGTGTGTTTTCTAAACGTGTGACTATGTTCTGTTTTGTAATTCAGTTCAAGTGTAGCGGTTTTTACATTCCCTCTATAAGTGATAGCTTACGATAAGTCTCTTTTTCTGTGTGACTTATTTCCCTTAGAGTCGTCATACCTAAATCCACCCATCATGCTGCTACTAGCCTTATGACATTGATTTCATGTCTGAGTGATATTCCATTGTACATAAGGACCACAACTTCTTTATCCATTTTTCTCTTTCCTGGGATATTTAAGGTGTCATGAAGTGGAGGTTCTTGTCAACAGAGCAGCCCGAAACTTTGGGGTGCCTGTGTCTTGCTGATTTTTAGTTTTCCCAGTTTATACGCCCATGAGTGGAAGTGCCATATGCTCCCTAAACTGTGTTTTTTCGATGTTTCAGGGCACACCGTACACTTCTCCAGAGTGGCTGTTCGCAATTTATATCCCGCCCATCAGCGTAGCAAGGCTCCAATTTCTCCATGGCCTGTCCTGCATTTGTGGTTTTGACACTTTAATTAGCATGGCCCTTTTGATGGATGGGAAGCGAGACTTCTTTGTAGCGCTGATTTGCCTTTCCAGGTTGCTTGGTTGGCCAAAAAGGGCGTATGCGTTTTTTCCTGAATATATTCAGGAAAAAACGCATACGCCCTTTTTGCCCAAGGGCATCATTGTCCACGTTTGGCCGATTTTCATGTGCTTTAAAGGCGATTCGAATCTACCTCCTGAAATCTGTTTCCTGCAATTCTGCCTTGCTTTCAAATCCTCTTCGTTGCCTTCCCTCAATATATTTTTGGACGAGACTTATCATTTATAACTCTGCAGGTTTGTGAATTGCAGTGCCCCTGAGCTCCATTTTTCAACTCGCTTTTTTGGGAGCTGGCCGCAAAAGCGCGGGTATGCCTCAGGCCCTATGCTGGTTCTGGGTGGCAGGCTGAGCCTGTGGTTATTTCTTTTTCCTGATGGGAAAATAGAGTGACCTGTGCCTGTCCCAACACCTAGATCTAGTCTCTCATTGGTTGCCCCTCTTCCCGTTCATCCTCAGGACAAATTGCAACCTGTACGGAACAGGAGGTTAAAGGTGCTGATTCTCCAAGTAGGGTGATTGCTACTAAAATAGCTGGAATGGCGAACCCGAGCACAAGGAGATGAGAAATGAGGTGCGTTTTAGAAACCTTTCAAAATCACACGGTGTACCATCTTCTGGGTTCCTCATGCAAGTTTTCGATGTAGGAAGATGCCCTTGAACCTGGAGATTTGGGACCCATGGGATGGGTACCACGCAGTATTACCTTAAAGGGTCTGTGTTGGCTCACCCAACCTCACCAAACCTCTCAGCCCCAAGAGTGTCCACCCTATGTCTCATCCAGCTGTGGCTCTAGATATGGTCAATCCAGGTTGCGTCACACCCCTGAATGAATTTTGTAAGAATTTCTCTCTCTTTCACTGTCTTTGTTTCATGGGTTTTTAAAACTAATTTATTTTTATAATGGGGTTTAGCTGCTTTTCACAGCTGTGTTTTTGCGGCTTTACACACACTTGACTCACTTCCGGAGAGATATCAATACATAGGTTTTAAGATTCTCACTAGTCAGATATATTCTTGTGCGGTGAATAGGGGGTGTTGAGTCCAGTTCACTGAGCAAGGAGTAGGTCTTGTCTATTACATATTGGGTGTATGGAACGGTATCTGAGCTAATTTGAAATCCTTGTTTTATGCATCACACCACCTCATCTTTCCCGTTAAGCAGCCATAGTGTGTTTTCTACACGTGTGACTCTGTTCTCTTTTGTAATTCAGTTCAAGTGTAGCAGTTTTTACATTCCCTCTATACGTGATAGCTTATGATAAGTGTCTTTTTCTGTGTGACTTATTTCACTTAGAGTCGTCGTACCTAAATCCACTCATCATGCTGCTACTAGCCTTATGACATTGATTTCATGGCTGAGTGATATTCCATTGTACATAAGGACCACAACTTCTTTATCCATTTTTCACTTTCCTGGGATATTTAAGGTGTCATGAAGTGGAGGTTCTTGTCAACAGAGCAGCCCTAAACGTTGGGGTGCCTGTGTCTTGCTGATTTTTAGTTTTCCCAATTTATACGCCCATGAGTGGAAGTGCCCTATGCTCCCTAAGCTGTGTTTTTTCGATGTTTAAGGCCACACCGTACACTTCTCCAGAGTGGCTGCTGGCAATTTACATCCCGCCCATCAGTGTAGCAAGGCTCCCATTTCTCCATGGCCTGTCTTGCTTTTGTGGTTTTGACACATTTTTCAGCTTGGCCCTTTTGACCGATTCGAAGCGAGACTCCTTTGTAGTGCTGATTTGCCTTTCCATGTTGCTTGGTTGGCCTAAAAGGGCGTATGCGTTTTTTCCTGAATATATTCAGGAAAAAACGCATACGCCCTTTTTGGCCAAGGGCATCATTGTCAACGTTTTGCCGCTTTTCATGTGCTTTAAAGCCGATTCGAATCTACCTCCTGAAACCAGTTTCCTGCAATTCTGCCTAGCTTTCAAATGCTCTTCGTTGCCTTCCCTCAATATATTTGTGGACGAGAGTTATCATTTATAACTCTGCAGGTTTGTGAATTGCAGTACCCATGTGCTCCATTTTTCAACTGGCTTTTTTGGGACGTGGCCGCAGAAGCGCGGGATTGCCTCAGGCCCTATTCTGGTTCCTGGCGGCAGGCTGAGCCTGTGGTTAATTCTTCTTCCTGATGTGAAAATAGAGTGACCTGTGCCTGTCCCAACACCTAGATCTAGTCTCTCATTGGTTGCCCCTCTTCCCGTTCATCCTCAGGACAAAGTGCAACCTGTATGGAACAGGAGGTTAAAGGTGCTGTTTCTCCAACTAGGGAGATTACTAGTTAAGAAGCTGGAATGGCGAACCCGAGCACAAGGAGATGAGAAATGAGGTGCGTTTCAGAAACCTTTCCCGTTCAGACGGTGTACCATCTTCTAGGTTTCTCATGCATGTTTTCGATGTAGGAAGATTCCCTTGAACCTGGACATTTGGGACCCATGGGATGGGTACCACACAGTATTACTTTAAAGGGTCTGCGTTTGCTCACCCAACCTCACCAAACCTCTCATCCCCAAGAGTGTCCACCCTTATGTCAAATCCAGCTGTGGGTCTAGATATGGTCAATCCAGGTTGCATCACAGCCTCTGAACGAATTTTGTAAGAATTTCTCTCTCTTTCACTGTCTTTGTTTTACGGGTTTTTAAAAGTAATTTATTTTTATAATGGGGTTTAGCTGCTTTTCACGGCTGTGTTTATGCGGATTTACACTCACTTGACTCACTTCCAGAGAGATATCAATACATAGGTTTTAAGATTCTTACTAGTCACATATATTCTTGTGCGGTGAATAGGGGGTGTTGAGTCCAGTTCACTGAGCAAGGAGTAGGTCTTGTCTATTACATATTGGGTGTATGGAACGGTATCTGAGCGAATTTGAAACCCTTGTTTTATGCATCACCCCACCTCACCTTTCCCGTTAAGCAGCCATAGTGTGTTTTCTAAACGTGTGAGTCTGTTCTGTTTTGTAATTCAGTTCAACTGTAGCGGTTTTTACATTCCCTCTATAAGTGATAGCTTATGATAAGTGTCTTTTTCTGTGTGACTTATTTCACTTAGAATCGTCGTACCTAAGTTCACTCATCTTGCTTCTACTTGCCTTATGACATTGATTTCATATCTGAGTGATATTCCATTGTACATAAGGACCACAACTTCTTTATCCATTTTTCTCTTTCCGGGGATATTTAAGGTGTCATGAAGTGGAGGTTCTTGTCAACAGAGCAGCCCTAAACTTTGGGGTGCCTGTGTCTTGCTGATTTTTATTTTTCCCAATTTATACGCCCATGAGTGGACGTTCCCTATGCTCCCTAAGCTGTGTTTTTTCGATGTTTCAGGACACACCGTACACTTCTCCAGAGTGGCTGCTGGCAATTTACATCCCGCCCATCAGCGTAGCAAGGCTCCAATTTCTCCATGGCCTGTCCTGCATTTGTGGTTTTGACACTTTTATCAGCATGGCCCTTTAGACCGATGGGAAGCGAGACTTCTTTGTAGCGCTGATTTGCCTTTCCAGGTTGCTTGGTTGGCCAAAAAGGGCGTATGCGTTTTTTCCTGAATATATTCAGGAAAAAACGCATACGCCCTTTTTGGCCAAGGGCATCATTGTCGACGTTTTGCCGCTTTTCATGTGCTTTAAAGGCGAATTGAATCTACCTCCTGAAATCTGTTTCCTGCAGTTCTGCCTTGCTTTCAAATCCTCTTCGTTGCCTTCCCTCAATATATTTGTGGACGAGAGTTATCATTTATAATTCTGCAGGTTTGTGAATTGCAGTGCCCCTCAGCTCCATTTTTCAACTCGCTATTTTGGGAGCTGGCCTCAAATCGCGGGATTGCCTCAGGCACTATTCTGATTCCGGGCGGCAGGCTGAGCCTGTGCTTAATTCTTCTTCCTGATGGGAAAATAGAGTGACCTGTGCCTGTCCCAACACCTAGATCTAGTCTCTCATTGGTTGCCCCTCTTCCCGTTCATCCTCAGGACACATTGCAACCTGTACAGAACAGGAGGTTAAAGGTGCTGATTCTCCAAGAAGGGAGATTGCTAGTAAAGTATCTGGAATGGCGAACCCGAGCACAAGGAGATGAGAAACGAGGTGCGTTTTAGAAACCTTTCCCGATCACACGGTGTACCATCTTCTGGGTTTCTCATGCATGTGTTCGATGCAGGAAGACGCCCTTGAAACTGGAGATTTGGGACCCATGGGATGGGTACCACACAGTATTACTTTAAAGGGTCTGCGTTTGCTCACCCAACCTCACCAAACCTCTCAGCCCCAAGAGTGTCCACCCTTATGTCTCATCCAGCTGTGGCTCTAGATATGGTCAATCCAGGTTGCGTCACAGCCACTGAATGAATTTTGTAAGAATTTCTCTCTCTTTCACTGTCTTTGTTTCATGGGTTTTTAAAACTAATTTATTTTTATAATGGGGTTTAGCTGCTTTTCACGGCTGTGTTTATGCGGCTTTACACCCAATTGACACACTTCCAGAGAGATATCAATACATAGGTTTTACGATTATTACTAGTCACATATATTCTTGTGCGGTGAATAGGGGGTGTTGAGTCCAGTTCACTGAGCAAGGAGTAGGTCTTGTCTATTACATATTGGGTGTATGGAACGGTGTCTGAGCGAATTTGAAACCCTTGTTTTATGCATCACCCCACCTCACCTTTCCCGTTAAGCAGCCATAGTGTGTTTTCTAAACGTGTGACTATGTTCTGTTTTGTAATTCAGTTCAAGTGTAGCGGTTTTTACATTCCCTCTATAAGTGATAGCTTACGATAAGTCTCTTTTTCTGTGTGACTTATTTCCCTTAGAGTCGTCATACCTAAATCCACCCATCATGCTGCTACTAGCCTTATGACATTGATTTTATGTCTGAGTGATATTCCATTGTACATAAGGACCACAACTTCTTTATCCATTTTTCTCTTTCCTGGGATATTTAAGGTGTCATGAAGTGGAGGTTCTTGTCAACAGAGCAGCCCGAAACTTTGGGGTGCCTGTGTCTTGCTGATTTTTAGTTTTCCCAGTTTATACGCCCATGAGTGGAAGTGCCATATGCTCCCTAAACTGTGTTTTTTCGATGTTTCAGGGCACACCGTACACTTCTCCAGAGTGGCTGTTCGCAATTTATATCCCGCCCATCAGCGTAGCAAGGCTCCAATTTCTCCATGGCCTGTCCTGCATTTGTGGTTTTGACACTTTAATTAGCATGGCCCTTTTGATGGATGGGAAGCGAGACTTCTTTGTAGCGCTGATTTGCCTTTCCAGGTTGCTTGGTTGGCCAAAAAGGGCGTATGCGTTTTTTCCTGAATATATTCAGGAAAAAACGCATACGCCCTTTTTGCCCAAGGGCATCATTGTCCACGTTTGGCCGATTTTCATGTGCTTTAAAGGCGATTCGAATCTACCTCCTGAAATCTGTTTCCTGCAATTCTGCCTTGCTTTCAAATCCTCTTCGTTGCCTTCCCTCAATATATTTTTGGACGAGACTTATCATTTATAACTCTGCAGGTTTGTGAATTGCAGTGCCCCTGAGCTCCATTTTTCAACTCGCTTTTTTGGGAGCTGGCCGCAAAAGCGCGGGTATGCCTCAGGCCCTATGCTGGTTCTGGGTGGCAGGCTGAGCCTGTGGTTATTTCTTTTTCCTGATGGGAAAATAGAGTGACCTGTGCCTGTCCCAACACCTAGATCTAGTCTCTCATTGGTTGCCCCTCTTCCCGTTCATCCTCAGGACAAATTGCAACCTGTACGGAACAGGAGGTTAAAGGTGCTGATTCTCCAAGTAGGGTGATTGCTACTAAAATAGCTGGAATGGCGAACCCGAGCACAAGGAGATGAGAAATGAGGTGCGTTTTAGAAACCTTTCAAAATCACACGGTGTACCATCTTCTGGGTTCCTCATGCAAGTTTTCGATGTAGGAAGGTGCCCTTGAACCTGGAGATTTGGGACCCATGGGATGGGTACCACGCAGTATTACCTTAAAGGGTCTGTGTTGGCTCACCCAACCTCACCAAACCTCTCAGCCCCAAGAATGTCCACCCTTATGTCTCATCCAGCTGTGGGTCTAGATATGGTCAATCCAGGTTGCGTCACAACCCCTGAATGAATTTTGTAAGAATTTCTGTCTCTTTCACTGTCTTTGTTTCATGGGTTTTTAAAACTAATTTATTTTTATAATGGGGTTTAGCTGCTTTTCACGGCTGTGTTTATGCGGCTTTACACACAGTTGACACACTTCCAGAGAGATATCAATACATAGGTTTTAAGATTCTTACTAGTCACATATATTCTTGTGCGGTGCATAGGGGGTGTTGAGTCCAGTTCACTGAGCAAGGAGTAGGTCTTGTCTATTACATATTGGGTGTATGGAACGGTATCTGAGCTAATTTGAAACCCTTGTTTTATGCATCACACCACCTCACCTTTCCCGTTAAGCAGCCATAGTGTGTTTTCTAAACGTGTGACTCTTCTCTTTTGTAATTCAGTTCAAGTGTAGCAGTTTTTACATTCCCTCTATACGTGATAGCTTATGATAAGTGTCTTTTTCTGTGTGACTTATTTCACTTAGAGTCGTCGTACCTAAATCCACTCATCATGCTGCTACTAGCCTTATGACATTGATTTCATGGCTGAGTGATATTCCATTGTACATAAGGACCGCAACTTCTTTATCCATTTTTCTCTTTCCTGGGATATTTAAGGTGTCATGAAGTGGAGGTTCTTGTCAACAGAGCAGCCCTAAACGTTGGGGTGCCTGTGTCTTGCTGATTTTTAGTTTTCCCAATTTATACGCCCATGAGTGGAAGTGCCCTATGCTCCCTAAGCTGTGTTTTTTCGATGTTTAATGCCACACCGTACACTTCTCCAGAGTGGCTGCTGGCAATTTACATCCCGCCCATCAGTGTAGCAAGGCTCCCATTTCTCCATGGCCTGTCCTGCTTTTGTGGTTTTGACACATTTTTCAGCTTGGCCCTTTTGACCGATTCGAAGCGAGACTCCTTTGTAGTGCTGATTTGCCTTTCCATGTTGCTTGGTTGGCCTAAAAGGGCGTATGCGTTTTTTCCTGAATATATTCAGGAAAAAACGCATACGCCCTTTTTGGCCAAGGGCATCATTGTCAACGTTTTGCCGCTTTTCATGTGCTTTAAAGCCGATTCGAATCTACCTCCTGAAACCAGTTTCCTGCAATTCTGCCTAGCTTTCAAATGCTCTTCGTTGCCTTCCCTCAATATATTTGTGGACGAGAGTTATCATTTATAACTCTGCAGGTTTGTGAATTGCAGTACCCATGTGCTCCATTTTTCAACTGGCTTTTTTGGGACGTGGCCGCAGAAGCGCGGGATTGCCTCAGGCCCTATTCTGGTTCCTGGCGGCAGGCTGAGCCTGTGGTTAATTCTTCTTCCTGATGTGAAAATAGAGTGACCTGTGCCTGTCCCAACACCTAGATCTAGTCTCTCATTGGTTGCCCCTCTTCCCGTTCATCCTCAGGACAAAGTGCAACCTGTATGGAACAGGAGGTTAAAGGTGCTGTTTCTCCAACTAGGGAGATTACTAGTTAAGAAGCTGGAATGGCGAACCCGAGCACAAGGAGATGAGAAATGAGGTGCGTTTCAGAAACCTTTCCCGTTCAGACGGTGTACCATCTTCTAGGTTTCTCATGCATGTTTTCGATGTAGGAAGATTCCCTTGAACCTGGACATTTGGGACCCATGGGATGGGTACCACACAGTATTACTTTAAAGGGTCTGCGTTTGCTCACCCAACCTCACCAAACCTCTCATCCCCAAGAGTGTCCACCCTTATGTCTCATCCAGCTGTGGGTCTAGATATGGTCAATCCAGTTTGCATCATAGCCTCTGAACGAATTTTGTAAGAATTTCTCTCTCTTTCACTGTCTTTGTTTTACGGGTTTTTAAAAGTAATTTATTTTTATAATGGGGTTTAGCTGCTTTTCACGGCTGTGTTTATGCGGATTTACACTCACTTGACTCACTTCCAGAGAGATATCAATACATAGGTTTTAAGATTCTTACTAGTCACATATATTCTTGTGCGGTGAATAGGGGGTGTTGAGTCCAGTTCACTGAGCAAGGAGTAGGTCTTGTCTATTACATATTGGGTGTATGGAACGGTATCTGAGCGAATTTGAAACCCTTGTTTTATGCATCACCCCACCTCACCTTTCCCGTTAAGCAGCCATAGTGTGTTTTCTAAACGTGTGAGTCTGTTCTGTTTTGTAATTCAGTTCAACTGTAGCGGTTTTTACATTCCCTCTATAAGTGATAGCTTATGATAAGTGTCTTTTTCTGTGTGACTTATTTCACTTAGAATCGTCGTACCTAAGTTCACTCATCTTGCTTCTACTTGCCTTATGACATTGATTTCATATCTGAGTGATATT